>NC_090744.1:22617754-22950254 GCF_036898095.1 Palaemon carinicauda
ACAAGGGAGGGTAGGTGGTGGGCGGGGCTGTTCTAATCGCTCTCTCCTTCTTCTCCTCCTAGCCTCCTCATTTTGTCTCCTCCTCTCCTCGAAATCCACGGTGCCATGGTGTACTGTACTCCTCCAGGTTTTCCTGTCCCTGGCTGTTTCTTCCCATGAGGAAGGATCGATGTCAGTTAGAGCCAGGGTGCGCTTTAGTTGATCTTTATAGCGCATTTTCGGGGCTCCTCGTGGTTTGGTGCCCTGGGTGAGTTCTCCGTAGAATATCTTCTTTGGGAGCCTAGATGGATCCATCCTATGCACGTGTCCTATCCAGCGGAGGCGGTGGTGGATGATGGTGGCCTCCACGCTGGTCAGCGAGGCACGTTCTAAGACTTCAATGTTGGTGGTGTGGCTCTCCCAGGGGATTTTCAAGATCTGCCTCAGTTTCATTTGTTGGAAGCGTTCTAGGTTTTTAATGTCGTTTCTATATAGCGTCCATGTTTCACATGCATACAGGAGCGTGGAGAGGACTACTGCCCTGAACACCATTATTTTGGTGCTCATTGTCAGTGCGTGGTTGTTAAATACGGGGCAGTTCAGTCGACCAAAGGCGGAGTGGGCTGCCCTGATCCTGTTCTCCACGTCCTTTTTGCTTGTGGGAGCTGATGTTAAGATGCTCCCTAGGTAGGAGAACTGGTCCACCTGTTCTAACGGTTGGTCATTCACTGTGGTATTGAAGTTTGGGAGCATCAGTCCTGGTGGATGTTGGACGAGGGTCTTGGTTTTGTCTGTGTTGACTTGCATCCCAAAACGTTCGTAGGCAGAGTTGTATGCATCAGCTAACGACTGCAGGTCCTCTGCCGTCTGACCTGGGGTGGCATTGTCGTCAGCATACTGCAGTTCTCGCACTGCACCCAAGGTGGTCTTGGTTCTGGCGCGGAGTCTAGCAAGGTTGAAAGCGCCTCCATCCATGCGGAAACGTAGATCAACTGAAGGTGTGTCTGGGGGAATCTCGTTGAGCATTGCTGCAGTGTATAGCGAGAAACACGTTGGGGCCAGAACACAGCCCTGCTTCAGGCCGCCGTTGATGGGGAATGTGTCTGAAAGAGAGTTCTGGTGGCAGACTCTCCCAACCATTCCGTCATGGAGGGCACGCACCAGCTTGACAAAATCGGGTGGGCAGCCATATCTTTTGAGGACAGCCCACACGGCAGGTCGAGGTACTTTGTCAAAGGCCTTTTTCAAATCCCAAAAGATGAACATTATGGGCTGTTGTTGTTCGAGGCTCTTCTCTTGTAGTTGTTGTGCACAGAAGATCATGTCTATGGTCCCGCGGGAAGGTCGAAAGCCGCACTGGGACTCTGGCAGGACGTCTTCTGCGAGAATAAGGAGGCGGTCAAGGAGAATCCGAGCGAAAATCTTACTCGCGATGCTTAGTAGTGATATTCCCCGGTAGTTGTTACAGTTCTCCCTGTCTCCCTTCTTGAAGATGGTAATGATGTTTGCATCACGGAAATCACTGGGGAGGGTCTTGGTCTCCCATATTTTCAGTATAAGGAACATCAAATGGTTCCTCAACCCGGGGCCACCGTGAGTGAGGAGCTCCAACGGGATGTTGTCTGGCCCTGGGGCTTTGCCGGGCTTCATGCGCTGCAGGGCCTTGTTGAAGTCCTGGATGGAGGGTGGTAGTGCCATCCAGTGACGGACGGGATGCTGCGGGGTCATTCGCAGGAGATCGTCTGGGGTGTCTGCTTGGTCATTGAGGAGGTTCTCAAAGTGAGACTTCCACCTTGCCAGGATGCCCTCGCTGTCGGTGATGGTCGTGGCCCCATCCGCGTCCTTCAGGCCGCCCACTGATGACCGTGTGGGACCGAATATTTCCTTTATTGCTGCATAGAAGCTGCGCAGGTCACGTTGGTCAGCGAAACTCTGTATTTCTGCAGCTTTTCTTTGCCACCAGGTGTTCTGGGCTTCACGGATCCCTCTTTGGCAACCAGCTTCAGCCACCTTGTGAGCACATTTCTTAGCTGCTGTTGGTTGGTTTTCCAAAGTCAGGCGTGCTTGTCGTTTGGTTTCAATGAGACGAGAGATGGTAGCATCATTCTCATCGAACCAATCCTGCCATTTCTTGGTGGTGTAGCCTAGTGTTTCCTCCGCGGCACGGGCCATGGCGTTTCGGAGGGTGGTCCAGTAGTGCTCAACAGTGGCCTGACCCACGGGGTCTGCGGGGTCTGCGAGGTGTTGTTCGCAGGCCTCCTTGTAGTTCTGTGCCACCTGTGGGTTGCGGAGCTTGCTACAATCAAAGCGTTGGTGTGGTGCGCTGTCAGGTGCCCTTCTGGGTGGTCGTAGGGTCGTCACGGAGAGTCGGGAGATGAGGAGTCTGTGGTCCGTCCAGCAGTCGTCCGCTCCGGGTATGGATCTGGTGATGCGGACGTCTCCTCGGTCTCTGGCTCTGGTCAGGACGTAGTCTAGGGTGTGCCAGTGTTTAGACCGTGGGTGTCTCCATGTGGTCTTTTGTCGCTTTGGTAACTGGAAGATGGTGTTGGTTACCACAAGTTGGTGTTCTGCACACAGACCCAGTAGGAGTTGGCTATTGGCGTTGCAATTTCCAATGCCATGGCGGCCGATGATTCCCTCCCACAGGCGATGGTCTTTGCCTACTCGGGCATTAAAGTCGCCAAGCACAACGAGCTTGTCATTGGCGGGCACTGCCTGGATGGTGTGGTCGAGCTGGGTGTAGAAGGCAGCTTTGTCATCATCGGTTGAGGTCATATTCGGGGCGTAGACGGAGATCAGGGTGAGGTGTCTGTCCCGCGTGATGGGGATGCGGACAGTCATCAGGCGCTCACTGATGGCCTTGGGACCGAGGTTGTGCTGCTGCACTAGCTGGGAACGGATGGCGAAGCCGACACCGTGGATGCGAGGCTCCTCTAAGGCCTTGCCTTTCCAGAAGATGGTGTAGCCTGTTCCAGCTTCCCTGATGTTGCCCTCTTCGGGTAGTCTGATCTCGCTAAGAGCCGCCACATCAACATTGAAGCGGGCTAGCTCCTTGCAGACGAGGGCTGTACGCCGTTCCGGGCGGTTGGTGTTCGTCACATCTTGGAGGGTGCGGATGTTCCACGCACCTAAGGTTAATATTTTTTTCTTGTTGTTTTGACAGCATTAGTGGGATGTCCGCCAGCCGCGGTGAGCTGACCAGACGGGTTTTCCGTGTCCGATGTTTACCCCACCTTTTCTAGGGGCCTCCCCATGTAGGGTGGGCTGCGGTGTCCTCAATAAGCCAGCCCAGTCACGGGTCCAGCTACCGAACTCTGGTGTCACGGCACCGTCATCAGAGAGCGACTGAATCTTAGACTCGCCGCCTGAGTGCAGTCGTGGGCTAAGGGCTTCCAGCTATCCAGGCCTGCCCCCTTCACCCACGGTGCTGTCGCCTCAGGACTTGGTGGTGGTGATGATGTTGATGATGGTGAGAAAGAGATGAAGAAGGGTGGAGGAAACGACAGAATGCCAGTAGCTGGGTATATTGTTTTGGGTGGTCGTGGCTTTGCAACGGCCACGCACACACACTTGGCCCACATCGTTTTCACCGCGGCTCAAGACATATGAGACAGGCGGCTTCTCCGATGTTGGTTGCATCGGGTTGCCGGGTTCTTGTTATGTCAAGGCCCGCCTTGTTGCCTGCCCGACAGGCATTGCCCTCTTCCGCCGCCACTGGGAAGCTTCGCCGTTGGGGTCTTGTTTGGTTTGATTTTGGAGTTTTCCTTCTCCTAGCCTTTGCCTATCTGAAATAAAGGAGAAGGCCTATAGGGGTCCAGTCTTGGTCTGGTCTCTCAGAACTGGCCTTAGCAGTATGGTTGAGCCTACCAGGGTGGATAAACTACCCCACCGCCATTGCCCAGCCCATCATTGAGACACTCAAGCCCCTCTACTGCAGCAAAGTGCTGGACCATCAAATACATAAAGCATAAATTGAGTGTCAAACCTCCTCATTAATGCATAGAGTTAAGCTGGTTATCTCGTGGCAATTTACAGGACATCTTCATTATATGTGCGGATAATCGACCACTCAGTTTGTAACAGAATTGCGTGGATAGCAGAGAATGCAAACAGTTCTTTGTTCTCGCCTATTTAAAAGAATTCTTGCCAGTTTCCAGGAATTTTACTGGTTGGCTCCACACGTTTCCTGGTACCCTTTGCTTCAGGTGTATGATTCTAGACTTTATAAGTACCCCATATGACATCAACTCTCTTAGCAGATTGCAAATGTGAGGTAAGATATGGAAAGAGGACATCAGTTGCATACTTTGAAAAGTTTTTGGCTGAGCCAGATTTTAGCATGTTGATCACCGCTGCACCATCAAAGACAATAACTTCTATCCTAGGCTTAGTAACTGCTTCGTGTGAAGCTGTCATACACTCCGAGCACTCTACCAGATCAGATTTTGTCACGTCTCAAATTACCAATTTGTGAAATGGATGGTGGATATTCTTGATTTTCCATGCTGAAAAAAAAAAATTGTCTAAATCCCCATCCTGTATCTGACAAGTAACATACAGCCTGGATAGCAGAGAGCAGACATTTTTTAAGGAGGACACTTGCACTTGTGCTTTGGATTTTTCTTAGAACAGAACCCTGATTAAAGAGGGGAAGGTTATTCTTTTTAATGGGGGTAAAAATGAGCTTTATTTGTGACACAAGTAGTTCCTCCACAAAAGTAGTATACTGGTCCTTATCTAACTGTTCTACCTTCCTTATTGTGTCAATGATAGCCTGGTTAGCAATTTTGCGGCTGTCTAATGCAAGTAATTCATTACTACTGTCATAAAAAGGATTATCCATGTTTCAAAGACATCTGTTAATGATTCAATCTCTTGTGTTATCCCTACCATCTCTGGGCCGCATACCATCCACTTTTGCATTCTACCTTGTTTTGAGTATTGTTCTCCTGTCTGGTGTTCAGCTGCTGATTCTCATCTTAATTTGTTGGACAGAAACTTACGGTCTATTAAATTTCTTATTCCTGAATTAGATATTAATCTTTGGCACTGTCATTCAATTAGTTCATTATGCATGTTCCATAAGATTTTTCATAACTCTGACCATCCTTTACACTCAGATCTCCATGGACAATTCTATCCTGTTCATAATACTAGGCAGGCAGTTAATTCTAATAGCCAGGCCTTCTCCATCATGAGGCTCAATACTACACAGTATTCTAGAAGTTTTATTCCAGCTGTTACCAAGTTGTGGAATGATCTTCCTAATCGGGTAGTTGAATCAGTAGAACTTCAAAAGTTCAAAGTTGGGGCAAATGGTTTTATGTTGACCAGGCTGACAGGATTCTTTTTATAGTTTATATATGACATATCTGTTTTTGACGTTGTTAATAGTTTATATCGGACATATCTGTTTTGACGCTGTTACTGTTTTTAGAATGATATTTTGTTAATTTATTCTCATCGTTTATTTATTTCCTTATTTCTTTTCCTCACTGGGCTATTTTTCCCTGCTGGAGCCCTTGGGCTCATAGCATCTTGCTTTTCCAAGTAGGGTCGTAGCTTGGGTAGTAATAATAATGATAATAATAAGCAGACAACCAATAATAACATATACCACAATCACACAGATTATCAAAGAGCTAGATACACACAACAGGTAGAGACTCATTATTATGTTCGGTAATAATATTGTGTTCATATGAGACGCAAGTCTAATTGCAATCTCTGCCAGAAATTTAATCAATCAATCAATCAGAACGGTGGTTCATCATCATTTTCCGCTTTTAATTTTTCAGAACAGCTGTACGTTCTCGGGTTTGTAATATAAATTCTTTGCCAATACAATGTTATTTGCAATTATTTTGGTTATGAGTATGATATTATTTTTTATTTCACAAATACATTAATTAATATTATCAATTTTATGTGATTTTTCATATAATTCAACTTTTGAATAGTTTATTTTTAAATTTTGAGAATTCCATCTCTCCCTTTTTTTTTTTATTTATTTTTTTTTTTTTTTAAATCTATGTAGGTGATGCTTTTTTTATATCATGCTATAAGGATGTATTTTTTATATTGTACAGCTAAACTGTGAAATAGAAGATGAATTATGACTATGATTATTTATTAGAGAGGATCTATGCCTCGCGAAGTTAAACTTGGACGAGTAGAATGGGATGAGTTGACCAATTTGAGTGCTGTTCGTTGTAATAGAAGAAGAATTTGTTTGTTGCTAAAAGTTTGTCAATAAGAGTTATTGCTAAATAGCGATTGACATAGATGTAAATAGTAATGAATTAAGTTAGTCTTATGCTAAAACAGACTATTCCTTCTGGGGCAGGCCTCTGCAATATGATACTAGATTAAACTGGTCATATTAAGTCCGCATAGGTTTTTTGAGCATATACGCTTGAAGCTAGATTTTAGGTTCCAATGCAAATATTGGGATTAAAACATAATAATAATAATAATAATAATAATAATAATAATAATAATAATAATAATAATAATAATAAGCTATCTCTCTGTTTAGAAACTTTGTTTTTTTACATTCACTTACTATACTCAGTGAGAGTCAACTAAGTGAAATTACTTGATCAAACATTCAGCTGGGCTCCACATGGCACTATAAGAATTGGAACCCCCAATCCTACATGGCTGAGGACTATGTAGCTCGAAGTAGATGATGAATGGAGAAGTATTGAATCAAAAGCTCAAGATAGAGACGACTGGCGAAATCTAACCGAGGCCCTTTGCGTCGACAGGCGTAGGAGGAGATGATGATGACTTAGTAATGGATCTAGATATTATGCCCTAAAATAACAAGATAATTTGTAGTTTGTATTAGTTACTTCAAGTAATAATAATAATCACATGCACTCAGACTTTTAGTTTTTTGACAGCATGTTGTTGTTCACAATAGGCGGACACTTCATAATTATGATTATCATGGTCACAGAAATTGAACCTCTCGACTACATGTCATTTGCTGTTACAAACAGGAGGCAGGATTCAATTTAGTTTTCTTATAGTGTTGGGTTTATATGAGACGCAAGCCTAGTTGCTAATCTCTGTCAGAAAGTAAATCAATCAATCAATCATAGAAGTAGAATACCATCAGTTGTACCCCTTAATTATTTAGAACAGCTGTAAGTTCTCGGGTTTAGAATATAAATTCTTTGCCAATACAATGTTATTTACAATTCATTTGGTTTTTAATGTGACAATATTTATTATACAACAAATTTATAAATCTTTATTATTACTTTCATGTGATTTGTTTATATTATTTTAACTTGCAAATAATTTATTTCTAACTTTTGAGAATTCCCTCTCTCCCTTTTTTTTTTCTTTTTTTTTGGAAATCTATGTAGGTGATGTTTTTTATATCATGATATAAGGATGTATTTTTTATATTTTACAGCTAAACTCTGAAATAGAAGATGAATTATGACTATGATTATTTATTAGAGAGAATCTATGCCTCGCAATGTTAAACTTGGACGAGTGGAATGGGATGAGTTGACTGATTCGAGTGCTGTTAGTTGTAATAGAAGAAGAATTTGTTTGTTGCTAAAAGTTTGTCATTAAGAGTTTTTGGTAAATAGCGATTGACATAGATGTTGTTGTTGTTGTTGGGGTATTAAAGCCAACACTTGTTGTTGGCACGGGCCTTTCCCTTGGTTGGCCCGTAGGTGATCTGTAAAAAATTTTAAGGTAGTTGCATTAATGGAAATTTGAAAGGTTTTTAGTAGTAGGAAAAGATGTGGATAGGGTAAGGATGATGGTGGTAGTGGTAGAGGACCATCATTTCTCGGATAGTGGTAGTTTGAAAAGTGGGGGTGTAAGGCTTTTGAAGATTAGAGAAAAATTGTGCAGGTGGGGTTGTCCAACCCTTTACTCCCTAGGGTCCCTGCAGAGAGATTTTTAGTGGTAGATTAGTTGAGAAGTGAAAGGGGGTGATGTGAATAGAGCCTTACAATGAGGGGATGAGATGGTGCATGGAATGAGGAGGTCTTACCTTGGTGGAGGTAGTGTTGAAAGCAACTGTGCATGTGTGTCTATGCTTTCGACAATTGCTTTTGCCAGTGTGGCTGCCTCTTTCATGGCATGTGGTGTGTTGGTGTCTACAAGTAGATCACCTCGTAGCTGTGCTGTTTCTCTGCATTCTAGTAGATAGTGCAGGAGAGCTTGTTGTGGTATGACATCACAGTGTTCACACCTTCTCTGGATGTCATCTAGGAGTTCCCAGTTTGCTTTGTAACCCAGCCGGAGTCTGTGTATACATACTGCCAGTTTTCTTGGGGTGTATCTGTCTATGGGAGGGGGTTCTAGTTCCGATGCCCATTTGTACCATGTTGCAGAGGGAGAGCCATTCTCTATCCTCATATGTAGTTCCTTGATTAGGTTGTTCTTGAGCTGTGTCTTTATTTTGCTTTTGATTTGTTGCAGTGCAGGCTGTATGTGCACCTGTACATTGTGAATGTGTTTGGTGCTTTTGGCTAGCTCATCAGCCTTTTCATTCCCTGGTATCCCGATGTGACTGGGGATCCAGTTTATGGTTACTAGTCTGTTTCTTTCATTATGTTGATGTAAGGGGATTTTAATGTCCGCTATCAGGGATTTGTTTTCTTTGATTTTGTCCTGCTGTAGGGCCTGCACTGAGGATCGTGAATCAGTATGGATGACTACTGGTCCTTCCTCATTTTCAATAGAGTATTTTAATGCTTGCTGTATTGCGACAAGCTCTGTCTGCAGGGTGGAGACATTATTGGATGTTCTCCAGCAAGCTGTGAACTTGCAGGAGTGAACTGCCGCTCCTGCTGTTTGGGTTCCAGGATCTACTGTACCATCAGTATAGTAGATCTGTGCCCCTGTTGTTTCTACAGAGGTTATAGCTGCTTCTGCTGCGTTTCTAAGTTCTTCTATTGTGCAGTTTTCTTTTGCCCTTGGGAGTTTGGTGTAGTTGAATTTAGCAACTTGTTTTTTCCATGGTGGAATGTGTATAGTACTTTGTGCTGTGTCAGGTTTTAATTGTAGGATTGTTTCTGTAAGGCCAAGTCTTTTGATGTTATCGCTATGGTCTTTGCCATAAGAATTTGGGGTTTGTACTTCAGGATGTTTGGATAGTTCCTCTCTTACTCGTCTTTTGGTGATTGAGTCTCTGTCTGACAGGAACATCTTTGCAACTATGCTTGCATTTCTTAGTGCAATTCTGTCTTCGAGGGTTGGTAGTCCAGTTTCCAACCTTAGGTTGCAAAGTCTTGTCCACATTGGGGCTCCCAACATGAGCCTCATGGCATTGTTTTGAATCACTTCAATTGTGCTTTTTTGTAGATCTGTTAGTCCCAGGAGTGATGGGGCGGCATAGTCTACTAGTGATCTGGAACAGGCTAGATAATATTTATTTTGGACGTGTTCATTTGCTCCATCCTTGAGCTTGCACATATATCTCATAGCTGTATTTCTGGCATTTGTTCTTTCCTTGAGATATTTTATCTCTTGCTTGAAAGTGAGCTGTTTGTCTATTATTACCCCGAGGTATGTGTATCGGTCCACCCATTCTAGGGGTTCCATTCTTATTGTGAGTGGTTGTACGGGGTTTGGGGCTTTGATTGTCATTGCTTTTGTTTTGGCAATGTTAATTTTTAGTCCAAGCTCATTGGATTTGTGGCTGATGGAGTTGGGTGCTCTTTGCATTTTTATTGTCCTGACTGGCCCTCGAGCTATTACACATACATCATCTGCATAGATAAATATATTAACTCCTTCAGGTAGCTGAAGTGAGGCTATATTTTCCATGAGGATGTTGAAAAGGAGGGGGCTTAGAATTCCTCCTTGTGGCGTACCATTTTCCAATTCATGATATGTGGATATCACTCCTTGAAATTTGACTCTGGCTTGCCTTCCTAGCATGTAGTTTTTAGTCCATGCTAGTAGGTGTCCTTTGACTCCTTTTTTAGCTACTGATTGCAGCACTGCAACTGGGCTTGCAAGCTCGAAGGCTTTTTCAAAGTCTATGAAGACTATTGTTGCCTTGTTCTGATTTATGCAGCTTAATACATCTGTGATGCATTCAGAGGTTCCAATTCCCTCCTGATATGCATATAGCTGCTTGTTTAGGGGGCCAATTTTGTACTTTAATCTGTTTAAGACCATTTTTTCTCCTGTTTTTTCTATACAGGATACCAAGGCTATTGGCCTAGGATTTGTTGGATCCTTTGGCTTGGGGATTGGCTGTGTATCTTGTTGTCTCCAGGTTTGAGGCCTTATGTGCTCTAGGTGTGTTTTGTTTAGTAATCTTAGGAACGCAGTTTCTCCTGCTGGACCCATGTGTTTGATCATTGTGTAGGTGATTTTGTCAGCTCCAGGTGCAGTGTCTTTCCCTGTCTTTTGTACTGCTCTTAGCTCCTCAACTGTGTATGGGGTGTCTGTGTCATCCTGCTGAAGGCAGGCTGTGTTGATCTCTTCCCATCTTGATGGCGCCAGTTGCTCTTGTTGCATTCTGGTTTCGGGGGAGAGATTGATTGACAGTGTTCTGTTTGCAAAGGATGTTGCAATTCTTTCAGCCTCCTCATGTGGGTGTGGGTGTGTGGCAATTGGTGTCTTTCTCTTTTTTCCGGCTACTCTGCCTAGCCATTTCCAAAGCTGAGTTAGAGTGGTGTATCCTGACAGGCTTGAACACCATTCCATCCATTTTTCAATTCTGATTTCATGGATTCTTTCATTTGTTTCAGTTCTGACTGTTTGTAGTAGCTCTCTGTTTTCTACTGTGGATCTTCTGTATATTTTTGTGACTCTGTTTAGTCTGGTTTTTAGTCTTCTGACTTCTGGGCAGTAGTACCAGGAGTCTTTGTAAGTGTAACTACCTTGTGTTGTTTTTAGTGGCATAGCTCTGTTGGCTGCATTGTGAACATAGATGTAAATAGCAATGAATTAAGTTAGTCTTATGCTAAAACAGACTATTCCTTCTGGGGCAGCACTCTGCAATATGTTACTAGATTTTTTAAACTGGTCATATTAAGTCCGCATAGGTTTTTGTGAGCATGTACGCTTGAAGCTAGATTTTAGGTTTCCATGCGAATATTGGGATTAACACATAATAATAATAATAATAATATTAAGCTATCTCACTGTTTAGAACCTTTGTTTTTTACATTCACTTACTATACTCAGTGAGAGTCAACTAAGTGAAATTACTTCATCAAACATTCAGCTGGGCTCCACATGGCACTATAAGAATTGGAACCCCCAATCCTACATGGCTGAGGACTATGTAGCTCGAAGTAGATGATGAATGGAGAAGTATTGAATCAAAAGCTCAAGATAGAGACGACTGCCGAAATCTAACCGAGGCCCTTTGCGTCGACAGGCGTAGGAGGAGATGATGATGACTTAGTAATGGATCTAGATATTATGCCCTAAAACAATAAGATAATTTGTTGTTTATATTGGTTATTTCAAGTAATAATAATAATCACATACACTCATACTTTTAGTTTTTTGACAGCATGTTGTTATTCACAATAGGCGGACAATTCATGATTATGATTATCATGGTCACAGAAATTTAAACTCTCGACTACATGTCATTTGCTGTTACACACGAGAGGAGGAATTCAAATTAGTATTTTTATAGCATTGGGTTTATATGAGACGCAAGCCTACTTGCTAATCTCTGTCAGAAAGTAAATCAATCAATCAATCATTGAAGTTGAATACCATCAGTGTCACCCCTTAATTGTTTAGAACAGCTGTAAGTTCTCAGGTTTAGAATATAAATTCTTTGCCAATACAATGTTACTTGCAATTCATTTGTTTTTTAATGTGACAATATTTGTTATACAGCAAATTTATAAATCTTTATTATTACTTTCATGTGATTTTTTTATATTATTTTAACTTGCAAATAATTTATTTCTAACTTTTGAGAATTCCATCTCTCCCTTTTTTTCCTTTTTTTTTGGAAATCTATGTAGGTGATGTTTTTTATATCATGCTATAAGGATGTACTTTTTATATTATACAGCTAAACTGTGAAATAGAAGATTAATTATGACTATGATTATTTATTAGAGAGAATCTATGCCTCGCGATGTTAAACTGGGAGGAGTAGAATTGGACGAGTTGACTGATTCGAGTGCTGTTAGTTGTAATAGAAGAATTTGTTTGTTGCTAAAAGTTTGTCAATAAGAGTGTTTTCTAAATAGCGGTTGACATAGATGTAAATAGTAATGAATTAAGTTAGTCTTATGCTAAAACAGACTATTCCTTCTGGGGTAGCCCTCTGCAGTTTGTTACTAGATTAAACGGGCCTTTCCCTTGGTCGGCCCGTAGCAAACTGGTCATATTGAATGCTAGTTGCTATGTACCGTCGGCTGCTATGTACCGGCTCCTACGTACCACTTGTTTGGCTTATATGTACCATTGTTGGGCTGCTATGAACTGGCTCTTATGTACCACTACTTTGGCTTGTATGCACCAAACAAGGCTGCCATGTACCACATACCAAGTAAGGAAATAAGAACACACAAGGAGATAAAACACAAAACTATAAACATATTGAAATTGTATACATTTGTTAAAAGTTGTCAAGCAATAGAATTCAGCATGCTACATTGTTGATACATTCTTATTCATCTACATGATCCATCAGTTCGGCACAGCGGTTTAGAAAGTCTGATGTTGATATTAATTTGTTCTCATGTTTCATCCAGAGGTCATCAAGGGCAATTTGCTTTTTGACAGCATGCTTCCTTTGGTATCTGGGCATTTTCTTTTGTTTAACTAGTTTTACAATGATGGGAATTCTACTGGCTTCATCATGGAGAATACTAATTAAGAAGTACATGTTAATTGAATTGGTTTTTGCTACTCTGTCAATCGCATGGTGCCACCCTTCTACATCGTTGTTAGTCCGAACAGGGCGTTTGTAACAGCCCCAAGAATGTGGAGGATGCATCTCATTCCTGATCCATATTTTATTATAGTAAGTAATGAGATCTTTTAATCGTTGATCAGGAAGTGGCTGGCTAGTGATAGGGCAAAAAGCTGGCTCTATATGTGATGGAGGTAAGTTTGGCAGCGCCATTAACTGCTGAATGAATTGTCTTACAGCAAGTTGATTATTATAGGCATTTTGTAGACTATTGGATGTCAAGGTAGGACAAGAGACACACGATGGTGGAGACATGTAGTTTAATGCGTCCTCAGATACAGACTGATCCGGTTGCTCTCTGCAACCGGCACACTCACTTGGCGCCTGCCCGCCATGGGAAAACATATCTTACTTGCAGGTACTCCATCATCCCCCCCCCCCGAGATTAATCCATGGGGGTGCTACTATAGTGTGAGGTCTACCGCCATATGTCGCCTACCCAGATGGAGGGTGAAGTCTACCGCGTGACCAGCGTCTCAGAGCCTCGCACCTAACCATCGAACATGTGAACTGCCAAAATCCATAAAAAACGTGACCTGTCCACGTGACCTGCCCATATAAAAGGAAGCAAATGGAGCTCCTAAATACATTTTTAACAAACAGTACTACTCCACCTCCTGCTGGTTGTCAATATAAAATGTAAACCAAAGCCTGTGTTACATATGGCATCTGATGTTTCATACCTTTACACCTCCATGATCACTTTAAAAGTAACGTTAACAATAAATACTGTACTTACAATTCAATAAAAAATAATTCATGACTGTATGCTATAGTATCGGATATTACCTACCTTCTGAAATACCACATAGTCAACAATGGGAGGGCTTCTCTGAAAGTTTTATATTCACCTATTTTCAATTAGTTTTATACAATATTTGTTAGAACAGTAATGTTGACATGTTTACTTTATAATTCTAAAATGGTAATGCTGAGGAAACATGCCTTTAAATACATTTCTAGTATCAAATGCATTAAAATACATTTAAATTAATAAACAGTTCCTTTCAATGACAGTTCAGAAATGCTGAATATCACAACAGTCAACCAATTCTTCAATTCGTATTTCATATCTTTCAGAAAAAGAAAAAAAATATCTGATCTCTGAAAGTACACAATTATTCTCCACTCCCTATTGCCCTAATGTTTAAATCAAGTGTTTATTGCTTAAACAAATGTATGAAATGCGCTTTATCTATGAGGAACGAATAATTCAGCAGTAGACCTCACGCTATAGTACTAACAGCAGGTAGATCTCACGCTATAGTGTGGTAGACCTCACGCTATAGTAGCACCTACATGGGTATACATGGAGAGGCAATGATAAAAAATAATGCATGGATATACATGGATTAAATTGGGTGCATGTGCGAGAATAGGAAGACAGGTATATAGCTGTCAGGAATGCAAAACACAATGTGCAGGTAATACATGTTCATAAATTAATATGAAAAGCAAAGGCAATAAAAAAGAAATATATGCAGGTGCCGCTGTAATGTACGATGATCACATGTAGTCATCCATCCACACAGGCCTTCTAGTGCGCCGTGATGGGCGTGGCTCCCGTACTGCATGTGGGCTGGGCGTAGGGTGACTGCCTGGTAGCTGCTCGGGCGTGGGTGTGGCTGGATGCGTAGCAGGTGTGGCCCGCCCAGGCTGGGGCCCCAATGATGTGAGACGCAGGTGCTTCCTGTTACGGAGGGAGAGGCGCCCGCTGCCATCTAGTTTGACTAGGTACTGTCGGTATGGGAGCGTTTCCGCCACGGTACCGGTGCGGTCCCACAGCTTAGTGGCCTGATTTTGCACTCGTACTTGGGATCCCGGGTTGATGGCTGGAAGTTTCCTGGACGGTCCGGTCCTGGTGAGGGCGGCACCACTGTCAGCCATCTGACGTTCTCTTTGCCGTAAGGTTGCCCCCCAGTGTTTGTCTACCGTGAGGTGCCACCGAGCCGTAGGTACGCCATCTCGGAGCTGCCTGCCCGCTGCCATCTGGGCGGGTGACTTGTTTATTCCGCGGAGGGGGGTGTTTAGGTACTGCAGGATAGCCATAGAGGACTTGTCCGTGTCAAGGGTGCCGTTGCTGCCCGTGTTCGCCATTATTATCCGCTTCCCGATCTTGACTGCGGCCTCTGCCCTGCCATTGGACTGCGGGTACTGGGCGGATGATAGACGCACAGACACGCCCCATAACTTGAAAAATTCCCCCATTTCCTCGCTTGCCAGATTGGTGCCACCGTCCGTGGAAATTTGCTCCGGGGCCCCCCATCTGGCGAAGTAGTGACGTAGCTAAGTCTTGATGTGGGAGGAGGAGGTTCTGTGGGGGAAGTGGGCCAGCTCCAGCCACCCTGTGAGCCTGTCTGCGTAGACCATGTACGAGTGTCCGTCGTGCTGGAACATATCTGCAACCGTCATCTGGAAGGGGTACTCTGGGGGCGGCGTGATAATGAGTTCCTCCGCGGCCTGAGATGGTGCGTGTACGTCGCATTCTTCACACGAGGATCGGTGATACTGCAGGTCCCCCTCGAGTCCAGGCCAGTACACCGTCTGGCGCGCTCGTCGTTGCATCGACTCCAGGCCTTGGTGCCCCGTGTGTAGGATGGCAGCCACCTGCTGACGGAGAGGCTCCGGGATAACTAGGCGAACGTTGCCCTGTTCGAACGTATATGTCACCAAGTCTTGGATAACGGCCAGCCTCTCCCTGACACTGTAGAAGGGCCGAAGGCACGCCACTTCCTGGGACTTCCTATCGGCCCAGTCCCCGGCCAGGACCCTGGCCATGAGCAGCTGGTACACGGGGTCGATGACAGCGGCGTGCCTAACTCTCGCCTCGTCCATGACACAGCTGTCGTGCTCCACTGCTGCCACGACGGCGGCCGCCATGGTGTCGGTGAGGTCTTCGTCGAGGTCCATGTCGTAGGCGCTGGGATCGGCTTTTAAGGCGGGGTATCGGGACAGGAAGTCCGCCGCGCTGTTACGCTTCCCCGGCAGGTACTTGACCCTGAATCGGTACTGCAGAGTTCTCTCCTTCAGCCTGAAGAGGCGGGGGTTCGAGATTTCCGTGAGGGCACGATCCCCCAGTAACTTGGTTAACGGGCGGTGGTCCGTCACAACGGTGAGGTTGGGGCACCCCAGCAAGAACAGCCTCGCCTTTTGGAAACACCAGGCTACCGCGAGGGCCTCCCCCTCCACGGCAGCGTAGCCAGCTTCGGCGGCGGTGAGATGGCGGCTGCCGCATAGTGCCAGGCGCCACCCACCCGTGCAGCAAAAGGGCGTATTGGCGGAGCTGCATGAGCAATACTGTTGAAGGATTACAAACCCTATGCCTTCTTTGCTCCAGTCGGTGATCGCTGCTGTGGGGCGGCTCCTGTCGTAGTAGGCCAGTCCGTCCTTCGCTAATTGGCATATCATGTCTTGGGCGTGATGAAATTTGGTGCGGAGTGTCTCGTCCCAGTACACTGCCTTCCCAGTTGGTTTTTTGAGGAGCTCCCTGAATGGGTTCATGATGGGGGCTGTTGCGAGGAATGGCGCCAGCTGGTTGACAAATCCGTACCAAGCCCTTATGTCGGTGATAGAGGGCTGACGTGGCATCGGGAAGTTCTTGATGGCCGCCAAACGTTCCTCTGTTGGCTTGTAGGCCTCCCAGCCCAGGTTGAAGCCCACGAAGTCTACTTCCCTTCTTGCGAATTGGAATTTCTCCGGCTTAAGCGTAATACCCTTGGCTGCGCATGTTTCGAGGAAGTCGTAGGCATGCCAGAAGGCCCCTTCGATGTTGTCGTCGTAGAGTAAGGGGTCATCTACGCACTTGTATTTCCTCTGGATGTCCTGGATGGCGTCGTCAAATCGTCTAGTATACGCATCGCCGGCAGAGCAGTGCCCCATGGGTGTACGACGGTAACGAAACCTCCCCCAGGGGGTAATGAATGTGGTTAGATCGCGACTTTCTTCGTCTAACTCCACCTGGTGGTATCCCCAGTACGCGTCTGCCACGGTCTTGAACGTGTGCTTAGGTACCCCGGACACCATGTCGAATGGGGCGGGGGTGTGGTGTGTCTCCCGTAGGCAAGATGCGTTGAGGCGCTGATAGTCGACTGTACGGCGTGGCTGTCCTGACTTCTTGGCGACGACCACCATACGGGCGCACCATTCGGTTGGCTGCCCAGCGGGTACCGGTTTTATGACGCCACGGGCGACATCTTCTTCGAGCTGGGCCTTCACTTCCTCTTCCCAGTGTTTTGGCACTGATGCTGGGGTATGGCATGCGTAAGGCGTAGTTCCTGCATCACTGGCAGTGGCTTCCTGGCTGTGTTGAATGTCGTCGTAGCGAAATGTTGCAGGAGCCAGGCTTCCAACCTGGCCGCATGTTCCTCCTGGGGCGGCATGGGCACCTCGGCAGGTCGGGGTGGTACCTGGGCGGCCCGTCTGGCTGTGTCATCGAACAGGCTCACGTGTGCCACCGCGGGGGAGGGATGGGGGAACTCCTTGGGTATCAGCGTTAAATCCCTGCAAGCGTCCAACGACAGGAAAAGGTGCTTTGCCGACTGCACGAAGTACACGTCCTGCTCCGTGGTGCGACCTTGCAGGGTGACGTGGCACACGGCAGATCCAAGGCACTTCAGGGGAAGGTTTGCCTCATCCCGCAAACCAGCCCGGGGTGTAAGAGCTGCTGGGCGGACTTGGAGGTGTGATAGCAAGGAGGGCCCAGCCACACATACCTGTGCCCCAGTGTCCGCCACGGCGGTGACTGGCACTCGTACTCCTGTATCGTTGTGGACGACTGTCACCTCCACTACTGGGTGGCGGGCGAGGTTGGCGCCCGCAACAAGCACAGCGCTAGACGTAGCACTAGACACATCTGTTGGGGATCCTGCCAATTTTGCCTGTGACTTTCTGCAGCATCTGTAGTAGTGGCCCTGCTTATGGCACCCGTTGCATATGACGTATTTAGCGGGGCATGAAGCTCTACCAGAGGCATGGCGCCCACCGCAGTTCCCGCAGGGAAGGGGTGGGGGACCCCTACCTGTGCCAGCGACGGTTGCACTCGGATGATCTGCCTCGGGTGTTTCGCTGCCAGCTGCACAAGCAGATTCCCTCCAGTTGCATTGGCGCGCAGCGGCGTCGACGCGGGCCGCCTCGTAGGCACAGCACCTGGCCCTAAGGGCGCTAACACTATTGATGTCATTGCTACACTGGTATACATGGTGACGCATAGCCTCATCGCTTAGGCCCACCATTAACTTGGGTAATAACATGTATTCAGCCAGATTACACTGACACTGAGGGCACTGGAAATTGCAATCGGTGGCCTTTTGAGAACACTTTAAAAAGTAATCACTGACACTTTCTCCTGGGCCTTGTACCGCGTTAAAAAACTCCGACCATAACACAGCACGGTTTGTAGAACGCAACACAATATCGCGAATAAAGTCCATGGCTTCCGTAGCGGTGAGGTTGCTCCATTCCTGTGATGTGAATCTGGCGTCCAGCGCCCGTTGTAGAGGGGGTGTGCAGTATAGCCTGATGTGGTGGACGACCTCGTGGGGCAGTAGTCTGCACAGTTCGATCCAGCATTCCATCGACCTCCTCCAGGACCTGAATGCGGCGGGCTTCAGCTCAATTTCGCACTTCTCCGGGGCTGCAGACGCGGGGACACGAGGTGCAGGGGTAGCATGTGTCGTAAGCCGGTCATGGAGAACGTTGATCATTTGCTGCTGTGCCGCCATGGCTTGCCTGGCTTCTTGCAGGGCAGGGACAAGCCCACGGGGGACGACGGGGCGTGCGGCCCTTGGGGTGGACTGCATTGAGCGGCGCTGGAAGGGCATGGTGAGGGTCACGTTGGTCCTTGAGAATCACTGCGCCTTATTGGATGTCAAGGTAGGACAAGAGACACACGATGGTGGAGACATGTAGTTTAATGCGTCCTCAGATACAGACTGACCCGGTTGCTCTCTGCAACCGGCACACTCACTCGGCACCTGCCCGCCATGGGAAAACATATCTTACTTGCAGGTACTCCATCATAGACCTAGTGCTTTTAGTCTTCGGTACACTGCTTGGGCCCAGTGAAACCAGCAGCCATAAATGGAAGCCTCGGGAAGGCACACTCGCACTGCCGACCATAGTGCTTTCTCAAAATCCACAACCTCACAAACTGATGTTGGTGTTAACTCAGTGATTTTTCTTAGGACAGCTACGTAGTCCTTTTTCTTTCTTCTTGACATCAGGACAAAGCACAATGAAACCTGTTTCAAAATTTCATCCTTCTTTATAAAACTGTGGACACTTAAAAGTTGAACAAAAGGGGTACAAACAAGTTTAAAAGTGCCGTCCACGTACCAAGTTTTAGACTTGGACATGTGTTGCAACTGAATAGACGTTGCAAATATGAGATGCCGTTGCCCATTCTCAAATAGATCAGCTTGAAATTTCTGGGGAACATGATCTGTGTTTAATTCAAAACTGGTATCTTCAGGGTGTTTTGGACGTTGTCCTTCTCTGGCGAGAGTGCTTTCTTTACTATTTTCCCAGATAATGCAAATGAGCATTCCAAAGCTGACTTTTTAACTAAACCTCTTGTTGATGCTTTGAGTTCAGCACCAGGATCCCCAGGATGTGTGTGTTGGTGGTGTCCACTTTAAGTTCATTGTTCCTACTTGCTGTGAAATTGTTGCATAGCACTTTTTACCACGGTAGCTGCATATCCATGTTTCTGATACAGACGACTCTCGCTTCCTGGTGTACGTAATACCCAATGAATCAGCAAGGAGAGAGCTGCCTTTTCTTGTTCCACAGTAAACAATTTTGTAGGTCACAAGAGTGTCTGCAAGGATAGTTGTCGGTAACGCTTCATCAACTAATAAGGTTTTTGCAACTGGCGTGATGTTATCAATAGGAAGTATGATATTGAAGTCATTGGGTGTGTTGTTGATTGTTGCAGGCTGCTGTTCAACTGGGAAGGCATCAGAAGGATCATGGGCATCGGCACCTGAAACCACGTGAATGTAAAATAGAGTATTCCAAGTGCTATTTCTCGCAGAATATGTTGACGCATTCAAATGAAAGTGAGGACCCCACTCATACACACACACACACACACTCAAGCCAGCTATATGGTCTTATCAACGGGCTTAGGAAAACTAAAAGATAATTATGAAAAAGATAATAGGAAAACAAAAAGATAATTATAATTGTACCTGAAACTTCCATCCAGTCAGGACAGTCTGGGCAACACCACATGAAAACTTGACCAGCTTTCAATCGTCTGTTTATATTCCGGTACTCAGATTGGGATATTTCTGTACCACATAAGCGTTGGCGCCACTTGTTGCATCCTTCACAGATAAGGGCTTCCTGTCTAGGGCGAACACACAATCCACATCCTGAGCAAAGGGAAACCGCTGATGCCATGGTAGTATAGAAAGGATGACTGAGAGTGCACGTCCACTAGAGTTGGGAAGTAAATGCTGAGAAGATCCACTAGTCTCGAAGGAGCCATGGTGGGGCTTCGAACCTTGTGCCTCTGTCCACTCTGTCTGGCATAGAGTTCAGTAACTGTTCACCTCTAGCCATCAACAAGCTAGCTGAGCCACTCGTCCAAGTTTAACATCGCAAGTCTTAGATTCTCTGTATTAAATAATCACAGCCATAATTCATCTTCTATTTCAGAGTTTAGCTGTACAATATAAAAAATACATCCTTCTAGCATGATATAAAAAAACATCACCTGCATAGATTTAAGAAATAATAAAAGGGAGAGATGGAATTCTCAAAAGTTAAAAATAAACCATTTGCAAGTTACAATAATATAAAAAAAATCACATGAAAGTAATAATAAAGATTTATAAATTTGTTGTATAATAAATATTGTCACATTAAAAACCATAGTAATTGCAATTAACATTGTATTGGGAAAGAATTTATATTCTAAACCCGAGAACTTACAGCTGTTCTAAACAATTAAGGGGTGACACTGATGGTATTCAACTTCAATGATTGATTGATTGATTTACTTTCTGACAGAGATAGCAACTAGGCTTGCGTCTCATATAAACCCAATACTATAAGAAAACTAATTTGAATTCCGCCTCCCGTGTGTAACAGCAAATGACATGTAGTCGAGAGTTTAAATTTCTGTGAGCATGATAATCATAATTATGAATTGTCCGCCTATTGTGAACAACAACATGCTGTCAAAAAACTAAAAGTCTGAGTGTATGTGATTATTGTTATTACTTGAAGCAACTAATACAAACTACAAATCATCTTGTTTTAGGGCATAATATCTAGATCCATTACTGAGTAGGCCTAAGTCATCATCATCTCCTCCTACGCCTGTCGACGCAAAGGGACTCGGTTAGATTTCGCCAGTTGTCTCTACCTTAAGCTTTTAATTCAATACTTCTCCGTTCATCATCTACTTCGAGCTACATAGTCCGCAGCCATGTAGGATTGGGTCTTCCAACTCTTCTAGTGTCATGTGGAGCCCAGCTGAATGTTTGATCAAGTAATTTCACTTAGTTGACTCTCACTGAGTATAGTAAGTGAATGTAAAAAAACAAAGGTTCTAAACAGTGAGATAGCTTATTATTATTATTATTATTATTATTATGTTTTAATCCCAATATTCGCATGGGAACCTAAATTCTAGCTTCAAGCGTACATGCTCACAAAAACCTAGGCGGACTTAATATGACCAGTTTAAAAAATCTAGTAACAAATTGCAGAGTGCTGCCCCAGAAGGAATAGTCTGTTTTAGCATAAGACTAACTTAATTCATTACTATTTACATCTATGTCAACCGCTATTTGCGCAAAAACTCTTATTGACAAACTTTTAGCAACAAACAAATTCTTCTTCTATTGCAACTAACAGCACTCGAATCAGTCAACTCATCCCATTCCACTCGTCCAAGTTTAACATCGCGAAGCATAGATTCTCTCTAATAAATAATCACAGCCTTAATTCATCTTCTATTTCAGAGTTTAGCTGTACAATATAAAAAATACATCCTTCTAGCATGATATAAAAAAACATCACCTACATAGATTTAAAAAAACATCACCTACATAGATTTAAAAAATAATAAAAGGGAGAGATGGAATTCTCAAAAGTTAAAAATAAACCATTTGCAAGTTACAATAATATAAAAAAAATCACATGAAAGTAATAATAAAGATTTATAAATTTGTTGTATAATAAATATTGTCACATTAAAAACCATAGTAATTGCAATTAACATTGTATTGGGAAAGAATTTATATTCTAAACCCGAGAACTTACAGCTGTTCTAAACAATTAAGGGGTGACACTGATGGTATTCAACTTCAATGATTAACTTCAATGATTGACTGATTGATTTACTTTCTGACAGAGATAGCAACTAGGCTTGCGTCTCATATAAACCCAATACAGTATACCATTAGAAAACAATTTTGAGTTCCGCCTCTCGTGTGTAACAGCAAATGACATGTAGTCGAGAGTTTAAATTTCTGTGACCATGATAATTATAATTATGAATTGTCCGCCTATTGTGAACAACAACATGCTGACAATAAACTAAAAGTCTAAGTGCATGTGATTATTATTACTACTTGAAGTAACCAATACAAACTACAAATTATCTTGTTTTTTAAGGGCATAATATCTAGATCCATTACTAAGTCATCATCATCTCCTCCTACGCCTGTTGACGCAAAGGGCCTCGGTTAGATTTCGCCAGTCGTCTCTCTCTTGAGCTTTTAATTCAATACTTCTTCATTCATCATCTACTTCAAGCTACATAGTGCTGTTAGTTGTAATAAAAGAAGAATTTGTTTGTTGCTAAAAGTTTGTCAGTAAGAGTTTTTGCTAAATAGCGGTTGACATAGATGTAAATAGTAATGAATTAAGTTAGTCTTATGCTAAAACAGACTATTCCTTCTGGGGCAGCCCTCTGCAATATGTTACTAGATTAAACTGGTGTATGTGTATTAAAGCCAACACATCTTGTTGGCACGGGCCTTTCCCTTGGTCAGCCCGTAGCAAACTGGTCAGGTTGGTTGGTGAATATTGCCATGCCTGTAGCATGACACGGGCTCTTGTTGCTGGACAGCCCGTAAGAGGATCTCAATCTAGAAATAGGAGAACTCCAAAAAGGAGCCAAAGATTGGTATATTAAAAAGGAAAGGTTGGATTTGAAAGGGTACTGGAACAGGAAAAACGATACAGGATGAGTGATTAAAGGAGGGATTTGACAAGGACATGAAAGGGAGGGAAGTAACCCGAAAAAGCAGACTCCTTTTTAGGTCCACGAAATGAAAAGTTTTAGTTAGAGAAAAAGTGTTGATAACAGCAAGTCCCAGTAAGTAGGAGAGACGGAGAGGAGAGAAGTTTTCTGCAATCGGAGAGAATAGGAGTAGGTTTAAGCAAAGAGGCTTATCCCTGCTCTGGAGCTGGAGTGTTGAATTGTTGCAGGAGCTATAGGAAGGTGGGGGTCGAGGATAAGGAAAGGACTCTGGCGAGGATCGTGAAGGCTATGGGTATGAGGTCTTGTAAGGTGAGGGACTAAATTTGTTGAGCCAAGGTTTGGGGTGGAATTGAGGATGTAGATTGAGGAGGTGGAATTGCAGGATGATGAGGAGGTACTGCTTGCAGTTGCTGGTCCTTATGAAGAGCAGGTACTGCTTGCAGTTGAGTTGCAGGTGCAGGCACAGGAACAGTGGCTGGCTGGCGCTGTCTTCTCTGGCGAGGAGGTCGCTGGTCCTTAGGCTGTGACATCGAAGCTGGCTAAGGTTGTTTAGGAGGGTTAGTGCCCTTCATAGCAGCTATCTTCCTAAGTCTCTCGGGGCAGCGCTTGTTCCAGGAGTGATGAGGTCTGGAGCAATTAGGGCACTTGGGGCATGTCTCTCTTCCATCCTTGTGGGCCTGGAAACAGATTTCGGTGTTGTGGCGCTGGCTGCAGACACCATAGATGACAGGGCTTTGACATTCTTCTCTGTGGTGGTCATAATGCTGGCAACGGTAGCATCGAAGGGGCTCTGGGGTGTAGTCCTCAACTGGGAAGGCCCCCCAGACTCCAAGATCCAGCGATGAAGGCACTGGACCTATGAAGGTGGCTATAAGCCTCCTGACAGGGACATCTTCTCTGTTCTTGCAGCGTACCGCCTTGTCGATATTACTGCAAGAAGTAGCAATGGAGATCGGCATGGATGTGTGATATCTGGTGATCACAGTCTTCCTCCGAACCAAGGCAGGGTCTAGCAGGGTCAAATCAGGTTCTTGTTGCAGAGATCTTGCAGTTTCCAAGTCCTTAGGGATGATGATTAAATCACCCCTTCGGTTGGGTCTAGCTGAGAGCTGCAAGCCAGGCTTTGCAGCCATGGCAGCAACTGCGACGTAGGATGTAGAGCTGTCGGTGTTGGAGAGCCTAAACTACGGAAGTGGTCTCCTGGGTTCAGGCTGAGAAGCTGGAATGCTTGCAGCAATGGTTGAGGCTTCTTGTAGGAGTTCAGTAAGGCAGTCAGTGCAGTTGCAGTCCGCTGAATGTTTCCCCTGGGTCGCAACAGGTTCAGTCTCCATGGCATTGGAGGGCTCTGGCACCGAGGTTGGAGGGGTAGCTGATGCTGCAACAGACTGCTGTGGAGTTGTAGGGACTGACAAGGACGAACTCTCAGTCCTTTGAGTCACTAGTGGTGATGGTGGAGCTGGTACTGGTGCTGGTGAAGGACGTTCAGGACTCTTCCTTCTTTTGTGAGGGGGTGTAGTCACTTCCCTGATAGCTGATTTCTTGGTCCTGAAATGCTTTATTACCTTGGTAGAGGCGACTTTGCAGCTGCACTTGACATGATGGCGAATCAGGGTTTTGTCTTCCACATCAGTTGTTCGAAGGCCTACAGTGTTGAAGAGGTGAACACGTCGATTCTGATACGATGTGTAATAGTTAGAATAGTTAATATTACATGTTTAAAACAAATGACGTAATATGTCATGTTGGTTGAAGGAGCTAACCGTGGGACTTGCTGTAGTCATTCAAATCATAAACAGGACATACAATGCAAACCTCGGCAATGTGACATTCTTCTTAACGTCAACACATTGTCTCAAGCGTGTGAAAGTTTGTGACGTCACCGGATGCAGGTGTCTTCCGAGTTTGTGACGTCACTAATATAAACTGAGCATACGATATCTGTGATATCGATAAGTTAGTCAGTTCATATCTATACTTCACCAGAATTGGTCATCTGGACCAACCCAGCTTCCTCCAGTGATGGAGATGTTTAACTCTGTTGTTTTTATAGAATAAATACTTAAAAGCTATTAAGATGTATTCAGTTATCCATTTACATACATCTGAAACAACACATACTCAATGTGTGCTTATAACAGTAGCACGCCAATAAATGGTGGCAGCGGTTAAACTCTAAGACAGCGGTTAAACTCTAAGAATTAGAGAAAAATCTTCAAGACTTCAAAATAATAGCTGTAAAACCAGAGAAATATCTTCAAGACTTCAACATAAAAGCTGTAAAACCAGAGAAAGATCTTCAAGACTTCAAAATAAAAGCTGTAAAACCTGAGAAAGATCTTCAAGAACTCAACATTATCTACATGAATCTACAATTTTGACTAAGTATTATAGTCCAACGAAACAGCTAACATCAACAAATGTTAGAATACAACCTGAATCTTCAATCAACATCCTAGGAAACCCAAGGACTGGCGTTCAACAATTGCAAAACATATCCAGGAAGAACTACATTCAACAAGAAACTCGAACGAGACATCGCTAACAAAACATCAAGAGAGAGAGAGAGAGAGAGGACGTGTCGACATCACGCAGATCCATATATAAGCTAAGTACAGATTTTTTTAATTCATTCCAGTTTGGGCAGTGAAGTGTAGTTATCACGAGTCGTTAGTCGATTATTACTGGGGTGAGTGTATTGCTAATCTTTGTTAGAGGAAACTCCGAATTCTCATTTAGAATTTTTCTTTCTTTGTGCTAATTCCTTTTTCTTTCAGAAATTCTCGGGAAATGTTTTGGGATTAGTAACATTGTTTGGGGAATTTTATTATACATATGCGTTTACGCAGTGGGCGTCTGTACTCATATAGATATTTTGATATAATTGCAAGGGGTCAAAGAGATAGGAAAAAAAAAATACAGCAGTCATGACTCCTCCTGTCAGCCCTTCCCCTGGACCTAGTGGTGTAGGCCAGACTAATCCTCCTCCAATTGTGACGCTTGTAAATGCCAGGTCAGCAATCCTTCCTTTTCAAGGTCAGGTCAACGGGTTCTTGCCACAAAATGTGGAGTCTTGGATTTCATCCGTCGATGCCCATTTAAATGCCAAACAAATCGTAGACCCTTTTGTACAATTACAAGAAGCTAAAAGTTTTATAGATTTTTCTAAGGGGGATGCGAGTGCGTATTTAAGAGGTGTTTCATTTCAAGAAGCAGTTACTTGGGATGATTTCAAAGTTAGGTTACGAGCGATCTATGGGGGTGAGGAAGCCTTGGATGTAGTATTAACGTTGCGAAATACACTTAATCAAGCCACTATGAATCGGCTTAATGTTATTGAGAGAGCAGCTCTCATAGCTGATAGGCTTAACGAATATCAGGACATTTTAGGTCATTCCACTTGGGTTACTAACGATAACATCTCCGTGAAAGATTTTTTACGATTAATGTATTTAACTTGCATGACACTTATGTTGCCTGAAGCTTTAGTGCGGTGTTTTGATAAGAAGTTAACGCCTGCAAGTACGGAATTGGATGTCTATAAACAGATAAAGAAACACATGTCCAAGTGTCCAGATCTCGATCCCGTGTTAACTCAAGTTTTTGCAAAGAATGAAACAAAACCACAAACAGTGAACGTTGTTAGTAGTCCAGTAGCGGGAGTGACGTGTTACAACTGCAAACGTCAAGGTCACATAAGCGCAGACTGCAGAACGAAATTTTGCTCATTTCACAACACTGCAACACATTCATATAGTCAATGTTACTCGCGTAAGACACAACAATATCCTAGAAATACACAGTCAATTCCACAGTCAGTTCCATATGGAAATAAAAAGAAAAATCCTCATTTTAACTATAAGAAGAAACAACCAAATGTCAATGCAGTTCAGAGTCCAAAACAAACAAACACTTCTTCAAATATCGCTGAGCCTGGGCCGTCAAACCAGACCTCGCAAGGTCAGACTAATTTTCAGAATGTGCAGAGCAAAGCAAATACCACATAGTTAACTCTAGAGGGGAAGAGAGTGATGTTGGGTCAAGGTCATTCATGTCAACATCAATAGTATTGAATAATCAATTTAATGTTTTATCAGATAATTGTGAGACAATAGATTTTCCTATGAAACACACGGCCGAATTAAGTAAAACAGTGCATGCTCCCGTAGATTTGCAACAAATTCATACAATAATAAGCCAAAATGAGTTACGGCCAACCTTATATGCTGTAAATTTAGAACACAAATCCTTTACGTTATTTTTTTACTCTGGTAGTCCACGTAATATTATGGATTTGAAGACACATCATTTGTTGTTTTCGAACTTTCCGATTGAAAAATCAGGAATTAGACTTTCGGGTATAGGAAATAATGAATTCAATGTCACAGGCATAACTCATGTTCAGTTCAGAGTCGGTAATCGCACGTTTGCCGATACATTTGTTGTTGTAAAAAACATTAATATGTATCCAGCTGTAATTATAGGATACCCATCTATGGGAAATCAAAACATTGTCTTAGCTCCTGCCAAGCACGGCGTGTATATCAAAGGGAAATTCTATAAGTCTTCTAATACCTTAAAATCAGTTTTGGATAAAAAGGAGACGACAAATGTAACCGTAACGTACGTTGAAGAACCAATAACTTGTCTCACTAATAAAGAAATACGCGACCCAGCAGAATTCTCGTTCACCCGTAATATCATCTTGCACGCAATCTATCGAACCAAACATACCTTCGAATTTAATAGTGCAAATAAAGAAAACACTACCGGGATCTGAAATATTAATCCTTTCCGATACTTTGAAAACTAACGGATTGTCTGTCACACAAGCTATTTATACAGTAGGCTCACATCAGCAATGTAATATCGAAGTCTGTAATCATTTAAATAACACTTTAGTAATTCACAAAAATCAACATATCTTGGATGTAGAAGTTTATAAACATCGTATTCTTACCGTTGCTGAAATCAATCACTCTCAATCAGTTGCGGATGAATCCCTTTTGCGATCTATTAAAAATAAAATCAGTAAGGACATTCAAGACGAAGAAATTCAGCAGAAAATTTTTGAACTTTTAACTAAATATCAAGATGTCTTTTCCACTACGGATGGATCCTTAGGAAAAACAGATGTGATCGAGCATCAAATAAGGTTAAAGGACAAGCAGAAAATTATATATGTACCCTCGTACAGACTCCCTATGAAATTCCAGAATGAAATAAATGATGAAGTAGGTAAAATGTTAGAGGAAGGAGTCATTAGAAAATCAAACAGCCCTTATAATTTTCCTTTAATAGTTGTACCGAAAAAAGATCGAACATGGCGTATCTGCGTCGACTTTCGTCGTCTAAACGAGGAAACGATCCCTGATCGATTCCCAGTGCCATGTACTGACGATATTTTGTCTTTGTTAGGTCAGAATAAATATTTTACCAGTTTGGACTTACTTAAAGGCTTTCACCAGATATCATTAGAAGAAGATAGTATCCCATACACAGCCTTCAGCACAGCCAGGGGACATTATGAATTTTTACGGATGCCTTTTGGTTTACGTTGTGCTCCTATAACATTTACAAGAATGATTAACATAGTGTTTGGAGACTTGTTAGGGGATATATTGCATGCTTATATGGATGATCTTGTAATCTTTTCCAACACCTTAGAAGAACATCTACGTAAGTTAGAACTAGTACTACAGAGATTAAGACAACATAACTTAAGGGTAAAGATTAGTAAGTGTGAATTTTTCAAAACAGAATTAATATATTTGGGTTTCATGGTGTCAAGCCAAGGTCTTAAAGTAGTCCATGATAAGGTGTCGGCTATACGTAATTTTCCCATACCTACTAATGTCAAGGGAATACAGCAATTTCTGGGTTGTAGTGGATATTACAGGCGTTTTATACGCAACTATTCAATAATAGCCGCTCCTTTAACTGATCTTACGAAGAAGGGCGTAGATTTCATATGGTCTGAGCAACATCAACAGGCGTTTAATACTTTGAAAGATGAACTGTGTAGTTCTCCTATCTTAAAATTTCCTGACTTCGGTAAGGAATTCTTCATTGCAACAGACGCCTCAGACTTAGGAGTAGGAGGGGTATTGCTTCAGCAATATGATAAACAATTTTTCCCGATAGCTTTCTATTCTCGAAAATTGAGAACTTCCGAAAGTAAGTATGCAGTAATAGACAAGGAAGGGTTAGCTATTGTTAATTCGCTACTGCATTTTAAGTTCATAATTTACGGTTATCCCGTTAAGGTTCTTACTGACCATAAACCACTAACAGAGTTCTTTAAAGGCTTCAATCACAGCCCTAAACGAACTCGGTGGCATTTGATCATTCAAGATTTTGGCGCAAGAATCGGGTATTTACCTGGGAAAGCAAATATCATTGCGGATGCATTATCACGCAACCCCGTGTCATCTTGTACGGAGCCTTTAGCTGAATTAATAGATATATCAACATCCATGCTTATTGTAAAAACAATATCTGAACAAGAAGATTTAGGCTGGAGTGCTGAATTGTTACAGACTGAGCAAAGAAAAGATCAGAAAATAGAAACAATTATAAATGCTTTGAAAGGCAATCATAAAGAAATGGAATATATAAAGTATAAGCAGCAGAATTATATAATCAAAGATAATATTCTGTGTAGGACTGTGACAAGGAAAACCCGCAATACACCACATGTAACTAACGACCAGGTAGTAGTACCAATCTCACTTATTTCCACTGTCCTGAATTGGTTGCATTCAAATCCATTACATGGACACCCTGGGTTCTCATTAATGTCACAGAAAGCCAAATCATTGTTTTATTGGCATACAATGCTTACAGATATAAAAAGACACATAGCTAATTGTCGCACATGTCAGGAAAACAAAGGGCATACGAAAACACCTGTCAGCCTAGGAGCTTATCCTGTGCCCAATCAACCCTTTGAAAGAATACATTTAGATTTGTTAACAGGATTTTACGAGTCAGACAGAGGAAATAAGCACCTCTTAGTAATTATAGATGCTTTAACTCGATATACAGAACTAATAGCGCTTAAAACTAAAACTGCGATTGAATGCGCTAGGAAGTTTTACGAGTGTTACATTTGTAAACATGGAATTCCACACATGATAATCTCAGACTCGGGTGGTGAATTTAATAATCACTTTCTTACCTCATTGTGTGAATCCCTCAACATAAAGAAAATAAATACCATGATATATCACCCAGAGTCGAATGGGCTAGTGGAAAGAGCAAATAGGAAGATATTAAATATATTGAGGGTAACACTAGGGGGATCAGACCCCAACTGGGATATTGCAATACCGGCGGCACTGAGTACTCTGAATCATTCATATCATATATCAATTAAAATGTCACCGCATGAAGCATTGTATGGTACCCCAGTTAGAACACCTTTCCATGTATTAACGCCTACAACTAATCTATCAAATCCTTTAAAAGAATGTATAAATGCAAGTATAAGTCGATATGATATCCTTCGAAAGAATTTAGAAGAATCACAAATCATAATGAAAAGGAATCATGATAAAATAGCGAAACCAACTAAAACATATACTGTGGGTGATAACATATATATTCAAATCAATGTCCGAAAAGGGCTCAATTATAAACTAACACCTAAGTTTGAAGGCCCATTTAACATTTTGGAAACATTAACGGCCAATAGGTTTAGAGTTCAAAACGTATCCCAACCCACGGATGAGAGAATAGTACCATTGGCTCATATAAGAAATTAAAAAGAAAAGAGAGGAAAAGAAGTGAAGGAAAATTTTATTTTATTTTTATGTGATTAAAAGTTTTCTTTTTAATACAGGAGTAATTACATATATTTTTTCTCGTTACAGGTTTCCAAGATGAATTTTTTGTTGTTGGGAGTGATATTGTTCGCTCAGACATTTTTCTCGTGTGGGATGAACTCTAAGACTAAAAATATATATTTTAAATATGGCAATATAGTTGAAAGACAAGAAGACATTTTTATTACATCAACCAACGTAATTGTCGAAGTGCATATGCAAGCAATTTTTCTTCAAGAGAATGATGTCACTAGCTTAAGAACCGCCATTTCAAGGTTTTCTGCATCATTGGATGAGTTGCATAGAAGACATTTTTATTTGACTACAGAGAGTTTGCTTGGATCAACATTAAAAGTTGCAGAGATGCTATCTGATGACTTGAAAAATAAGACTGACGAGACAGGATCTTTGGCTTATGACCTTTTGATGTGGACTGTAGGACACGAACATAAAGAAAGACGGAATCCGTTTATTTATGCTGCATTAAGCATCTTTGGGTCTGTTGCAAGTTTAGGTTTAGGAATTTCCAATCGTCTTAAAATTAGTAATCAAAATAAGAAAATTGAGTTCTTGACTCATAAAGATGAATTGATTATGTCAGAACTAAGGAATCAGTTAGCTTCAATCAATAAAATTATAAATTTATTAAATGAACATTCAAATAATATCGTTCAAATTATGGAAGTACAGGATTTGTTGGCAACATTAACGTATTATGATTCAAAGATAGATCACATACATAACAGAATTACACATTTCATTGAGAAATCCAAGGATTATGTAGAAGCTATCACGTTAGCAACTAAAGGTGTATTGTCGCCCCATTTGTTGCCTATAAGTTACTTAAAGTTAATTCTGGAGAACGGAAGGGATAAACTAGGCTATGTTCCTTTGTTAGACGAACATAGGTTAGAATTTTATTACAGCCTAATTACAGTAAACGTAGATAATAACAAGATTATGATTACAATTCCCTTTGATTCTTCTGATGCCTGGCAATCTTACAGGATATCACCATTTCCGACTTTCATGACGAATCACTCAAATCCAGTAATATCCAGTTTGACAGGACACGTATTGATTTCCCCAGACAAGGAAACATATACGGTCATTAAAGACTTAAATCAATTAACTCACTGTTCAGACGCAATGGATAGAAAAATATGTACAGCTGACTCATTTGAATTCCATAAAAACTTAATGGATTCATGCGAGTTAGGTATAGTGCTAGACGGTGCTCTCTCCCATACAAGTGAAAATTGTCTGGATAAGCTTTATCCCTTTGACAATATTGAGTTCAATTGCAGACTGAACAATGGCTCGTGGATACGATACGACAAGGACGGCTTCAATGTATCATGCCCTGACGGATCCACGTCCTTCACCCATATCTTCATCGCAGCAGATGGTTGTGTCGGGACTTCCCCGAATTCCATGGTGACTGGTCTACGGACAATCATCAGAGAACGAGCCTACTTCGTGAACTTCACGTGGACCTCTACAATGCCAGCACTTCCTCTCCCGTACAACAGACAAGTTGCCAAGCGGTTGATGAAACTAACCGAAATGGACCACCTGTCACCGACTTATAAGGAAATTCTTCACCCCATACTACTAGCAGGATTGGGTATCACGGTGGTGATATTTATCGCCGTGAACATCCTTGTTTGGCGTAGGTTACGGCACAGCAAGCAGCTACAAAGGAACGATTTGCCTAGTCCCGACAATACTCCCTATTTGATTCAATTCAAAGCCGTTTGAGTGGCCACCTCATTCGCTAAAGGAGTAATTTGTCGGGAAGAGTTTGTATGAAAAGCTGATTAGTACGCTAGTAATATGTAATTAAAGAAATTTTCTACATTTGCATTGTTAAAAATACATTTAAAACAACATTTAAAAAAAAAATAAAATAAAATATATAACAGAATCTATGGGCATCTAATAAAATATATCAGCCCTATATATAATATATATATATATATATATATATATATATATATATATATATATATATATATATATATATATATATATATATATATATATATATATATATATATATATGTACGAAACCGTGGTACGTGTACGTACCAGGAATTCGTGTTTGTGCACTAAAAATTGAGTATTATGTTTCTGACAAAGGTAACAATTATTCTTTATCAATTTACCGAATCATATGCAAGTCAGAAGTTTTTTTTTTTTTTTGGTACCATATAATCATTTGCTAGCAATGTACCATATATATGATCTTTGTTTTATCATGCATTTTTCTTTTTGCTTTGGTAATATCTTTTTTATATGCATTATTGTTATTATTTTTTAATGTGCCTATTTGGACATTCGTCCTCGGTTGATTATGGCTAAAGTTAAACAAAGAATAATACTTATGTCCAGTCACACCTAGTAACCATGTTTTGGCTTGTTGTTAAATTTTTGTAAAAAAAAAATTGAGATAGCTGGCCGAGCTAATGTAATAGTTAGAATAGTTAATATTACATGTTTAAAACAAATGACGTAATATGTCATGTTGGTTGAAGGAGCTAACCGTGGGACTTGCTGTAGTCATTCAAATCATAAACAGGACATACAATGCAAACCTCGGCAATGTAACATTCTTCTTAACGTCAACACATTGTCTCAAGCGTGTGAAAGTTTGTGACGTCACCGGATGCAGGTGTCTTCCGAGTTTGTGACGTGACTAATATAAACTGAGCATACGATATCTGTGATATCGATAAGTTCATATCTATACTTCACCAGAATTGGTCATCTGGACCAACCCAGCTTCCTCCAGTGATGGAGATGTTTAACTCTGTTGTTTTTATAGAATAAATACTTAAAAGCTATTAAGATGTATTCAGTTATCCATTTACATACATCTGAAACAACACATACTCAATGTGTGCTTATAACAGTAGCACGCCAATAGATGTACAACAGTCGCAGTCACATTCAGGATCGGTGTAACGGTACCTGCATTGTTGGTCAGCTTCTGGATACAAGTCCCATGACCAGTCTCCAAGGTAGAAGACGGACATGGTGGCGAAACTCTTCTACAGTGACCGCTGTCGGGAATTTCGACCCGATCAATCGAAATTCCCGCCATTTGACTTCACTTACGACTACGTCAAATTGGAGGGAGAGGAGAAACTCGCGGGCGAATGAATGTAGTTCCAGACGTGAACGTTTAGAGCCAAAAAGGGAAACCACCTGGTAGGAAGGCGCTGAGACTAATAAAATCAATTGCTGGTAATTTAAGATTAGGAAAAATAAAGTCATTCTGTTGTAACATTATAAAAAATTCCAATCTAGAAATTTAGGTTCAGGACAAATTGCGCCAAAAAGGTGACGTCCGGGGTTGCAAGGATAGCTCGTCCTCTTTGATCCAACGTCCCCAACCGAAGTAAGTCCCCTCTAATTGTTATCTCTCCTCTCTACCTTGTGTACCAGGTTGGTTGTAGTATAAGTTTGTGTGCAAGACGTTTAGTTTTTTATATCGCAGTTTAGTGTAGAGATCCTTGTGTTTGGGGATCTGAATCCTGAGTTAAATAAGAATAGGGATATTTGGTGTGTGATTCGTTGTGTATTGAATTCGAATTGGCACTATTTTCAGTTTGTTAATGAGTCCGGTGTGGACTTTGTGCTTGAAGAGCACATGCTACATTACCTAGGGTCAGTCTTTTTTCAGTAAGTCTTGTGAATGCTTTAGAATGTTGTTTGTCTTTATCAGAGTTTATTTTTGTAATAAAACTGTAAATTTTATCGCCGTATTTTAGTTAACTCCTGGAAGGTTTTGGCGAGTCTTGCCTCTTCAAGGCCTTGCGATCCGCCCAGTACATCGGGCAGATTTAATAAACTGGTGAAAATCACAACATTTGGTCCTTCGAACCGGATCGCAAGCGCTTCCCAGAGCCGGACAGGACTAATTAAAATATGAGCTTTTGAGAGAGAGAGAGAGACTAACAATTTAGGTCCTCTACGTCCCGATGTGCGATCGCCCACGTGGGTCAGTTCTTTGAGTCCCTTAACGTTAAATTATCCTTTTTTCCTTGCCTTGTCCAACCCCCCCAAACGTAAAGTAAAGTAATTAAGATGGCTGTGTCCACGATCGTGCATATCGAGGCGTCGATGGGCCTACTGGAGGATTTACTAAGCGAAACGCAAAGGGCACTGATAGAGACCTACTCCGAGTCCGTTTACCAGAATTTGGTAACGGAGTTGCAGGCAGAGGTCCGACAGCTTAAAGAGCTGTACAAAAACCAGAGAGTTAAATTAGAGTCTAGTATCGAAGCCCGAATTAGGCATATGTTAGGTGAAGCGACACGCGCTTCCACACTATTGTACAATAGAATAGATAAAGTGAAAAGCCCTTCAACGGGGAATGTTGCCCTCCCCAGGTTGAAGCCGCTGCCTCTCCCCACGTTTGAAGGGGAAGTGCAAGAGTACGCATCGTACCGTGAATTATTCACGATCCACGTGGATCGAAGAGCGGATTTAGACGAAGTGTCTAAATTCACGTATTTATTGGGGACGTTGGGCAAAGAGCCGCTCCGGATTATCAAATCTCTGAGTGTAACCGCCGCGAACTATAGTGTAGCATTAGATTTATTAGATAAGCAGTATGGCAACGTGCACCAAACACTCGTGATTCTGCACCGCAAGTTAGCAAACATCTTTGTGCCGTCACTAAACCCAGTAGAATTAAAAAGGTTCCGTTTTGAGTTAACTATCATTATTGAGCAAATCAAAAGACTTAGTACCAATGACTTAGGCCAGGGCATGGTCATGAGCCTCATTAATCAAAAATTGTCAGAGGGAAAACTATACCGCAAGGTGGTAGAGCATTTGAGGAAATGCGACTATACGTTGGACGAGTTTTTTGAGGCAATAGATTTCATAGTAAGAATGTTAGAAGACGATGCATTGCAGAGAGGCGACAGTCTTGAGAGTGACAAAAGACCAGACAGTAGTGTAAGACCGAAAACCCATCCCATCCACCAAAATTCCTGCCCATTTTGTAGCGAACGGCACCCGCCTCACGGATGTCGCCAAGTGACAGACGTAGCTGCTAGACGTCGCATTTTACTAAAAAGGGGTCTTTGTTTCAATTGCACGAAATCAGGCCATCGTAGCGATAAATGTCCCGTATCAAATTCCTGTAGAAACTGTAATGCTAAGCACCACACTGCGATTTGCGACGCGGGTAGACCGCAATCAATCCCTAGTCATAGTAATAGTCAATCAACAACGTCCCGCCCCGTAGTAAATGCGACGCCTGCACAGAACCAAAATGCCCCCCGTCCGTCTAAGGTTAAAGTAGAATCTAAGCCGTGCACGAGCGCAAAGATCGCGCAGAGGTCTGATGTGGACCTCCCATGCACTATCTTGCCAACAGCCATGGCAGGTATTCAACAAAGGCAAGGTAGTAAGCGAGTCCGCCTATTTCTCGACTCAGGAAGCCAGAGGAGCTTCATCTCTGCAAAAATTGCCCGTCAATTAGGCCTACCGGTGGTAGGAAGAGTATCCTTGAATATCGCTCCGTTTGGTTCCGAGGAAATAAGCGGCCAATACGATGTAGTAAGTTGCAGGGTTGAAATGGGGAAAAGAATCGTGCGTATGAAATTGGTGGCACACGAACACGTGGACGTCCCGATACATAACGTGGGTTATGTTAAAGTCAGACAGCATCTGTTGACCAAGGGAGTCACGTTAGCCGATCCAGCAAACCAATCAGATACCATGAAGAACGTTCACATATTAGTTGGGGCTGATTATTTTAGCTATTTTGTCATAGGTATAGAAAAAGTAGATGGGATAAATCTTTTCTTAACGCATAATGGTATGTCCCCGTACGGGAAGGTGCCACAGTGGCTGTTCCAAGGGGAAAGGGTCGAACAAGTAAGAACGTTGAGAGTGTGCAGAATCACGGACGAGCCATATCTGTATGATGTAGATGAGTGGTGGCGATTAGACCGTGTTGGTATCGCCCCATCTGAGCAATACACTGTTCGCGAGGCCGAGGCCGTGCGAAAGGTATCGCAAAGCGTTGTAAGAAAACCTGAGGGATATCAGGTTAGCCTACCATTTGGATCGGATGCTAGGCCAGAAACCAATTATCGTAACGCTATGGCGCAGTTGGAGTCGTTGCAGACAAAATTCAAAAAGGATAGGGAATATCTTGAACAATATCAGGGAGTGATAGATAAGTATCTCGAAGCAGGTTTTATATCAGAAGTGAAAAATCCCGTAGTGGAAGGTTATTACATGCCACACTTTGGTGTTAAGAAAGACAGCCGTACCACCCCCCTTAGAATCGTGTTCAATGCCTCTGCCAAGTCACAAGGTTGCAAGTCCTTGAATGAATGTCTTTTACCTGGGCCCAATTTGGTAGAAGTAGCATACAGTTTAATTATAAGGTTTAGGTTGAATCGATATGCCATGTTAGCCGACATAAGTAAAGCATTCCATCGTGTTTTGTTAGATCCTCGTGATGCCAAATACACACGATTTCTGTGGCGCAAGGCAGCTGGTCGAGCGCTTACCTTCGCCTTTAGAGTCGTGGTGTTCGGCATCACAGCTAGTCCATTTTTGCTACAGCAAATATTAAATTGTCATTTTAAAGAGGAAGGGCGCCCAGATTTAGTAAAATCTTTTTATGTTGATAATTATCTGGCCACGTTTGAAGATATAGAACATATGAGGCAAGAGCATGAGTTTGTTCATAACATCTTAAAAAGGGCGGGTATGCCCTTAGAAGGGTGGGCCAGCAATCACTTGGCCTTCGATAGCGAGAGACAGTGGAATGAGCCTGTGAGTGTGAACGTGCTCGGGCTGCGATGGGCCCGGGACGTGGACAGATTGTGTGTGAAAGAAAGCAAAAGGATCTGTGAGTTGGGGGAGGGATGGGTGCCCACGAAGCGTAGGGTACTTTCCCTATTAGTCTCCATATATGATCCGATAGGTTTGATAAGCCCATTATTTGTAAGGGGAAAGCTTTTCCTTCAACAACTATGGGAGGATAATGTAGGTTGGGATGATGTTTTAGGAAAAGAGAGGGCTAAAGAGGCAAGTGAATTGTTGAATGATTTGAAAGCGGTGAGCGACATCACCTTTCAAAGATCAATAGGAAAAAGAGGCTTACAACTTCATGTGTTCACTGATGCCAGCAGTAAGGCATATGGAGCAGTAGCATATACTAGGGACGAATGCAATCGGGTAAGTCTGGTAACGAGTAAAACCCGGATCACTCCGAAAGGGATGAGCAAGCTGACGATCCCTAAGCTAGAGTTGCTGGCCTTATTGTTAGGCAGCAGACTAGCAAGAACGCTCAAGGATCTGATCGAGCCACGGGAAATAGTAATGTGGACCGACAGTAAGGTAACGTTGGCATGGGTAGCATCGCCCGATGCTAGGTCTAATAAAAATGTGTTTGTTTCTAACAGAGTGGCGGAAATTAATTTTATTCAGCAGGTTTGTAGTTTCAGTCTGAACCATGTCCCTAGTCAGCAGAACCCTGCCGATATCCTATCCCGAGGCGCAACGGCTCAACAATTGCAAGCTAACCCCCTGTGGAGGAACGGTCCAGAATTTCTCAGGACCACGGGAAGGCCTGTTCCTTGCGAGGAGGAAGATTTACTACATCAAACTCACGTAGTAGCGGCGGTGCAGGAGTTGAGGGAGGAGATGTGTCCTACCCCCCCAGGCGAGATTTGGGACGTCCTGAAGAGGGAAGTAGGGTTCCAATTCTTGTTACGAGTAGCCAGACTAGTTTTAAAGTTTGCTAAGATAGAACGGCATCCGTTCAGTATTGTAAAATTAGAGCAAAAACATTATTTGCCTACTGTTTATGCCTACTTAGAGGGCGGAGTCAGACCCCCTCGTGAAGTTGCTAATTTTGCTAGACAATTGAATTTAGTTTTGGTAGATAATCTCATCTGCACCAGGGGACGAGTGTCCCATGTAGGAGAAACTGATCATTTAATTCTCTTGCCAGCCAAAGGGCATTTGGTTAGGATGTATCTAAATTATTTACATCAGTTACATTTGCATTGTGGGGTGAATACTCTAATAGGTATCTTTCGACAGAAATGTTGGGTGGCGGGTCTACGTTCCATTGCGAAGCGAACCGTGCGGCAATGCCCTGAATGCAAGCTGGCCTTCCAGCCTCTAACGAGACAGCCACCACCACCCCCCCTGCCAAAGGAAAGGATCACCCTCACAAAACCGTTCACGGCGGTCGGAGTGGACCACACAGCAGCTATACACACGGAAACACGGCCAGGGTATATACTTATCGTAACTTGCATGGCCAGCAGAGCCGTGTACCTTGACTTCTGTCCCTCTTTGGAAGCAGAAGAATTCGTGTTGGCACTTAGACGGTTTAGCGCCACCCACGGTGCCCCACAGCTCATCATGTCCGATAACCATCAAACCTTCAAGGCTGCCAGCCACCTCCTGCAGGGACTTTATGAAGAGGATGAAGTCCAGCAGTTCCTGAGGAAAACTGGCATAAAGTGGCGGTTTCAGACGCCCCGTGCACCTTGGAAAGGTGGGTTCTTCGAGCGTTTGATAGGAGTAACGAAACGGACCCTCCAGATAGCCCTCGGAAAGAAGTACCTGCCGGACGCCCACGTGCTAACCCTCGTGAAAGAAGCAGAAGCAGTGGTGAATAATCGACCGCTCATGTACAGCGGTGACGAGCGCGAGGATGAAGTCCTCACCCCCTCCCATTTGATAAGAGGACACCAAGTCCACCTCATGGCCCCCATCTTACCGGACGACCATCTGAACGCAACCTTCACCTCTCGGAAGCTACGTGATCGTTACGTAAGATTGACAGATTCGCTCAAAGCCTTTAGGGAACGCTGGAGAAAGGAATACTTGAGTGCCTTGAGGGCCCGGCACGACAGTCGGCCCGGGGAACCCTCCAAGCTGCACCCCGGAGACATCGTGCTAGTGAAGCAGGACAATAAGAAGAGAGCGACTTGGCCACTGGGACGTGTCGTGGAGACGTATCCTGACGACAACGGAGTCGTACGCTCGGCGAAAGTGTTGTTTGAGGGTGTCGAATCGCTGCGAGCTGTCAGCCACCTGGTTCCCCTAGAAATAGCCCCCTCTGAGGATGACCATGAAGGAGACGACGGCGATGACGGAAAAGAGGGTGCGTACAGATCGACAGCCGGAATGCCAGGGATAGCGGAGACGTCTGGGAACGACCAGGGTATGGCAACAGCTACGGCAACTCAACAACCAGCCACAGGAACGGACGACAACGACGAGGAAGGTGAGAACTATGCAGTTAGTGAAAGAAGTGAAAATGAAAATGAAACTGAATCAGAGCAGACGAACGCACAAAGACGTTCAGCACGCCCATTGAGAAGGGCTGCCGTGAAACAGCGAGAACTAATGGACTGTCTACTGAAAGGTGACGATATATAAAAAGTAGCTGCAAACTGTAAGTGAAAAGGGGGCGTGTTCTATCTGGAAGGTAGGGAGGGTGGAGTTTGTGAGGTGTGCGTGAATCTGCGGAGGTTGGAAGTGCTTAGGGGTGGAGTACGGGGACGGGATGGTCTCTCGTGCGTACAGACCGAGCGTTGCACAGAACCTGCCCCTCCCTCTTGTACTCCATTAAGTAACAGCCTGCATGTAGCAGCGCTATAGAAGTCTCGATTATTGTGAGTTGAGACAGACTGAATTTGAATTGTCATATGTATTTCTGCCATTTTTTGAATTGTCTTAGGCCCATTGCCTAATTGTCGTTGCACTTGAATTATTATGATTGTATTTCTGCCATTTTTTGAATTGTCTTAGGCCCATTGCCTAATTGTCGTTGCACTTGACTTATTATGATTGCATTTCTACCATTTCTTGAATTGTCTTAGGCCCATTGCCTAATTGCTTGCCAATTGAATTGTAAAATGTGTACATATCACTTATTTCTGCTGTTCCTTATGTGTATTACACGAGTGCTTTAGAATTGCTAGGCCCATTGCCTATTTTGATCTGTTATATGACTGTATATTATTGATTGTGTTTATTACCCCGGGGTAACATTGCTGTAGTATATTGTGCGTACTCTGTTCGAGTCGTTGCGGAGCGCTACGCAGCGAGCCTAACAGAGTCTCGGAGTAAGCCACTCCCCCCACCCCGAGTCTAGCTCCTTCCAATTGACCGACGTTTCATCGCTCCTTATTTTGGGGCGTGGAGGATGTCGGGAATTTCGACCCGATCAATCGAAATTCCCGCCATTTGACTTCACTTACGACTACGTCAAATTGGAGGGAGAGGAGAAACTCGCGGGCGAATGAATGTAGTTCCAGACGTGAACGTTTAGAGCCAAAAAGGGAAACCACCTGGTAGGAAGGCGCTGAGACTAATAAAATCAATTGCTGGTAATTTAAGATTAGGAAAAATAAAGTCATTCTGTTGTAACATTATAAAAAATTCCAATCTAGAAATTTAGGTTCAGGACAAATTGCGCCAAAAAGGTGACGTCCGGGGTTGCAAGGATAGCTCGTCCTCTTTGATCCAACGTCCCCAACCGAAGTAAGTCCCCTCTAATTGTTATCTCTCCTCTCTACCTTGTGTACCAGGTTGGTTGTAGTATAAGTTTGTGTGCAAGACGTTTAGTTTTTTATATCGCAGTTTAGTGTAGAGATCCTTGTGTTTGGGGATCTGAATCCTGAGTTAAATAAGAATAGGGATATTTGGTGTGTGATTCGTTGTGTATTGAATTCGAATTGGCACTATTTTCAGTTTGTTAATGAGTCCGGTGTGGACTTTGTGCTTGAAGAGCACATGCTACATTACCTAGGGTCAGTCTTTTTTCAGTAAGTCTTGTGAATGCTTTAGAATGTTGTTTGTCTTTATCAGAGTTTATTTTTGTAATAAAACTGTAAATTTTATCGCCGTATTTTAGTTAACTCCTGGAAGGTTTTGGCGAGTCTTGCCTCTTCAAGGCCTTGCGATCCGCCCAGTACATCGGGCAGATTTAATAAACTGGTGAAAATCACAACAACCGCAATGGGAATTTGACTTAGAGCGGATCATCAAGAGAGAGAGAGAGGAGCTGTTGACGGCGCGGGAGCTCAATTTCGACTGAAAACTGGTCATATTAAGTCCGCATAGGTTTTTGTGAGCATGTACGCTTGAAACTAGATTTTATGTTCCCATGCGAAAATTGGGATTAAAACATTATTAGAAATTAATAATAAAAATAATAATAATGATAATAATAATAATAATAATAATAATAATAACAATAATATTAAGCTATCTCACTGTTTAGACACTGTTTTTTACATTCACTTACTATACTCAGTGAGAGTCTAGTAAGTGAATGTAGAGAATGAGAAATTACTTCTCAAAACATTCATCGGGGCTCCACATGGCACTAGAAGAGTTGGAAGACCTAATCCTACATGGTTGAGGACTGTAGTGCAAAGTAGTAGATGATGAATGGAGAAGTATTAAATTAAAAGTTCAAGATAGATACGACTGGCGAAATCTAACCGAGGCCCTTTGCGTCAACAGGCGTAGGAGGAGATGATGATGACTTAGGCCTACTCAGTAATGGATCTAGATATGCCCTAAAACAACAAGATAATTTGAAAGATAGCTACAAGAGTAGTTTGTATTGGTTATTTCAAGTAATAATAATAATCACATTCGCCTAGACTTCTAGTTTTCTTGATAGCAATCATAGCATGTTGTTACACTCTGGGTGGACAATCAATAATAAAGGTAATCACAATCACAGAAATTTATACCCTCCTGACCACATGTTATATATGATTACACACGAGAGGCTTGAGTCTATCTGATTATCTTACAATAATAGGTTTATATGAGACGCAAGTCTAGTTGCTAATCTCTGTCAGAAATTAAATCAATCAATCAATCGCCATAACTGTATACCATCAGTTTCCCGCCTTAATTATTCAGAATAGCTGTAAGTTCTCGGGTTTAGAATATAAATTTTCTGCCAATACAATGTTATATGCAATTTATTTGTTTTTTAATCTGACAATATTTGTTATACAACAAATATATAAATCTATATTATTACTTTCATGTGATTTTTTATATTATTTTAATTTGCATATAGTTTATTTTTAAATTTTGAGAATTCCATCTCTCCTTTTTATTTTTTATTAGATCTATGTAGGTAATGTTTTTTTATATCATGCTAGAAGGATGTATTTTTTATATTGTACAGCTAAACTGTGAAATAGAAGATTAATTATGATCATGATTATTTAATATAGAGAATCTATGCTTCGCGATGTCAAACTTGGACGAGTAGAATGGGACGAGTTGACTGATTTCAGTGCTGTTAGTTGTAATAGAAGAAGAATTTGTTGCTAAAAGTTTGTCAATCAGAGTTTTCGCTAAATAGCGGTTGATATAGATGTAAATAGTAATTATTGAATTTTTAAGTAATAGATCTCAAAGAGTTGTTGTTGATGGGCACCATAGTGATTATAGGAATGTGATATCCGGTGTTCCACAGGGTAGTGTTCTTGGCCCATTACTTTTCATACTATATACACATGACATGTGGTTTGGTCTAGAAAACAAGCTTGTTGTATATGCAGATGATGCTACTCTCTTTGCATCAATTCCATCCCCTGAATGTAGATCTGGTGTTGGTGAATCCCTTAATAGAGATTTAGCTAGAATTAGTGCATGGTGCAAATTATGGGGTATGAAGTTGAATCCTAACAAAACTCAAAGTATGATTGTAAGTAGGTCAAGGACGGTGGCTCCTCAACATCCGGATCTCAGTATTGATAATGTTTCTTTAAATATGTATGACTCTTTCAAAATTTTAGGTGTGATTCTCGACAGTAAATTTACTTTTGAGAAACATATAAGGTCTGTGTCTTCTTCAATTGCACAAAATATAGGCTTATTGAGAAAATCTTTCAAGATTTTCGGTGATCAATCTATTCTGAAGAAGTGTTTTAATTCTTTCATTCTACCTTGTTTTGAGTATTGTTCTCCTGTCTGGTCTTCAGCTGCTGATTCTCATCTTAATTTGTTGGACAGAAACTTACGGTCTATTAAATTTCCTATTCCTGATCTAGATATTAATCTTTGGCACCGTCGTTCAATTAGTTCATTATGCATGTTGCATAAGATTTTTCATAACTGTGACCCTCCTTTACATTCAGATCTCCCAGGACAATTCTATCCTGTTCGTAATACTAGGCAGGCAGTTAATTCTAATAGCCAGGCCTTCTCCATCACAAGGCTCAATACTACGCAGTACTCTAGAAGTTTTATTCCAGCTGTTACCAAGTTGTGGAATGATCTTCCTAATCGGGTGGTTGAATCAGTAGAACTTCAAAAGTTCAAAGTTGGAGCAAATGCTTTTTTGTTAACCAGGCAGACTTGAGTCTTTTTATAGTTTATTTATGACATATTTGTTTTTGATGTTGTTAATAGTTTATATATGACATGTCTGTTTTGACGTTACTTATTTCAGAATGATTTATTGTTAATTTGTTCTCTTCATTTATTAATTTCCTTATTTCCTTTCCTCACTGGGCTATTTTTCCCTGTTGGAGCCCCTGGGCTTATAGCATCTTGCTTTTCCAACTAGGGTTGTAGCTTGAATAGTAATAATAATAATAATAATAAGTTAGCCTTATGCTAAAACAGACTATTCCTTCTGGGGCAGCCCTCTGTAATATGTTACTAGATTAAACTGGTCAGGTCTGGTCTGTCTGGTCAAGATTGCCAAGCCTGTAGCATGACACGGGCTCTTGTCACTGGACAGCCTGTAGGAGGATCTCAATCTGGAAATAGGAGAACTCCAAAAGGTGTCGAAATTGCAATATTAAAAAGGAAAGGTTGTGTTTGCATGGTTACTGGAACAGGAAAAAGGTAAAGGATAATGATTTAAGGAGGAATTTGACAAGGACATGAAAGGGAGGGAAGTAACCCGAAAAATGAGACTCCTTTTTAGGTCCACAAAATGTAAAGTTTTAGTTAGAGAAAAAGTGTTGATAGCAGCAAGTCCCAGTAAGTAGGAGAGACTGGGAGAGGAGAGAAGTTTTTATCTGCAGTCGGAGAGAAAAGGAGAAGGTTTAAGCAAAAAAGCTTATCCCTGCCCGGTGGTTTGGAGCTGAAACTGTTGCAATAATTGCATGAAGGTGGAGGTTTTGGCCAAACTGGTCATATTAAGTCTGCATAGGTTTTTGTGAGCATGTACGCTTGAAGCTAAATTTTAGGTTTCCATGCGAATATTGGGATTAAAACATAATAATAATAATAATAATAATAATAATAATAATAATAATAATAATATGCTATCTCACTGTTTAGAAATTTTGTTTTTTACATTCACTTACCATACTCAGTGAGAGTCAAGTAAGTGAATGTAGAGAATGAGAAATTACTTCACAAAACATTAAGCGAGGCTCCACATGGCACTAGAAGAGTTGGAAGACCCAATCCTACATGGCTGAGGACTATGTAGCGCGAAGTAGAGGATAAATGGAGAAGTATTGAATTAAAAGCTCAAGATAGAGACGACTGGCGAAATCTAACAGAGGCCCTTTGCGTCGACAGGCGTAGGAGGAGATGATGATGACAGTAATGTTTCTAGATATTATGCCTTAAAACAACAAGCCAGCCTCAGCTTGGTGCCGGTGTAGCAGGAAATTTTTCTCCCCTGACTGAAATCCCCCCCCCCCCCCCGGAAAATTAGCCTAGGATCGATTCCCCTCCCCCCCCAGGAAAAGTAGTCCAGGCTGTTATTCCCCTAGGGGGAAGTTCATCCCTAAGATATTTTTTCCTCCCTAGGTCATTTTTCCCCCACCCTCCCTTACAGAGAAACTATTTTGATGAATTAAATAATCAACGGCAAGTTTGACAAAATATTAGGAATATATATATATATATATATATATATATATATATATATATATATATATATATATATATATATATATATATATATATATATATACAATATTACGCAACTTTACCAACGTTACAATGCCAACGCTATGATAATATTAACATGTGTATTTTAAAGCATTTTCCATATACCCTTTACGTAAAATATAAAAAAGTACAAAAGGGAACAGAACCTAACAAACCCACCTAACCTAACTGTGGAATACCAAACACAGTTGCTGGAACGTTGGCTTTATTCAGCTTAAAGTTGTGGCAAGGTGTTGGCCAAGCAGGTACAGTGTTAGAGACTCAATGTTGCCAAGCAAGCATACAAACACCAGCAGTCACAGTTACCAATTCACACTACATTCACCCCCACTGAGAAGAAGAACATACAGTACAGTACACATCTGCATCATAACAAAACATGAATTCACTGATTTCACACCAACTGTAATTATTCTTACATCGCATTTGCATTACAAGGCTCACCTTATTGGCACTACAAATTTCATATCATAATACAAAACTCATGAGTACTTATTTTATATGATAACTGGGCTCATCTCACATAAAAAAAACACATTGGTAACAATGGGCCCTATAACTACTAATTCATAATAAACACATTGACATAAGGACACTTACCATAAAAAAACACATTGGTAACAATGGGCCCTATAACTACTAATTCATAATAAACACATTGACATAAGGACACTTACCACCCATACTACTCCCACTCATCTAGGACAAAATCTGAGAGATAGCCTGGAGGGCGCCTAGTGCGACTTGAGCGTTGAGGCGCCTCTGAGGTTGGCGTTTCTGTGGGTGTTCCTTTCGACGGTACCTTTCCCGGGGTGGGCGGTTCTGTGGTTTGTTGCGGTTCGGTTGCGGGCTCCCTCCCCTGGTCTTGTTTTGTATCCACTTGACTTCTTTCCGTTCTCTGGCTGGGGTCTCCAGGTGGGAGGGTGGGTCCTTGATTAATGGGAGTCTTACCATTCTCTCGCATGTTGAAGATATGACGGCTTCCTTTATCGTGACAGGTGTTTGGACTGAATACTTTAGCTGCAGGAGCCAGGTGACGAGTCGACACAGTGGATTCCTTGCCGTCTTGGTGTGCAACACGAACCCATTGTGGGTTGACATGCAGGAGTCTAACTTCCTCGACCTCAGGTTCGTACTTGGATTTCCTAACCGTTTTCTTTAGAAGAGCTTGTTCATTTTCTGTCATCCATGATGGAGCCGCCTGCCCGTATGTTGCTTTCCTGGGGTGCAGGAACATGCGCTCATGCGGTGTTTGGTTCGTAGCGACGCACAGAAGGGACCTCATGCTGTGTAATGCTTGATCCAGGACAGCCTCCCACATTTCTATAGGGAGGGAGAGAGAAGCGAGAGCTAACCTTACGGTGCGCCACAAAGTTCCATTGGCTCTCTCGATCTGGCCATTGCCACGGGGGTTATACGCAGACGAGTAGCTTGTAGCCACTCCACGGTCATGAAGGAACTTTTGGTACTCTGACGACACGAAAGCAGGTCCCCTGTCTGAATGAATGTACTCGGGCAGGCCCCAAACTAAAAAGAGAGTAGACAAACATTTAATGGTGGTACTCGCTGAGGTGTTTTCTGTTGCAAAGGCGAACGGAAATCTGCTGTACTCGTCAATTATGTTGAGAATGTATTTGTTCTTTGTGGTGGACGGCATCGGACCTTTGAAGTCGATAGCCAGACGCTCGAATGGCCTGGTAGCTTTTATCAATGTTCCTGTTTCTTTGGAGAACTTAGGTTTGATCTTAGCACAGGTTTGACATTTACGTATGACAGTCCGAGCTTCTTCAATGGTAAAGGGTAAGTTTCTCTGTCTTATGATGTGGGTCATCCTTCTGATTCCTGGATGGCACAGGTGCTCGTGAAGCTGAGTCAGCTCGTCTCCTTGAGTACAGGTAAGTGAAGCCACACATCCCGAGGCACGAGAGAGAGCGTCTGCTACTTGGTTCTTTGATCCAGGTCTGTATGTGATGTCGAAGTTGAAACAACTCAGTTCCAGCCTCCACCGCATTATTTTTTCATTCTTGATTTTGCCATGGTTCTTGGCGTCAAACATGAAACGCACCGATTGCTGATCAGTTATGAGTCTAAATTTACGTCCTAGCAGAAAGTGTCGCCATTTCTTGATGGCTTCTACGATAGCACATGCTTCGCGTTCCACTGCCGATTGTCGTTTCTCCGATTCTGAGAGCGAGCGAGAAAAGAAGGCCACTGGTTTTCCTTCTTGTGTCAATGAGGCTGCAACGGCGTCAGCAGAGGCGTCTGTTTCGACTACAAAGACTGCTTCGTCATCTATAGCAGCAAGTGAAGCTCGAGATATTTCATTCTTTAGTTCTTCGAGTGCTTGTTCTGCGGATTTGGCCATCGGGAAAGTTTTCACTTCGACTAAAGGTCGAATTTTCTGGGAGAAGTTCGGTACCCACTTCGCATAGTGGGATAAGAGTCCTAACGTTCTTTTGAGACTAGGGGTACTGTCCGGAGGGTTCATCTCCAGCAATGGACGCATTCTTTCCGGGTCAGGTAGGACTTGGTGATCATTCACTACATGGCCCAAAATAGAGATTGATGTTTGAGCATAAACACTTTTCTTGTCATTTTTGGTAAGTCCATACTTCAATGCAGTTTCTTGAAAGCGTTTCAGATTTCTGTCGTGTTCTTCACGTGTGTGACCGCAGACCGTGATGTCATCTATGTAGGCGAACGTACCCTCTAGTTGTTCCTTACCAATAATTTCGTCGAGAACTTGCTGAAAGCAGGTAGCCCCATTGGTTACTCCAAAAGGCAAACGCGTGAATTCGAACAGCCTTCCATCCGCTTCGAACGCCGTGAATTTCCGATCAGCCATGTTCAATGGTATTTGATGATATGCTGCCTTCAAGTCTATGGAGCTGAAGTAGCGGTAAGTAGAAATTTTCTCAATCATCTCGGTGATCCCTGGAACAGGATAAGCAATTAGGTTGGTGAATCTGTTTATGGTTTGAGAGTAATCTATGACTAATCTTTTCTTATCACACTGATCGACGACTACCACTTGAGCTCTCCACGAGCTGCGACTCGGTGTGATGATGCCCTCCTCTAGCAGCCTTTTTACTTCTTTCTTGATGAACTCGGAGTCCTCTTTGGAATACCTTCTGGATTTCACCTGTATCGGGTGACAGTCGACTGTCAGATTGTCGAAGATGGCTGGCGGTTCAATTTGAGCTGCTATCAGAGCACAAGGTGACTGGATGCTTAGCTCCAAAGGTGGTAGCGTCCCACCAAAGTCTACGCTGACTTGCTTGTGTAACTGTAGGAAGTCATGTCCCAAAACAACTGGAGCCACGCAATCGTCCATCAAGTGCAGACAGAACTCAGGGTATACTCTTCCACTTACAGTTAAATCGTAATTGCAACACTTGTTGAGTTTCATTGTCTGTTTGGCATTAGCCATGGTTATGCTGCAGGCTGAAGAACGAGTCACTGAGTTCATAGCCCTAGCTACTTTGGCATCTATAAAGCTTTTAAATGCTCCAGTGTCGACCAGCCCGTCCAGGGCCTCCCCTCCATTCAGTTCTACAGGTAGGACAGTTTTGTAAACACTTCGTAGTGCAGGGGAAGCTGCAGTCACAGCGGCCCCTGTTAAGGAAGCAGGGATGGACTGTGGGAGATTGTCTGGGACAACTCCAGCTACAAGATTAGAGTTAGTTGATTTACCATTATTGTTCCATCGTTTTCTTTGCGACTTGCAGACACGAGCATAATGACCTACCTTCTGACAGTTGGAACACGAGGCTTTCTTGGCTGGGCAGTGGGCTCTGGGATGTAGGGATCCTCCACAAAAGAAGCACCTCTGACCGCTGACGGCGGCAGCACACTCACTTGGATTCAGGGAGTCACTCATTTCGATCGGAAAACTGTTGGGATCCATTTCGGGTTTTGCCTGATCATCTATCAATGCTGCCACTGTGGTATTGGTTTCACTTGCATAAGACGCTGAGTGCAGTTGAGCCATTTCCAGTGCACGGGCTTGTTTCACAGCTGTGGATAAGTCCAAGGATAAGTTCTCTAACAGTCTCTGTCGGATTGCATTAGATGCCATACCCGTGATGTACGAATCTCTGATGGCCAGTTCTTCAGCCTGAGCGGCTGTACAATCAGTGAAGCTACATTCCGAGGCCAGACCTTTGAGGTTATCCAAAAAAGCGTCTAGAGTCTCACCACTCTGTTGCTTGCAGGTGGCTAATTTGTATCTGGCAAACACTTCACTTTTCTGTTTCACAAATCTAGCCTTCAACAAGCTTATGGCAGTGGCATATGTGGTGGCACTTTTGATTATCTTGAACAGTTTACAAGATACGTGAGCACGAAGCAAGGCCAACTTATCTGGATTTAAGTCCGGGTTGATGGCCGCACAGAACGCCTCAAAGTTATCATGCCACATAATCCATTTGTCCTCTGCATCGGCTGATTCTGGGTCCACATCAATCGGGCTGGGCCTTAGAAACTTGTCCATGTTGAATATTAAGCTGAATAAATTGTGGAATACCAAACACAGTTGCTGGAACGTTGGCTTTATTCAGCTTAAAGTTGTGGCAAGGTGTTGGCCAAGCAGGTACAGTGTTAGAGACTCAATGTTGCCAAGCAAGCATACAAACACCAGCAGTCACAGTTACCAATTCACACTACACTAACCTAGAAGTTCCCAGGTCTCAACCCCTAGAAGGGGCCAAGCCCCCGGACCCCCTTCCCAGGTCATAAACTTGTACTCTCAAGAGGTAATGTTGAACTGGCCACTCTAAAAACATTAAGATTAAAGAAATTAATGACTTACTTTTATGACCCGGTGTAATGGTCTGTTTTCCCCCTGTCCGAAATAATGGTTAAACTCCACCAAGCAAAGGGGGAATCTTGGCCCAGAGGGGGGATTATTATCCTGGGACAAAGTTCCCCCGGGGGATATATATCCTAGGCCATATTTCCCCTGGGGGGAATTTTGGACGGGGGGGGGGGGTGCGGAAACAGACCATTACACCGGTCCAAGACTGGGTAAATGGGGAGGGTTGGCGAAAGGAAAGGCATCCGGCCATGAAAAATTAGCCAAAACCAATATGACCAGTGAAGGTTGTGAAAATGAAATTAATGCTAGGGCGTTCCCCCAGGCGACGCATTGGGACCTCGCCTGATCCCTCCAAAAAATCGGCAAGGGCTACCCAGTCATGGGCAGGCTGGGTTAAAGAGGCAAGTTCTGAGGATAATATCTGAGGAGAGGATGAGAGTAGCAACTCTGAATGTGGGGACAATGACTGGAAAAGGGCGAGAGCTGGTTGACCTCATGGAGAGAAGGAAGATTGGAGTATTGTATGTGCAGGAGACCAGATGGAAGGGAAATAAGGCAAGGGAACTAGGCAAAGGTTGTAAATCTATTACAGTGGAGCAAATATGAAAGGAAGAAATGGTGTAGGAATAATATTATCGAAAGATCTGAGCCCTTACCTATTTGATCTGGTCATGGATGTAGTAACACAAGATATTATAGATCAGTCTCCTTGGTGTATGTTTTTTGCTGATAATGTTATACTGTGTAGCACTAGGCGAGAGGTAGTAGAAGAGAAACTGGAGGAGTGGAGAAGAGAAATGGAAAATAGAGGATTGAAGATCAGCAGGAAAAAGACAGAGTATTTAAGATTGAAAAATGGAGAGGATGGGGAAGTTAGTTTACAAGGAGAGAGGTTGAAAAGTTGAAAATTTCAGGTATTTAGGATCAACAGTTGCAGAGGATGGTGATCTGGGGGCAGAAATAAACCGCAGAATACAAGCAGGAAGGAAGAATTGGAAAAAAAGTGCGTGGAGTACTATGTGACAAGAAAATAGGGGTTAAGTTGAAAGGTAAAGTACACAGGACCGTTGTGAGACCGGCTATGGTGTATGGAGCAGAGACATGGGCAATAAAGAAGACAGAAAAGAAGAAACTGGATGTGGCAGAGATGAGAATGTTGAGATGGATGTGTGAGGTAACAAGAAGAGATAAGATACGGAATGAAGTAATTAGGGGCACCACAGGAATTAGAAAACTATCAGATAAGATCCAAGAAAGTAGACTGAGGTGGTATGGTCATATCATGAGAAGAGATGAACAGCATATTGGGAGGAGGGTGATGGAAATGGAGGTACAGGGAACGAGAAGGAGAGCGAGACCAAAGCGAAGGTGGATGGACTGTATCAAGGATGACCTTCGATCAAAGGGATTAACCGGTGATGAAGTGTGGGACAGAGGTAGATGGAGAACGCTGGTCAGACACATCGACCCCACATAAAAGTGGGAAATGATGCAGACAAAGAAGAAGAAGAAGAATAGTAATGATGCCCACGATCACAGAATTTTAAACCTTCTTGACTACGAGTTATTTGTTGTCAGACACGTGAGGCGGATTTTCATTTTATTTTCTTGTTGTTGTTGTTGTTGTTAAAGATTGCCTGGCCCTTTTGGCCAGACACAGGCTTTTGCAATCTTGCAGCCCGCAGGTGTTTTGGTAGGATTTATTGGGATAGGTAGTTGGGATGGGGGATATTCTGCAACATTTATTTTAGGATATTGAGATAGGCTTTGGGTTATGATGGGTTGTTTTGAGAATGAAGTAGGCGACTGTGGGAAGGGGATGCCTTTCCCAAGAGCCCACTGGCTCCAGTCTTAGTTAGAGAAAAAGAACTATAGTACTAAGTCCCGATAAGTAGGAGAGCTCGGGATGGAGTTGAAAAGTTTTAGTTGGAGATGTTGATATAGGTGAAGTAAAAAAAAACTTCATAGTGGTTTAAGCTTAAGTTGTGAGATGGAGGGATAGTGTGAGATTTCAGCTGAGTGAGAGAGAGCTGAAAGGAGGGAATTGTAGCAGTTCTAGTAGTAGAGATAGGATGGAATAAAAAATTCCTGTACCTGTGAATATTAAAATAAAAAAGTAAAAATAAAAGTTACTTATGATTTGATTTATTGAGACTTTCAAAGGTGGTTGAGAGGGATGCCTGACCTGGGAAAAGAGAGATTGAAGGTGAAAAAGGTGCTGGATACCAAAAAGACAGCCGACGGCTCCGTTCCCATCTTCAACGTTGAAGAAAGGACGGGAAGGCAAAATTGTCAACTTATAAGGAGTACGAGCTATTGCCCCCAGCTGCCAGCACCCGTTCTGATTCCAGCAAGGGAGATTAGCCGAGAGGAGAGAAAGATATGTTGGAAGTCAAAAAGACCGCCGACGACTCCGACCCCATTTTCAAGCTGAAAATGGGACGGGAAGACAAAACTGTCTCCTTATAAGGAGTACGAGTTGTTGCCCTCAGCCGCAAACAATCGTTCCGCTCCCAACATAGAAGTTGCAGGGGGGATAAGAAGGTTTCTTTTCAATTGCCGCTTAGATTGCTGGTTGGCATTGTTGCAACGTTATCTTGGTGGAGGGTAGCTGCGGAGAAAGGCTGAGAGGGTGTTATGATTGTCAAATTGTCAATTATGTGTTTGACAATTGCTGAATTGGGTATTATATCATGAGAATGATGAGACGCAAGTCTAGACTCTAGTTGCTATCCCTGTCAGAAATTTAATCAATAAATCAATCTAGTCATTTGTGTTGGTACCTGCTTGCTTACAGATTGCCCAGTGCTTCCCAGCTTAATTATTCAGAACAGCTGTAAGTTCTCGGGTTTAGAATATAAATTCTTTGCCAATACAACGTTATTTGCAGTTCATTTGGTTTTCAATCTGACAATATTTGTTATAACACAAATATATAAATCTATATTATTACTTTCATGTGATTTGTTATATTACTTTAACTTGCAAATAGTTTATTTTTAAATTTTGAGAATTTTATCTCTCCCTTTTTTTTTTAAATCTATGTAGGTGATGTTTTTTATATCATGCTATAAGGATGTATTTTTTATATTGTACAGCTAAACTGTGAAATAGAAGATGAATTATGGCTGTGATTATTTAATAGAGAGAATCTAAGACTTACAATGTTAAACTTGGACGAGTTGACTGATTCGAGTGCTGTAGTTGTAATAGAAGAATTTATTTGTTGCTAAAAGTTTGTCAATAAGCGTTTTTGCGCAAATAGCGGTTGACATAGATGTAAATAGTAATGAATTAAGTTAGTCTTATGCTAAAACAGACTATTCCTTCTGGGGCAGCCCTCTGCAATATGATTCTAGATTAGACTGGTCATATGAAGTCCGCATAGGTTTTTGTGGGCATATACGCTTGAAGCTAGGTTTTAGGTTCCCATGCGAATATTTGGATTAAAGCATAATATTAGGAATTAATAATAATAATAATAATTATAATAAAAATAATAATACTGGGCGACAGTATTTCACTTATCTACTTAGCCTTAATGTCTGGCTAAGCGGCACTGGTTGTGGGGACTAGTTCCCTGTCTTACCAAGAAGCAATCTGGCAGTAATTTTAGTCTTTTGGAAGCATTTTAAATGTAAAAGATGCTGTCTGAGCAAAGATCTGGCATTAATGTCAGTCTTCTGGAAGCGTTTTAAACGTTAAAGATGCTGTCTGAGCAAAGATCTGGCAGTAATGTCAGTCTTCTGGAAGCGTTGTAAACGTTAAAGATGCTGTCTGAGCAAAGATCTGGCATTAATGTCAGTCTTCTGGAAGCGTTGTAAACGTTAAAGATGCTGTCTGAGCAAAGATCTGGCAGTAATTTCAGTCTTCTGGAAGCGTTGTAAACGTTAAAGATGCTGTCTGAGCAAAGATCTGGCAGTAATTTCAGTCTTCTGGAAGCGTTGTAAACGTTAAAGATGCTGTCTGAGCAAAGATCTGGCAGTAATGTCAGTCTTCTGGAAGCGTTGTAAACGTTAAAGATGCTGTCTGAGCAAAGATCTGGCATTAATGTCAGTCTTCTGGAAGCGTTGTAAACGTTAAAGATGCTGTCTGAGCAAAGATCTGGCAGTAATTTCAGTCTTCTGGAAGCGTTGTAAACGTTAAAGATGCTGTCTGAGCAAAGATCTGGCAGTAATGTCAGTCTTCTGGAAGCGTTGTAAACGTTAAAGATGCTGTCTGAGCAAAGATCTGGCAGTAATTTCAGTCTTCTGGAAGCGTTGTAAACGTTAAAGATGCTGTCTGAGCAAAGATCTGGCAGTAATTTCAGTCTTCTGGAAGCGTTGTAAACGTTAAAGATGCTGTCTGAGCAAAGATCTGGCAGTAATGTCAGTCTTCTGGAAGCGTTGTAAACGTTAAAGATGCTGTCTGAGCAAAGATCTGGCAGTAATTTCAGTCTTCTGGAAGCGTTGTAAACGTTAAAGATGCTGTCTGAGCAAAGATCTGGCAGTAATGTCAGTCTTCTGGAAGCGTTTTAAACGTTAAAGATGCTGTCTGAGCAAAGATCTGGCAGTAATGTCAGTCTTCTGGAAGCGTTGTAAACGTTAAAGATGCTGTCTGAGAAAGATCTGGCAGTAATGTCAGTCTTCTGGAAGCGTTGTAAACGTTAAAGATGCTGTCTGAGAAAGATCTGGCAGTAATGTCAGTCTTCTGGAAGCATTTTAAACGTTAAAGATGCTGTCTGAGCAAAGATCTGGCAGTAATGTCAGTCTTCTGGAAGCGTTGTAAACGTTAAAGATGCTGTCTGAGCAAAGATCTGGCAGTAATGTCAGTCTTCTGGAAGCGTTGTAAACGTTAAAGATGCTGTCTGAGCAAAGATCTGGCAGTAATGTCAGTCTTCTGGAAGCGTTGTAAACGTTAAAGATGCTGTCTGAGCAAAGATCTGGCAGTAATGTCAGTCTTCTGGAAGCGTTGTAAACGTTAAAGATGCTGTCTGAGCAAAGATCTGGCAGTAATGTCAGTCTTCTGGAAGCATTGTAAACGTTAAAGATGCTGTCTGAGAAAGATCTGGCAGTAATTTTAGTCTTCTGGAAGAACTTTAAACGTTAAAGATGCTGTCTGAGCAAAGATCTGGCAGTAATTGTAGTCTTCTGGAAGCATTTTAAACGTTAAAGATGCGGTCTAGGCAAAGATTAGCCAGTAATTTTAGTCTTCTGGAAGAACTTTAAACGTTAAAGATGCTGTCTGAACAAAGATCTGGCAGTAATTGTAGTCTTCTGGGAGTGTTCTAAACGTTATAGATTCTGTCTGAGCAGAGATCTAGCAGTAATTTTAGTCTCTTGAAAGCTTTGTAACATCAAATTTCTTAAGTTTGAAGTTAAGATATAATTATTAAAAGGGATATGTAGTTTATTTTAAAATTCGGAATTATTGCATTTTATATGTGTTTGTTTGACTGTGTGACATTCATAATTCATTACAACATCTTGCTTGTTGATAACGAAAAATCATACGTTAGGTCCTATGATTAATTTTACGAAAAGAAAGTAATGAAATTTCCCTGCCAATATAAATATATTTCGTGATATTTTCAGCCAATCACCTTTGTATGAAGTTGATACAGACCGCTTAAAAAAAAAATATATATATATATATATATATATATATATATATATATATATATATATATATATATATATATATATATATATATATATATATATATATATATATATATATATATATATATATATATATATATATATATCATTAACTGTGACTTGGTTTATAAATAATTCTAGCTCAAACAGTGACAATTTCATTCACTAAACTTCATGGTACATAAACAACATTAATCAAATATGAAAATTGTAATTTGCCTTGCTTCCTTTCGTGACTGTCACCAATTTCATCGCAGGTCATAGAGTACGCTACAGGGGACAATATTAAGAGAAGAAACCTGTGTAATATTAAAATATCCGTATTTAAAATCATTTTGGGGAGGGAGAATTCCAGAATTCCATAGTCCATAGTGTAGAACAGACCTACAGTTAGAAATCTTTTCGTAATATTAGTGTCTCAACCGTTAATGCCAATAATAATAAGAATAGGGAAGTGGGGAATATGGGGAAAGGAAGAGTACCCCTGGATACAATCCAATTCATAGCTCAAAGGCAGGTACTCGGGATGGGAAAGATTAAGGAAATAGGGAGAAAGAGAAGTACAGGAGAAGAATAAAAGAGAGGGGCAGACCCTCTTGCCATATTAGGGAATAGGTATTAGCTAAGAAGCTCTCTAGTCAACCGTTAATGGTTCACTAGTGTTGATTGGAATAGGCCAAGATTTGTCATTACAGTTTCTTCAGATTGGTTTTGTAAATATCCCATTAATAGGCCCAATATAAATGAAAAAAAAAAAATAACGGAGCCTTTTCTTCTGTGAAGATAATATATGAAATTGAGTGAAACTAAGTTACTAAGACAAGATTGTCAGTTTGGTAGAATTGAAAGAGTTGAAAAGTTATACAATAAAGTGCAAAGTAAGTCCAAGAAACTTCCATACCACTGCTTGAACATTATATGCATGCAGAGAAACAATAACTCATCCTGGTTTAAAAGAAACATTTAATTTAGTCAACGCAGATGGCGTGCAGTGATTGGTAGGAATGGTTGATTGAATAAAGCTTAATCTGATTTTGGACAGTTTCATGAAGAATGTCCTTATCAATTATACCCCCAAAATGCTCGACTGTACAAGCCTTAAGAAATCCCTAATGGACAGCTGCAGTCCCAAAGAGAAGTCATTGGATTTCACCAGTACAGTTAAAGGTAAACAAGACAAGAATTATTTGTAGAAATAACTATTTTCTCTTTATTTTTGTTATTTGCGGGGTGGCTCTTTCAGTGTTGCGATGCATGGAATCCTGTCTAGCCTACATAACATAAAATACAGGTGTATCAATAGGCCTATACTGATGTTCATTGTTAATAATTAAAACCTCCACTATACCCTAGAGCCTCGTTAACTGGTTACTGTAGGTAGCACAATGCAGTCTTTCCCAAGGTCAAGGACATGGTACCCAGTGACAGGCTTGGGGCATGTCACTGGGTTGGGAGGACCTTTTACTTACAGATGTGCCCAGGGGTAAAATTATAGTTACAGACAGAACAACATTTTGAACGAAGAAAAATAGTTTTTCCTGTAGAAAATTGTGTTTTCACTAAATTTGACCTTCATTTCAATAGCAAATAAATCGAAAACCCGTTAGACCATCAAAGAACGGGAATATTTTTTAGAAATCCAATGGTTTTTGCACCACCATGCGCTCGCTTCGCTCGCAGAAAAAGAAGAACATCAAGCTCCTATGTACTGGAAAGTGGTACATGTTGAGCTGCACACACAAACCACTTTGATTATTATTTCTTAGGTAATGAAGTTTTTACTTGCACTGAAAATAAGTGTCATTTTCAAAGAAAACCAGCTTTTTTCCAAAGGAAACATATTGGTAGAAAAGGTTTTTCCGCCCATAACTACTATAAAACCACCATTTATAAATACAAGCGTTTTGGTACCATTATTTACATTATCATATTCATATCGTTCAAATTTGTTCCAGATAACCTTTCCTGGAAACGCTCAATTTTGCGTAAAGGTCATTATCAGTTTTTTTATTATGTTAGCTTAGGGGTGATTGGGTTTGTTTTACTCCCCTCCCCATTGGTAAGTAAGGGCATGATGATTTAAGTCAGAATTAGTTATGGTTAGTACATATCCTCTTAATTACCTTACAACTTGAACACATCACCAATCGGTAATTTCGTATATATTTGCCGACTCTTTATCAGCTTGTTTCGGAATTCCCTCACAAAATGCTCCACTCTCCATTTTACCCTGTATTATCCCCCCATATAGCTTATGCATAATTTGAAAATCTCAAATGAACACCCAGTCACAGCTAAGGCTATGCTTCCCCCACTGGACAGTTACCTAACCTAATCTAGGATACCATAATTTTTTTTTATACTATATATACGGTGATACATGTTGGGCTACCCAAAACTTTGCACACTGCATCACATTAAAAAGCTACTAAATCCTCTATCGTGTACTAAGACTAAGTTCAATACCCTTTCCTTGATCAGAATTCCGATTTCCAGAAAGATTGTTTTTTTTTTTCCCTCTGAGGTCCTTCATCATAGTTCTAGTTAATTTGCTATAAATAATTTATTGGATGAAACTGTGTCCAAAAATTAGAATGGTCTTAGCTTCACTTTGAACCTGCACTTAAGCTTTAGCTTTTCCTTTCAAATCATATGTGATTACACCAGCTAACTACAAATAAACCTAAACCTTATCTGCTCATACAGTCAGCCCTTCCTGTCCACAATTTCACTCTTTCGCGACATAGAGAACCGTATATTTGAGGGTTCACAAAAAGTACTCTAATTGTGCGACAATTTCAAACACACTGCGCTCCTTTGCACCTGCCTCGCTTTGCGATGCTTCCCTCCGCTCTTCACAACATCCCATCTTCACTGACTAGGCCTCAGTCTTGCATCATTTCTCCTCATGTGTGCATCTCCCTCTTCAGTCTGTTTTGAGCAGAATCATGTTTTATTGTAAAAACAGTGATGTATCTGTATACAGTAGTACATATTCCCGTACAGTGTTTATATTTACCGGGTAATGTACTGTAGATGTATGATTCCCTACAGTACTGCACAAGATGTGACGCATTAGAAGTTACACCATGCTTCAAGAATGCGTAGAACTTCGTATGAAAATGGTTAGTGGTCTTTGTATAAAATATTTACTTATAGTTAATCTTGAATACAATATCATTGTATACATATTGTACAGTACAGTATTACAGTAATGTATAATATTGTTTATTACCGTAACTATACTGTACAGTACTGTACGTAAATAACTACTGTACTCTGCAATTTGTAAATGTAGGTTATATGTGCAGTGAGTTGTCAAACAGTACGAGTCGTCCAAACAAAAACAGCGAACACTTACAGTACAGTTAAGCTGTACTGTAGTGATAGCACTGTACATATATTACATTGGTACTCTATACACTACAGTATCAGTAAGTGCTATATGAGATAGGAACAACAGTTTTTTGTTGTTATTAGTGTCCCGATGACTAATGTAGTGTTACATACTGTATTATACTGTACCGTAGCCTAACTGTGTACAGTACATTGTGTACATGTATGCACATGTACTGTACATCTATTGAAATGTATTCATTCATTTACACAATACTTATACTGTGATAGAAACCAAGTAAAAACAATATTAGGTAGTAGTTAGTGTTAGTCACCCGTGTGTAGGCAATGGGCAATGAGTTGGTAGGGTTAGGAGTTGTCCCATCATAGGGCAGCAAGTATTCGCGGATTCTTGGTTTTCGCGCCTGTCTCTGTTACCTAAGCCCCGTGAATAAGGAGAGCTGACTGTACTTTTTTCACCCTAACAAAACTAGCTTCACATAGCTGGTGATATTAAAAAGTTTACTTAAATCGTTTGTATCCTACTCAAAGTTTCTGAATTCGAATATCTTTGGATTCAGCCTCCATTTTTTCCTTTATACCAGATTGACTGGTTTTCAGCTATGTATCATGTGAAGCTTTTTGTGATGGACAAAATTTGGTCATGCATCATGCGAAACTTTTTTGTTTTTTTCTTGCCAGATTAGATTCTCCAAACACGGAAAGTGTTGGGAAACTTTTAACCAGGTAAACAAGCTTAGCTAATTCCAAGAATGCATTAAATCAGTGGTTCTCAACTATCTTTAACCCATGGAACCCTTATCACCTTCATTTTGTGTTGTGGACCCCTTTACCGTGACGGTTGGAAACGGATTAGCGGTAAATTGTACGGTGTCTAATTCATTCTAATATAAAAAAGGTCAACTGTGGGTATATGATAAGCTGTTTCGGTCATTAAAGGTCCTCGAGGTTGTTCCTAGGGGACAATAGCCTGGGGAATCTTCATCAACCATCATTAAATTGTAATAAAGCCAAGTCATATTCTCTTCACCCATAGGTTTATGAATCCCAAGGATTAGTTGACCAATTTGTGCTACAGCATATGGACCATTTTGGTTTGGAGCCATTTCAACTCTCAAGATAAATGAGATAGATTACTATCTCTTTTTAACTTTGTCATGGGGAAGATTACTGTAGAAATTTATTCTCGGTAATAACAGTTGATCTATGGACGGCTAAAATATCACTATGGACCAAAGTTTGATATTTTGTGTGGACCCCAGAACTGGTATGTGGACCCTGGTGGAAAACCACTACCCTGAACGGACGCTAAAGACTTTCTTATAATGCTTCCAAACACATCAGGAAGAAGTTGTGGTACAGTTTTTTCTGCGACATTCACATTCACGACTACAATGTCACAGTAATGTCAAAAGGGAAATAAAAAAAGGAGTACTCCAACATTGTGTTGTTTTTATTTACAAGAATTTTTCTTGTGTACCCTCCTTTAAACTTTTAAATTATGGTTTGATCCTACATGGTAAAAACCTGACTGAAAATTTGGAAAGAATAACTTGAAATTATTGATTGATAAAATGTGAAGAAAACTTCAATTATTATCTAACTGCAGGAATTTTTGTTACATTTATAGCCTACTTAGCTAGTGATAGCAGGTTAAAATGATGGGAAGCATTGAAGTGTTAGGAGTTGTGGGTGGGTTGGGAGTTGTCTGAACCTAAAGATGTTTGACTAGCGAACTTTCCAGCTTCCGAACGCACTCTCGGAACACATCTGGTCTTTACGGTGGTTGGTTACTATTATGATATGAACTCCAGCAATCAAAACCCATAATACGAACTCCAGCAATCCTGCAATCAGACCCCATAGGTGGTTAGTGCCATCATTGCACCTCACATGGTGCATTGTAGGTATTATTTGATGGTCTTTGCAGTGTTTCTTCGGTCCCTAACTGTACTTGCTTTTATGTTATTTTACTTTACCTCCATTCTTGCTACCTATTTTCCATCTTGCTGGTTAGCATTTAAATTTTACCTTAGCGTAGCTCCGGGAATTTACTTGAAGGACACTTGGTTGCTGAATGGATTTGCACGCCTAGGTGCTGGTCTGTATATGCCTAATTCAAAACCCTAAATTCAATCCAGTAATAAGCTGACATTGTTTCTGTAAATATTTGTTCGAATACCATGTTTTAAGTTGCATATGTACAGTCCGAAATGATTTGGAAAATGCCTCCAGAACACCCAGCAACCTTTGATGACGTCCACAGTTGTGGTAATGCTTGCCAATATTCTTATCCTTATTATCCCATGAAATCAAAGTCATTTTCACTTTATGGCTGATGCTGTTTCTACTGTGATTTGCATTTTATAGGTTAGTAGCCTACTCAGCTATTGTTATCTTTTGAAGTGACTGTTCCATACGAGTTTTAAGGTCTAGTTAGAGACATTGGAGTGTTTATATCATAGGTGCCAACTATTAGAAACAGTCCTGTTTGTTGTTGATTGTTAAAAGTATTGTATTGTATTCCTATGTTTCTGTTGTTTTTTTCACTTTAATTCCATGGAAGGTCAATGTTCTCATAACCTTTTGTATTTGAAAATAAACCATGGTGAGGACCACAACAGGGAACAGATGATACTTCTAAAATCCCAGATCTTTATGAAGGCAAGTCTTGGAAAATAATTCCTGCTTAATGAAAAAGGAAATTCTCAATTTCAAAAATCAAATGACTGTATTTTCGTCTATGATTTATTTTTCTTTTTTTTTTGCTGTGATAGCCTATATATTGAAGTTTGATGCCATTTTCAACAACTACACCCACAAAAAAGTCCTTGGTAAATTACTGGGTAAGTCGGCTGTGGGTACGATGATAGTAGACCTACAACATGGCTGCAGTTCTCATCTTAACATTTGGAGTTTTTGACTGGGGGAATGAGATGTTCCTTTAGGATATTTGACACCACATATACTTCTGTGTAAGAGCTATGGCAACTAAGAGGAGAGATGAGAACAGGATTGATGTATCTGAGATGAGGATGTTGAGGTGGCAATTTGGGCTTACTAGAACGTATAAAGTTTAGAACAAACATGTTAAGAGGCACCCTCAAAATAGCACCAGCTTCAACTAAGGTGAGATAAAGTAAACTGAGATGGTATGGACATATAAAGAGACGAAGGGAAGACCATCCAATTAGGAAGATGATGGATATGGGACTACCAGGTGGGAGAAGATTAGCTAGACCAAAATTTACTGTGGATGGACTGAGTGAAAAGAGATATAAGGGAGTTGGGACTGAACGAGGAAGATGCCCTGGGCTAAAGTAAATGGAAGAATGTGTTGAGGAACCAATACAGCAACCCCAAATAGGGACAAGCTTTTAGAGAAGTTATTCTTCTTTGTGTTAAGTAACAATTGTACAAGATACAGACCATGCCCAATTTATAATAGATATACAGTACAGACCAGTATTTATGTGTGTGTTAAGCCACAATAGGAAAAAGAAAAAACTTGTTTGGAGTTAGTAATTTTCTTGTTGGCATCGTCACACTTTCAATACAGAACATTGGATCCCTATGAGGTCAAATTTTTGCATAAAGAAAGAGGTTAAAGTAGGGTCAGTGGAAAACAAACCACAACTTAGAGTTTAGACCATTGTTTCCAAAATATTTATTTGGATAAGGTTATTAACATGAATTACTGCGTTGGCCTGTGACCCGCTAATCAGGTGGCCTGAGTTGAGCCAATGGATAGGTAAGCCATTATCTTTATGTATTTATCCAGTGGGTGCCCTTCTGAATTTTAATCAATCACCTGAGAAAAAGAGTAAAGATTTGTGCTAATGGAGACCACATTTAACTTTAGCTTGTGCACCGAACAGAACTATTATTTTGTTTATCATATCTGCCAATTCCAAAATCAATTTCGTTGTTTTAGAATTGCACCTTCGGATGTGGCAAGTTAGACACCACTAGTTAGGGAAATATCCATTTTTTAACAATTTTATTCAATAAAATATACCTTACAAACCCCATTGCCTCTAAATCTCTATAAATGATTTGGACTTACTTTTTCAAATTTGTCCTTTGATAAGGGGATGCCATATATAAGTAATCTTTTAGTAAGAACTACATGACATATTAACAAAACAAAGAGCAAAACTAATTGGAACCATAAGTTCTTTTAGGGCATACTAAGTATCTCAGTAAGCATAGGATGGCATAGTTCGTTTTGATAATCAGTAAGATCCAACGTCAATTCAGACAATGTACATACATACATACATATACCAAGGCACTTCCCCCAATTTTGGGGGGTAGCCGACATCAACAAAGAAGCAAAAACAAAAAGGGGACCTCTACTCTCTACGTTCCTCCCAGCCTAACAAGGGACTCAACCGAGTTCAGCTGGAACTGCTAGGGTGTCACAGCCCACCCTCCCACATTATCCACCATAGATGAAGCTTCATAATGCTGAATCCCCTACTGCTGCTACCTCCGCGGTCATCTAAGGCATCGGAGGCAGCAGCAGGGCCTATCGGAACTGCGTCACAATCGCTCGCCATTCATTCCTATTTCTAGCACGCTCTCTTGCCTCGCTCACTTCTATCCTCCTATCACCCAGAGCTTCCTTCACTCCATCCATCCACCCAAACCTTGGCCTTCCTCTCGCACTTCTCCCATCAACTCTTACATTCATCACCTTTAGCAGACAGCCATTTTCCATTCTCTCAACATGGCCAAACCACCTCAACACATTCATATCCACTCTAGCCGCTAACTCATTTCTTACACCCGTTCTCACCCTCACCACTTCGTTCCTAACCCTATCTACTCGAGATACACCAACCATACTCCTTAGACACTTCATCTCAAACACATTCAATTTCTGTCTCTCCATCACTTTCATTCCCCACAACTCCGATCCATACATCACAGTTGGTACAATCACTTTCTCATATAGAACTCTCTTTACATTCATGCCCAACCCTCTATTTTTTACTACTCCCTTAACTGCCCCCAACACTGACAATGTACAACACAGACAATGTACAACAAATATATCTCTATACTGTATAGTCGTCTCAAGAGATCGGTGATTATCACGAGTTTTTTTACATGGTGCAAAAAAATCTTGAAGCATTCTTTGTTAACTTTCCATGAAATTGGACAATTGGAGTCACAATGATTATTCTTACAGCAATTAGTTCCACCACAAGGATTTATTGCTGGGAATTAAGATTGTTTCAGCATTTTCTGATTTCAGTTTCACTTATTACAGCAGACTCTCTGTTTCATATAATGAAATATGCTTACTATATAGGCAGCTGTATTTTTAATGACATCGGTGTCTCTTGAAAGCGCTTGTGATATATAGTTGTGAAACTAGGGAAAATTGTTGACTTGGTCACAAAGTTTTCATAACTGATAAAATTATAGCAATCTATTGTTTTCTATAAAAATTCAATATGGGTGACCATTTTATAAAAATTGTCTGGATAATCAGGATGGTTAGTCTAAGTACGATAGATTTCGGCTAGCTAGAAAATTCATAGAAAAGGCAGTCGATAGATAAATACTCTAATAAATAGACATTTTGTGTGATGATTATTCAGGATTTAAGCATGACAATACAAAACGGAAAAACATTAAAGACCATCTACCATTATCAAGAACATCAACTTTTGTTGTAGATCAAAAGGTTATGTATCGAGTTTCAGTAGTGTGATATAATGGAACCTGATTACATGTCTGAGAGAAAATGGAGGTAAATGTGAAATTGGATGAGAGTTAAGGCTAGTATTTACTACGTTTTAAGGGAATTGCAATGATAGACTCACATCTAATCTTTGTTACCACTTTGTGTTTGATCTTAGGCTTGTGTCTAAATTGGGACTGCAATGTAAAAGCATAACACAAACAACTAATAATCAGAAAACAGGACCATTGTTATCCTTGATGTTGGGCTCAATTCTTTCTGAGGTTAACGGAAATTTGATAGGACCATGTCCGTCATAGCTTACTTTCAAACGGACATTTTCTTCCTTAAGGAACTCTTGGTGAAGCCTTCAAGCACAATAGTATTGCTCGTCTTTCCTAACTGGTATAGTTCATCGTTTTCACTTTTCTCTGTTATAGATCCATTTTCTAAGGTTTTTGAGGGAAGTTCCCCATTTTGTAAGATTTTCGCGGGAAGTTCACCATTTTCTAAGGTTTTTACGGGAAGTTCTCCATTTTGTAAGATTTTCGCGGGTAGTTCTCCATTTTCTAAGGTTTTCGCGGGAAGTTCTCCATTTTTGTGTACTTTCTCTCCAGCCTCCACCACTGGAAGAAAGGCATTCGTTTCCTTGGAGCAGTTTTCAGTATCGGTCGATTCTTCTTCTTTTCCTGTCAGACAGCAGCCACAGAATCGTCTTGAAAGTGCGCAGATGGCGTAGAGGATCATGACAGGAGGTCCAGTTAGCATCATAGCAGCCATGATGGGTAAAGCTGCCAAGTCACTGACAAGGAAAGCAAGACAATTATTACTAACAATCTTATATCTAATAGTGACTACAGTACTTTAGCTTTCAATTAAATTCATGAAAGCTTTTCCTATAGGATGTCGGAAGAATTTTAGATAGATTAAATAAAGTAGAATCGTTGCTGTAATATAAATCTAGAGAAGATTACTTTCATTTATGAATGACCTAATGGATCCCAGTTCCAAGATTCTGGCCTAAAAGATATAATCCAATCTAGTCCCATCTATTGATAGCTATATGTGAATATTCTTAACCCAAGATTATAGACCTTGCTCAGAACTGTCTTCTAAAACTTCATAGTTACTAAAAGTCTCTAAAATAAAGAATTAATTTAAAAAGAGCAGATTCCTCCTTGGTTATTATGTCTCTTGAGCTAACAAGTAAAAAAATGGCTATTAATATGTTATAGACTACATAAAATCATGGTATTCCTCTTTTATATTGATAGGTGTGTTAGTGGTAGGTTGATTAAGGCACATTCCTGCTAGAGAATTATAGGATCAGACAGTATGGTGTTGAATCCATCTCTTGAGTAGGTCTCTGGCATATTCTTCACAGGTGTGTTAGTGGTAGGTTGATTAAGGCACATTCCTCCTAGAGAATTATAGGATCAGACAGTATGGTGTTGAATCCATCTCTTGAGTAGGTCTCTGGCATATTCTTCACACAATCTCATCATTCTTCACATGGCTGACAACACTAAAGAATTAATTTGCTTGCAAAAACTGTATATTTATGATCCTTATACATGCTAAGTACACTGGATGGATGAAGTATTGGTACATGATTTGTGTAAAACGTTTTGGACCACAGTATGAAAGTCTGAAATATAAGTGTCTGGCATCCCCCGTTAGTATACCTGATGTTGGGGGGTTCCATAGAAGGACTACTACTGATATCCCTGAATCCTCTTTCCAATATATAACATATGGTAGTGTTTCAATGATGGCTCCACACGTTGACTGTGACATTTCCATCATAACTGAGGAGACGTATGCTCCTGCTATCTGACAGAGACTTTGCTTTTCAGTATAATGACGTTCTGAAACATTGGCCCAGTGATTCGGTCCTTCTGGAGCACCCATAACTAGGCATACCAACCCTCCCAAGACACCAGCACTTAAGTTAATTCTTTCGGTATGCATCAGACCCTTTTGCACCAATACTTTTGCGATCCAGTGTACATTCAAAATAATATCTGATATCTAGCGAATTGAGAAATGTCTGTAAAAACATTGCCGATTTATCAAGTAATCTACTAACCTGTTTGGGCTGGGCAAAGATAGTTTAAGCAACATGAAGGCAACCCCAGGGTTCTGCATTGCTGTCTCAATGCTGATTGCTATGACCTTGTCTTTTGCAAGGCAGAACAGCTTGGCAAACAAGGCGCCGAGAGTATAACCTCCAAGGGATACCAGGAATCCTGCTGCTACCATTGGGCCTGTCATCAGTAAAAAGACCTTGTAAGAGTTGTAGGTACCAATCTGTGAAGAATAGAAGATACCGCGTCAACTCTACCCGAAATAAACAATTTCTTCAGTTGGGAACTATTCACCCCTCGTAGTACCCATAATTTTTGGTATAACTGACGTCTATTTTTTTATTTTTTCTACAAATATTTTTCATATATAGCTATACTTATAGTAACTATATATATATATATATATATATACATATATATATAAATATATAGATATATATATATATATATATATATATATATATATATATATATATATATGTATATATATATATATATATATATATATATACATATATATATATATATATATATATATATATATATATACTGTACATATATATATATATATATATATATATATATATATATATATATATATATATATATATATATATATATATATATATATATATATATAAAGAAAAACATGAGCTAACATAATGATTACTATATTTGCTTGAAAAAGCCCAGAAATCTTCAGGAGTTTGATACCACAGAAGTTTTAGGATTTTATGCAATAAGAATATAGAATTTCCTTTTAAAAAATGTAATCTTACAATCATGAAGAAGAGAATCACAATCAGAGTGAAAGGTTTGATTATCTTCTGAGCCTTGGTTGCCCATTGCGGTCTCTTGTGCCTAGAATAGAAAAAGAATAGTATATTAACACCTTGAGAAAACTACAAAATTTGTCTAACTTCCAACTTGGGCTAATCATAATTGTCTAGTAACATTTGAAGAACTACTAAATAGGTCTAATGTCCTGCTTAACCTAACCTAAGATCCCGGGTTCTGACCTAACGGGGGTTTGCGACCCCTGAACCACTGCCGTCTCAATACAGCCTGAACCCTCCAACCTAACCCAACACACTTGTTTGGTTGTAGATTAATCATGTCATGTGCAAGATAAAGTACCGTATATCAAACAATACTTTATTTGTAAATTAAATGAATAGTTGCTGTAATAAGGAGCCACAACTACTAGGTACTGTAACCAACGATGCTACCGCATTATCTGCCATCCACATTTCACCTGTTCCGCTACTCAAATACAGTCGGACACAGGAATTTCTGGCACACCTCGCTCTGAGGAAGTACACCCAGTCCCACCCTTACGGCGTGACGAATTCCAGTGTGTAGCCCCACCCACCACCTCTGCCATCTTGTCCTTACACTATCTGCTTGATTACTCGCCGCGCAGTAACGGTGTAGCGGTGCATTTCAACAGAGCGAGGTGTGCGAATTCTTGTGTCCAACTGTACATCTGTAATATACGGTATGTGAATTCTAAGCATACACCTACATATGTGTGTATATTCTCAACACACTTTTTTTGGAATATTGATACTAATGAAAACTCTTGAACTCGATTACTTCAAAAGGATTCCAAGTCCAACTGGAATGGTCAGTCCAATGAGGGAGAAGACCAGGTTCATGAATGGGATCTGCAGGTTATCATTGTCCTCCAGCAGACTCTTGCCCAAGGTGAACATCCAGAGGGGCATCATACCTGGGCGGGAGAAAGGAGGACTGTAGATGAACTCACTCTTTAGCTTTTTTAGATATAACCTCCGTTTTCAATTATCTTTTTACTCCACAACCTCTTTTGTCTGTTACTTCATTGTGTGGCTTTGGGTTTACCCATTTTACATATTTAAGTTGAAAGGTCCTTCTAGCTCCAATGGAGGTTAAAATTCCGTGAATAGATTCATGGTAAAGAGATAGAGGTGTAATAAACTTGAAAATTATGTCGTCCAGTAACCTTAAATTGTTTATAAAAGCTTTTTATATGTTGATAATCAAGACATGTATTATAGCGTGGAATAATGCAACCAATCAGAAAAGTTAATAGATTTGAGTCAATTTAATAACGTCTAAAATTTAACAGAATCGCCTTTTACTTTTATTCGATTTAGCACTAATATAGACCAAGAACCAAATCCCCCAAAATAGGAATAAATTTCCTTAGTCTCTTATCTGGAACTGTGAAACGTTTAAAGATATAGAAGACAAAGAAATCTGATGAATTCACCATACAAATAACAAGGGAAAATATGTGACTGTTACCCATAGCAGCGATAGTTGAGACGGCAGTCATGGTAATGGACAGGTTGATGTCACCGTCGAACATCAGCGTCCAGAAATTCGACATGAGTCCCCCGGGGCAGCATCCCAGGGTGAAAAGACCCAGGCGGTCCAAAGGGTTGTCAAAGAAGAGCTTCCCGAAGAAGAAAGTCAACTGCAGGCGTAAGAATAGAAAAGATTAGAAGGTCAATTGCAGGCATAGGAATTGGAGATTAGGAAGATGGTCAAATGCAGGAGTAAGAATTGAGGAGATTAGAAAGAAGGTCAGTTGCAGGAGTAAGAATGAGGAGATTATAAAGGAAGTCAACTGCAGGAGTAAGAACTGAGGAGATTACAAGGAAGAAGGTCAACTGCAGGTGTAAGAATTGAGGAGATTAGAAAGAAGGTCAACTGCAGGAGTAAGAATTGAATCAAGGAGATTAGAAAGAAGGTTAACTGCAGGAGTAAGAACTGAGGAGATTACGAAAGAGGAGGTCAACTGCAGGAGTAAGAATTGAGATTACGAAGAAAGCAAATGTCAATTGCAAATTATAATAGAGGGGATTGGAAAGAGGGTCAACTGTAGGTGGAAGAATTGAAGAGATTAGGAAGACATTCAACTACAGGAGTAAGAATTGATGAGATCAGAAAGGTCAACTGCAGGAGTAAGAATTGAGGAGATTAGAAAGGCCAACTGCAGGAGTAAGAATGAGTGAGATTGCGAAGAAGAAAGTCAAGTACGGGAGTAAGATATTGAGGTGATTAGAAAGGTCAACGGCAGGAGTAAGAATTGAGGGTATTGGAAAGGTCAACTGCAGGAGTAAGAATTGAGGAGATTAAAAAGAAGATACACTGAAGGAGTAAGAATTGAGGAGATTAGGAGTAAGGTCAACTACAGGAGTAAGAATTGAGGAGATTAGGAGGAAGGTTAGCTAAAGGAGTAAGAATTGAGGAGATTAGGAGGAAGGTCAACTAAAGGAGTAAGAATTGAGGAGATTAGGAAGAAGGTCAACTACAGGAGTAAGAACTGAGGAGATTAAGAAGGCCATCTGCTGAAGTAAGAATTAAGGAGATTAGAAAGAAAGTCAATTGCAGGAGGGGGTCTCTCTCTCTCTCTCTCTCTCTCTCTCTCTCTCTCTCTCTCTCTCTCTCTCTCTCTCTCTCTCTCTCAAGTGTGCTATACAATTACATGGCCCTTTATTCGTTGCAATAATAGTAATGATGATGATATCATTTAATGGAGTAGTGTTGTCAGTACACTCAAATGGTACACTGTAGACTTTAATTAAAGGCCTTTGCAACCTCCTTTTAGCTTTTAGCTACTCTCACTTTTTAACCTTCTAGTATATCACTGCATCTGCAGGTTTTCCCTCTGTTGCAATGTTGATGATAATATAGATATAGAACACTGAATTGTCATAGGCTGCAAGAAATTTATGTAATCAATCACTCTTAATTTCAGGCTAAATTTCATCGTAAATCTTTAAATAGATGAAATAAGTCTCTAATCTTGCAGCGTAATAAGTGATACGGAAGATAGGAATTGGATTATCGCAGTACATGGCCGTGAACTGATTAGAATATTACTTCTGCGTCAGGACTGATTATTGCATCATTCATTTCGTCTTTTACAATTAGGGGTACTTGAAAAACAAGTGCATGTAGTCCTTTTTGTTTAATGGTTTTATCTTTATTAATGGTTTTTTTTCGATCTTTATTATTATGATTATTATTACTGCTCTTAAAGTGATCATTGCTTTTTTTATCATTGTATTGTCTTTAATGTTCGTTATTTTTTGTTTGATGTTGTTGTTGGCTGGATGATGTCCTTGTTGAGTGGTTGTTTCTATATCAATAATATAAAGACCTTTTTCTCAGCTATAGAATAAAACCTAGTAAGTAGTTACCAAATCTTCAGAAATCACTGTTGTTACAGTATTATCAATACCTATAATGATAAATAAAGTAGTATTGTAGTAGCAGATGTCGTTATGCATATGTGAATTATGATAAGGAATGCCACTAAAATCAGAATGAACGATTATGGAGGCGTTAAGTGATAAAGATTAAAATAAAACCCATCATCAAACCGGTACTATTAAGTCTAGTTATTTCTACAATCAAAGAAGCCCTAACAGGGGAAGCAGCGTATTGCGGAAGAAATGGAGGAATAATGAACAAGCTATAGAAGAGAGAGAAAAAAATAAAGTGCATTAAGATTAACAATAATGTCAAACAGATAAGTAAGGCTGCGACTGAGTGCAGCTCCTCATCTTTAACATGTCCTGCCCATAAGCATCGTGATTGGCCACCACTTAAATGGTCTTTGCTCTGCTGTGGATCACTTTACTCGCAAATAATCGTTATATCATTGCTCTTCTGTTCGGGCCTGCAGTAAATGAATATGCTGTGCACGTCATTTGCATCGACCAGTAGTGATTGAAGTATCATAATTACATACATTCTGTTTTATTATTATTGATATTTTTTAAGAATCATCTGTGAGAAAATGGCAGCCAATTGTGATACTTGTAGGCTTAGCATGTTAAAGATGTAGGGCTGCACCCAGTCGCTTATGATAAGGCTTATATAGACATGGAACTTCACTCATATTAGCATGTCCATTAGAAAAGGGATTTTGACAAAGGAAAAATCTATAGAAAAGTGTAAAGAAGGACTTCTTTCACCGGCCGTCACAGGTCGCCCCAGAAAATTATTTCCTTACCAAGGGCATGAGTGTGAATTGAGAGATAAACCCGCACAATGGGCCTAGGGGCTTCCGGAGGACACTGAAGATGAGGTGCAGGTCCAACTGAGAACCCATCATGGTGTTGTTGATGAGCATGAAGATGAGACCAAATCCAATGAAGACGTGGTCAAGCATCAGAAGCTTTCGGTCGACCACGATCTGTAATAAAGGGAAGAATCAGTCCTAATACAACACTCTCTGGCCAAAGTTTATATTCTAATTTTGTTGGTGAAATATGGAAACGAAGGACACTTTACTTATGCTTATAGAAATTAAGAGCTCTTACTTATCACAGAATAGTCTACAATGGATACTATACTCAATGCAATGAGAAAGGGCCGATATAGGATTTCTACACTAATGCCATGTCTCCACAGATCACTAGCCTGCCCCATACTCTCTCTCTCTCTCTCTCTCTCTCTCTCTCTCTCTCTCTCTCTCTCTCTCTCTCTCTCTCTCTCTCTCTTTTCTTCCAAGATGCACCTGTTCATGTTGTGGATAACTATCATAGCTTGGCTATGAAGGTGGCCATACAGCAAGCTTGAAGCAGGGGAATAATCCATTACGAGTGTGTGTGTGTGCGTCAGAGTATATAACGGCAATGTCTGACATATGACATTTAGAAGGGGAGAAACTCTTATTAAAATATACACACATTGAATTCTACTTCAGTGATGGCGTGGAACAAAAGTTAGAATAATTTCAAATATAATTTCGGAAATACACCAATCTATATAGAAGCAGAGAAAGAGAAAGAAAGACAGGGATAGAGAGTAAGTAGGTGGAGCAGGGTTGGAGAAAGAAGGCAAGCTGGTGATCTGTGGAGATATGGCATAAGTGGCGTAATCCATTTAAAATCAATGCCTTCCCCTATCAACCCTTTCTCGCTGCGTTGAGTATAAGTAGTTTATTGTTTTTTTTTTTCTATTCCATAATTATTTTTCGTTTCTATTTATAATGAAGACAATAAAAATGCATGATTCTTTTCAACATCTCTTTCCTGGATTTTGGAAAGTATAAATTATTGTTAAACTTTAGCCAACAAATCAGTCTTAACTAGTTCTGTTGTATGTTATGAATGGATTTTAGAGTGACAGAATTTGATGTCCACTCCCAGAGAATAGAACTTTCAGATTTAGGATAAATATGAGCTAATGCTTGAAAACAGTAGCAGAGGTTCAGTATTAGACACTAGTATTATTTTGTACCTGTTTGTTTACAGTTTCTCTTAGAGAATAGGCTACGCCACACCAAAGTTATGCTATGTATGGACCATGTTGTTAGGCTGTTTTTTTTTTTTTTTCTTAATTTTCATTTTCTTTTAGACTCTTGTGCTTTGATGCTTTATTCTCTTAATTATTAAGCATATTCCTTATCCTTTCTCTTAGATACTACATCATTATCATCTACGCTTATTGACGCAAAGGGCCTCTGTTAAATTTCGCCAGTCTTCACGGCTGACTAAATCTATAAAGGATTCATTGGCTAGATACATCAAAGGATACTACATACAGAAGATACTACATACAGTAGACTAATTCACTCTTAAAAAAAGAATGACAGCCTTTAGGCTTCTATCACTAAACTCTCATGAACTTTGACCTTGGATATGGTGATCTATAGTGATCGCTTCTTTTCACATTGACCTTACCCATTTAGTGCCACCAGTTCACCTCATGCTAGGTGCTGTAGGCATTAATCAAGGATCTTCGACCTCTATCTGCCTTTCGCTTTCTTCTGGCTGAACAACCTGTTAACTTTTACTTGATATTGCAGCTTGCTATGAATTGTACAAGGCCACAATTCATAGACCTAATCTAATCATTTTTGCTAAACACCCCCCCCCCCCCCACCACCATGTATCTATTGATCTTGTGGCCTCCATTGTCAAATGCCATATTTTTTTGCACTTTAATCATTATCTTAAGATTGGATTAGGGTTCAGTCAATCTTGAATTATATATAATTTGATAGAGGAAATTGCCGAGGATATGTCTAACCCAGTTTTCTACTATCTTTACTATCTTGATTAGATAGTATGAGAATAATAAAATAGTTTTTTTTTCAAGATTTCTGGTCATATGCATGCAGTCGTAGGTACAGTTGGACACGGGAGTTCCTGGTACACCATCATTCTAAAGGAAGTGCACCATCACAACCTTAATGCATGGCTAGTTCCTGTATTTATCCCTGCTACCACCTATGCCATCTCCCCCTACACTCCCTGTTTGGTTACTCACTGCACAGTAAGGGTGTGGCATGGTACACTTTCTTAGAGCAAGGTGTGCCAAGAATTCCTGTGGCCAGCTGTACTGCGGTACGTGGAACAGTTGGACAGTCTCCCCGACATGATAAAGACCAAGTGTTTGGCTATATATATATATATATATATATATATATATATATATATATATATATATATATATATATATATATATATATATATATATTTGTGTGTGTGTATACATCATATATATATATATATATATATATATATATATATATATATATATATATATATATATATATATATATATATATATATATATATATATATGATGTATACACACACACAAATATATATATATATATATATATATATATATATATATATATATATATATATATATATATATATATATATATATATATATATATATATATATATATATATGTATATAAACCAAAAAAAATACCCGCTGTTTACACTGCATATCAAAGTACGTATACAATCAAAACATCGTTGACTTACCTGCAAATCGTCGTGCAGAACAGTGCCGTTTTTTAACGGAAGCTCGAACTCATTACCGGTGACGTAAAACGTAATCTTCGAAAGACCCCAATAGTAACCAGACAGAGTAATGGATTTATTAGCCCCGCTCTCGACCTCAGCAGCTGTGAACTCTACATCCGGGTTAACAATGTCCAGCTTCCAGTCTTCGTCAGCCGCCATTCTTAGGGATAGTTTTATTGAAGAGGCGTCCTGTAGGACATTATCCTGCTGGATTTCATCGCTCGAGTTGAGACGTACGGACACCGTCAGGTTGACGAGGGTGTCTTCGGGAATTTTCCAGACGCCATTTGGGTATGTTTCCATGTAGAGGCCTTGGGTGGGGTAGGATACCCACAGAAGTAGTGTTGATAGTGTGACGCATGCCCTCGTTATAAATACTGCCATCCTTTTAATTATTGGATCACTAGTTTCTGAAAGTCATTAATGATATGATAAATGATTATTTTTTTGCGTTTGTTATCACTGACGATACATTATCAAGTTATTAGATAACTTGCTTGCTTGCGTGTTAGATTGTCCAACCTTGTGCTGGACACGGGCTCTTGCGTTGGTAGCCCGTAGAAAAGTAGTTAATTAATTCAGCAAAAAGATCAACATGATACAGTATAATCAATACAATATATACTGTATATCATACTTACAAACTCATTTTTTTTTAAAGTCTTGAACACCTTGTGGAAGGAAAAATCACAATAAAAAGTTCAACATTTTACTAGTCTTTATATAATATAGTTCTGTGATAAAGTTATTATCTAATTTTCTAATAAAAGCTTATTTTTTCATTATAATCACGAAAAAAAGCTCAATGAACTCATTCTCATTCTTGGTTATTTATTGAATCAACAGAAATCCGAAAATATATTGTAGTTTTTACCTAAATATTTAAAAGAAAATTTACATTTCCCATTCTTCCACTTAGAGAAGACGATACATAAAGAATACGATACACATGTATTACGATACACATGTATTACGATACACAACCCCAGCGCTTCCTGACCTCTGGCCAAAATTTTATAAAATAATCAAATCCTGAAGATTGAGTAAATGCAATTTTATAAGAAAGGAAAATTTGAAATATTGAAATTAATCAAATGTTTTGATGTTGATCAGGCTGAAATAAGTCTTTTTTATAGTTTATATATCTGTTTTGACGATTTTACTGTTTTTTTAGAATATTTTATTTTAATTGTTCATCATTTCTCATGATGTTTATTTATTTCCTAATTTCCTTTCCTCGCTGGGCTATTTTTCCCTCTTGGAGCCCTTGGGCTTACAGCATCTTGCTTTTCCAACTAGGGTTGTAGCTTAGCTAATAATAATAATAATAATAATAATAATAATAATAATCATCATCATTGCAGTGATAGTGATATAATAGATGTAATCATGATAGTATAGAAGTGAAAATGATAATAATAGCGATGTAATGGAAGTAATAATCATAATAGTAAAGATATAATACAAGTAACGTAATTATTCCCAGTGGAAATTAAGCTTTACGGAAGTAACAACAGTAAACTACAGATCTTTCATTACTAGCTGGTATCAACGAAAAAAAAAAATTCTTTACTAAAATCATTTTCAATAAAGCATGCGTTATTTTAACTATTTTTCACTCTAAACACCACGACGCAGTATTTTGGAAAAAAAAAATTGAAATATTTTTTTATAAAACGCGATGTTTTCACTATTTTTCACTGTAAAAATCACGACGCAGTATTTTGAAGAAAAAAAATTAATTAAATAATTTTTAATAGAACACGCGATGTTTTCACTATTTTCACTGTAAAAGAACGTGACAGTATTTACTTTTTTTCACGTGACTTCGTTTTAATTGTAAATTTAAATATTAAAACATACTTTGATTAGACTCACTAACTGTTCAAATTATAATCCATGCCACATATACTGTTATTTCTAAATTCACCGATAGATTTTTCGTAAGGAAAAATTCTTGAATAATTTCATTGTTATGAAAACTTGATTAATCATTTCGAATATTATTTCGTTTCCAAACATTAAAACTGTTTGTTTGGGTGTGTCATCATGGGTTATATAAATCTCCAAACACATCAAATAGGAAAAATATCCCAAAATGTTTTGTAAAAATGTGCCATAAATTCATCAAATATATTAAAAAAAATGCTTCAATTTACAAAAATGTAATTCGATAATAAAATAACTTAGATGATCACTAAAACATAATAATGATTAAATTGCTGTGTATTTTATCAATACATTAAAATATCATGAAAATGTCGTGTCCAACGGATCAGCCGCACAGCGCACACAACGGCCACCACTTCACACTTCAAAGTAGACAAGAACTAGTCCCAGCTTCGGTTCAGAATAATAGTGCCACAATAAGACCTAAAAACAGAATATCAGATAATGGGCCAATCGCTTTATCTCACAGTACCTTATCTCATTTTATTTTTAGTAAAAAATCTAGTCATTTATCTCAGATATCTTCCGTATAAGTGGAGCACTTGATGCGAGATGTAAATTAGTGGATTTTAGTGTCAAACTTCCTTCTACTTTTATTTTTTGCTTCTTCTGAGTGTCTGGTCATTGGCCAGTCTGTCTGTCTGATTATCTGTCTAACCATCTAGAGAGGCTATCCGTCCGCTATGGTTTTTTTATTTTTTTTAAGGTCAGAAAATCTGTATGTTTTCTCTGACCGATGGCTATTCAGCATCTCCACTGACTGATGACAATTTAGCTTCTCCCCTGAATGATAGTGATTCAGCATCTCTAATGAATGGTGGTGATTCAGCATTTCCTCTACCTGATGGTGATACAGCATCTCCTCTGACTGATGACAATTCAGCATCTCATCCATTTCTGAATGATGCTAATTCAGCATCTCCTGTGACTGATGGCGGTTCAGCATCTCCTCTGACTGATGGCAATTCACCATCTCATCCATCTCTGACTGATGGCGATTCAGCATCTCCTCTGACTGATGGCAATTCACCATCTCATCCATCTCTGAATGATGGTAATTCAGCATCTCCTCTGACTGATGGCGGTTCAGCATCTCTCCTGAATGATGGTGATTCAGCATCTCCACTGAATGAAGGTGATTCAGCATCTCCTCTGACTGATGGCAATTCAGCATCTCATCCATCTCTGACTGATGGCGGTTCAGCATCTCCTCTGACTGATGGCAATTCACCATCTCATCCATCTCTGACTGATGGCGGTTCAGCATCTCCTCTGACTGATGGCAATTCACCATCTCATCCATCTCTGACTGATGGCGGTTCAGCATCTCCTCTGACTGATGGAAATTCACCATCTCATCCATCTCTGACTGATAGCGGTTCAGCATCTCCTCTGACTGATGGCAATTCACCATCTCATCCATCTCTGAATGATGGTAATTCAGCATCTCCTCTGACTGATGGCAATTCACCATCTCATCCATCTCTGAATGATGGTAATTCACCATCTCCTCTGACTGATGGCGGTTCAGCATCTCTCCTGAATGATGGTGATTCAGCATCTCCACTGAATGAAGGTGATTCAGCATCTCCTCTGACTGATGGCAATTCAGCATCTCATCCATCTCTGACTGATGGCGGTTCAGCATCTCCTCTGACTGATGGAAATTCACCATCTCATCCATCTCTGACTGATGGCGGTTCAGCATCTCCTCTGACTGATGGAAATTCACCATCTCATCCATCTCTGACTGATGGCGGTTCAGCATCTCCTCTGACTGATGGCAATTCACCATCTCATCCATCTCTGAATGATGGTAATTCAGCATCTCCTCTGACTGATGGCGGTTCAGCATCTCTCCTGAATGATGGTGATTCAGCATCTCCACTGAATGAAGGTGATTCAGCATCTCCTCTGACTGATGGCAATTCAGCATCTCATCCATCTCTGACTGATGGCGGTTCAGCATCTCCTCTGACTGATGGCAATTCACCATCTCATCCATCTCTGACTGATGGCGGTTCAGCATCTCCTCTGACTGATGGCAATTCACCATCTCATCCATCTCTGACTGATGGCGGTTCAGCATCTCCTCTGACTGATGGAAATTCACCATCTCATCCATCTCTGACTGATGGCGGTTCAGCATCTCCTCTGACTGATGGCAATTCACCATCTCATCCATCTCTGAATGATGGTAATTCAGCATCTCCTCTGACTGATGGCAATTCACCATCTCATCCATCTCTGAATGATGGTAATTCAGCATCTCCTCTGACTGATGGCGGTTCAGCATCTCTCCTGAATGATGGTGATTCAGCATCTCCACTGAATGAAGGTGATTCAGCATCTCCTCTGACTGATGGCAATTCAGCATCTCATCCATCTCTGACTGATGGCGGTTCAGCATCTCCTCTGACTGATGGAAATTCACCATCTCATCCATCTCTGACTGATGGCGGTTCAGCATCTCCTCTGACTGATGGAAATTCACCATCTCATCCATCTCTGATTGATGGCGGTTCAGCATCTCTGACTGATGGCAATTCACCATCTCATCCATCTCTAAATGATGGTAATTCAGCATCTCCTCTGACTGATGGCAATTCACCATCTCATCCATCTCTGAATGATGATAATTCAGCATCTCCTCTGACTGATGGCGGTTCAGCATCTCTCCTGAATGATGGTGATTCAGCATCTCCACTGAATGAAGGTGATTCAGCATCTCCTCTGACTGATGGCAATTCAGCATCTCATCCATATCCTATGACAGATGGCAATTCAGCATCTCATCCATCTCCACTGAATGATGGTAATTCAGCAACTCCTCTGACTGATGGCGGTTCAGCATCTCCTCTGACTGATGGCAACTCAGCATCTCATCTATCTCCTCTGACTGATGGTAATTCAGCATCTCCTCTGACTGATGGCAATTCAGCATCTCATCCACCTCCTCTGAATGATGGTAATTCAGCATCTCCTCTGACTGATGGCAATTCAGCATCTCATCCATCTCCTCTGAATGATGGTAATTCAGCATCTCCTCTGACTGATGGCAATTCAGCATCTCATCCATCTCCACTGAATGATGGTAATTCAGCACCTCCTCTGACTGATGGCGGTTCAGCATCTCCTCTGACTGATGGCAACTCAGCATCTCATCTATCTCCTCTGACTGATGGTAATTCAGCATCTCCTCTGACTGATGGCAATTCAGCATCTCATCCATCTCCTCTGAATGATGGTAATTCAGCATCTCCTCTGACTGATGGCAATTCAGCATCTCATCCATCTCCTCTGAATGATGGTAATTCAGCATCTCCTCTGACTGATGGCAATTCAGCATTTCCACTGAATGATGGTGATTCAGCATCTCTGCCTGATAGTGAACAGCATCTCCTCTGACTGATGGCAATTCAGCATCTCATCAATCTCCTCTGGCTGATGGCAATTCAGCATCTCTGACTGATGTTGGTTCAGCATCTCCTCTGAGTCTCTGACTAATTGCAGTTCAGCATCACCGCTGACTGATGGCGGTTCAGCATCTCTTCTGATGTCAATTCAGCATTGCCTCTAACTGATGCCAATTCAGCATCTCCTCTGACTGATGCCAATAAAGCATTGCCACTGACTAATGCAAATTCAGCATTGCCTCTCTCTGATGCCAATTCAGCATCTCCTCTGACTGATGCCAATTCAGCATTGCCTCTGATTGATGCCAATTCAGCATTGCCTCTGACTGATGCCAATTCAGCATCTCCCCTGACTGATGCCAATTTGGCATCACCACTGACTAATGCCAATTCAGTATTCCTCTGAGTAATGCCAATTTAGCATTGTCTCTGACTTATGCCAATTCAGCATCTCCCCTAACTGATGTCAATTCAGTATCACCTCTGAATGATGCCAATTCAGCATTGCCTCTGACGAATGCCAATTCAGAATCGCCTCTGGCTGATGGGGATTCAACATCTCCTCTGACTGATGCCAATTCAGCATCGTCTCTGACTGATGCCAATTCAGCATTGCCTCTGACTGATGTCAATTCAGCATCTCCCCTGACTGATGCCATTTCAGTATCGCCTCTGAATGATGCTAATTCAGCATCTCTGATTGATTCCAATTTAGCATTGCCTCTGACTGATGGTGATTCAGTATCTCCTCTGACTTTGCCAATTCAGCATCACCCCTGACTGATGGTGATTCTGCATCTACTCTGACTGATGGAAATTCAGCATCTCTGCTGATTGATGGCAATGCAGCATCTCTTATGAGATGAGTTCAAGTATCAGATTCATATTCATAAGTCAAAGATTAAAATGGTACTCCGAGTGTCAAGGTTATACTGTACTCCAAGTGTCAAGGTTATACTAACTAAGAGATCGAAGGTCAACTAGGCCTATGCTACAGACGGGGGTATTAGGCCTAAAATCATATCTTGTTTTTATGGCACAACAATATTCATGGACTTTATATCCTAATTTAGGCCTGATGCTCTCTTTATCATTCCGGGGCAATGAATCTCTTTGGGTGTTCTGGAGAGAGAGAGAGAGAGAGAGAGAGAGAGAGAGAGAGAGAGAGAGAGAGAGAGAGAGAGAGAGAGAGAGAGAGAGAGAGAGAGAGTGAGAGTGAGTTTGCCCTTTTTCCAATAAGTAATTTTGAAATGAACCATTGATAATTTCGTTTGTCCGACTTCAATGCTTCAAGTCCCTATTTTTATGTCAAGAATGTTTCTTTCTTGAAAGATTTTCAATAATTCAAGTCTAGTTGAAAATGTGTTGTTCCATTATTTATCGCCCCATTATTTGTCGCATCGTAACAACAATCAGAACTCTTGAACAATTGTAGGCTTAAATGTAGCGTATCTCTCCGTTTGAGATATTTCAAGATAAAAATACCAGGAGCCAGACAGGCCCCCGAACGCATGTACTTATGGAACCTTTAGGCTACCATTAAAAGAAAAAAAAATGCTGTTAGGGGATAGGTTCCTGGCTGCTGGTTCCTAACTGTTTGCTCCACAAAACACGTCTGCCGGCACTATAACAACTTATTGATAGGTTTTAAGGCTGCCCATGAATGGCAGAGGCAAGAGATAGTGACAATGCCCAAGATAGCAGGACAGTCCCTTAGAGACTGACCATTATCAGCCCTCAAGCCCCCTCTCCATTCAAGCTAGAATCAGGGAGTGCCAGGCAATTTCTGCTAATGTCAGAAGGTAGACCTACAGGCTCCCCCAAACCCCTCATCTTTAAGCTTACAAGGATGGTTGGGTTGCAGACACTACAAGAAACTATCGAGCTTGAGTGTAATTCAAACCCCAGTCCAGCAGATTTCCAGGCAGGGACGTTTTCAATAGGCCACTACAAGCTTCTTAGCTTTTACTAAGTATTGTACTGCAATTGAACTTTCTCCTCGTATCAGCAAACAATATTAATAAAAATCTCAAGTTTTACTTTCATCCCTTTCTACTTTAAAATAAGTTGTTGTGATAGTTTGCAATCGCTTTAGGCAGCCTATTGGGGTATTTTTAGATTATTCTTTCAGTTTTATGGCCTGTCTTATGGGCTGTGACTGTGTCCAACCCAAAATCTTTAACATGCTCCACCCACAAGCACAGTCTTTGCTCTGCCATGACTCACTTTGCTTGCAAATAAACATAACCTCATTGCTCCTCAGTTCTAGCAAGTGGTACATATCTGTGCTGCGCACGCCAGCCGTTGGGTCGTCACTATTTGAGGTACCAAGTATCATAATTATCAATAATCTCTTTTACTATTATTGTTGTTTCTATCTTTACATTAAACAGCTGTGAGAAGGTGTTGGAATTCCAATGCTTGCAGGCAGAGTATGCTAAAGATTTTGGGGCTGAACCCAGTTGCTTCTGTCTCATGTATTCTGCCAGCTTTCTGATAGAATTTTGCAACATATCCACTCTTGTTGTTCAACCTTGTCATTTTTACATCATAGTGCAACTGCTGGATTTCCCCCCATTGCACATAGGTTCTGAATACACCCCAGGTCCCTGTGTCAGGGTTTATTGCCAAAATTAATAAATCTAATATAATATAAAAACTATGTATACTGGTATGATTTTTTTCCTCATTCTAGTTGCACTGGGGTAAAATCTGTTTTCGTCAAGATATGCAAGTGTCGTAAATACAGATTAAGAGATTCTCACTAGATCAGTGAGCTGTCAATCGTGTGTCAACTAAACTGCCGTTCGTTTGTTGGATTGCGTGCCAGTAGTCTATCATTAATGAGGTCAGAAACACACATGGATTTACATTAATATGGATTTTTCATCACACGAGTGTGTCTTCTCACACCTTTTTGTAGCATTATGATGTCATATTTTACAAAATACATTGCAGCCAGTCGTTGGGCATATTTACATATTTGTAAGCAAATCAAACGGACCAGGCATTATGATCAGTGAGGCCCTTATGCAATATCACTTTAAGGAACATCTGTGAATTTAATTTTGCCTTGCATGTACAAGTAATGACCACTTCGTGAAAATATTTTGCACTGGAAGTCAAATGGAAATGTTTGAAAAAGGCACAGATGGTTTATTATGTACATCTTTGAATTTCATTGTCATACCTTTCACTGATATGCAGTACTTCTCTGCATATAATCAAATTTATATTGATATTGTTTTGTTCTATTTTATAGTTAACAGTATTCTTTACTTCTGTTTCTTTTTCCATTATAGCCTTTATCTCATGATAAGGTCTAGTTCTTGTAGCATTCTGTTATTCCTTCTAGGCTTGTTATAGTTATAGTATTAAGGATGGTAATAAAGTTTCTGTGTATTTTATTTGTGCCAGTGAGCCTATTCTGTTTAAAATGGCAGGAATGTTTGAATAATGTGGCGATAACATGACACCAAATACTGTACAGTCTGTTCCTCTGGATTTTCTTGTTTAAATTATTGCAATACTGTATTTAATTGTGGACTCCATCATTACATACAGACTATTTGTTACACAGAACAAATACATATACAGATTGACATTACATTACTCATAGTAGATTTTACAATTATGATTCAATTTTTGTAATTTTAAATATTAAACTTAGCCGGTGAATATATAATAGCTGACGTCTCGGACGGCTCGACAGAAACACAAAAACTCGCGAGCGATCGCCATGAAGGTTGCGGGTGTGCCCACCAGCGCCGACTATCGGCCAGATACCGCATATACATGTAAACAGCCTCAGTTCTTCTCTGTCGGTCTTGTCGACAAGTTGATTCCGCTCGCTGTTGACCTGGAGTTTTCGTCATTCTTGGTGAAGTACTTCTTTTTGGTTTTGAGCTTTCGCAGTGACAGGTGTTTTTCTCTTCAATTAAAACTCTTGAACCCTTTTTTGGATAGCGTTTATTGTTGATGACTTTGGATTGTTTTTGGATTTTCTTTGACTTTTCAAAATGGCTGACCCTTCTCCTATCCCTGGACCTAAATTTCGTAAATGTAATGCTAGGGATTGTAACAAACGTCTTCCCAAGGCCTCTCTCGACCCACATACCGTGTGTTCTAATTGCCGGGGTAAAACCTGCCAATTAGGAGATCGGTGTGATGAATGCGTGGTACTTTCGGAATTCGACTGGCTAGAGTTTGATAAATATTCTCGTAAGCTTGAGAGAGATAGGGTGAGGAGAAGCTCCTCTAGGTCATTGGATTTTTCCTCCTCCCATGCCCCTGAACCTAATCCTTCCCCTGTAGTAGTTGTTCCTGAACCCTCTACTAGCACTCATGAACCATCCATGCGGGATATGTTGCTTGCCATTCAAGCTTTGGGCGAGAGAGTTGAGTCTTTAGCATCGGACCGTAATCAACTCATGGCGGATGTGAATGTGTTAAAGTGTCAGAGTGCCACATTAGAAAATCGTGGGGATAAAGTGATTAGTGCGCAAAGTGTTGTTAGTGTTGCGACCGAGGGTTCGTCTGTTCATGCTTGTCGTTCACCTAGTCCGAGACCTCTTTCAGGCTCCCCTGCACCAGGGAGAAGTAATGTCGTAGGACTTAAGGGTACGAGAGGCTTTAACCAACGCACAGACGTTCCCTCTGCGGTATCGGGCGTGTCTCGTCAAGATCGCCCCTACCATAAGACGAGCGAGGCTGTTTTCTCCTCGTCATCCGAAGGCTTCTCGCAAAAGAAACCTTGGAGCAAAGTTTCTAGACCCTTAAAGCGGAAGTCAGTCCCTTCAGGACAGGTCCAGCGTCCTGGCTGTAGCCATTGGGACAGCTCTGACCCTTTGCAGTCGTCGGAAGACTGTTCTCCGATTAAGCGTAAGCGTAACACGGGCTCCGAGAGTCTCAGTAAGAGCAATGTTTTGCCATCACAGACGTTACCATCGTCTCGGCCCGTACCGACTCCCGTTGATCCTAAATGGGTTGTCCTGCAGGATATGCAGAATAAGCTTGCCTCCCTTATGGAGGAGTATACCGTTGAGCAGGTTCACGATGATCCTCGCCGTTACGCTGATCGAGACTCTGGCCGTCAGCCGCCCAAACGAGCCTTTACTCGTCCTTTTGACGTTACGAAGCGTGATGTCGGTAGTTTGTCACGACAGTCACGTGACTTGGAGCCTCACTCGATGCAGTCCCGTGTTGACTTTCAGCCGCTGCCGCAGTCTCGTGTTGACGTTCAGCCGCTGCCGCAGTCTCGTGTTGACGTTCAGGACGTTCGCCAACCAGCTCAGTTGCCTTGTTTTGACGTTGAGCGTCAAGCACCGCAGTCAAGGGTTGTTTTGACTGCTCAGTCTAGGCAGTCAAGGCAGTCTCGACTTGACGTCGAGCGTCCATCAGCTCCTGTTGTTGTTGCTGGTCAGTCCTTTCAGCAGTGACATGACGTAGCCTCGACTACTACTGCTGCTCCTTTGCGTGTGGACTTTGCTTGTCAAGCATTGCCACCGCGGCAGGTCTCTCCCTTTCTTGAGACTCATCAATTGTCGGACGAGGTTCCTTCAGATGAGGATGTGGCTGATCCTCCGCCTACTGATATTCCTTTGGACGTTTTATCAAACGTAGAAGAGCCTAAGGCTGCTCAACCTTCGATGGACTTTAAGAAAATCATGATGATTTTTAAGGATCTTTTCCCAGACCATTTTGTTACTTCCGCTCCTCGTTCGCCTCCGTCAGAGTTTGCGCTAGGCTTAGCTGCTGCGAAGCCTTCTTTTACTAAGCTTGTGCTCTCGCGCTCTTCTAAGAGGGCTTTACGCTTGCTGGGCGACTGGTTGGTTACCAGGAGGAGTTTGGGGAAGACGTCCTTTGCCTTCCCTCCTTTTAAACTAGCTTCTAGAGCGAGCGTCTGGTATGACACGGGAGAAGTTCTCGGCTTGGGAGTCCCTGCCTCTGCCCATGGTGACTTCTCAAGCCTCGTAGACTCTCCCCGTCGCCTGGCCATGAGACGCTCTAAAGTTAGTTGGTCCGCCTCGGACCTTGACCATCTCCTTAAAGGGGTTTTCAGGGCCTTCGAAGTTTTTAACTTTTTAGATTGGTCTCTAGGAGCATTAAGCAGGAAGATCTCGTCTGCCGACCAGGATGTTTCCGTACTTATTATGTCTTGTATGGACAAAGCCATCCGCGATGGCTCCAATGAGCTCGCCGCCACCTTTACGTCTGGAGTCCTGAAGAAGAGGGAAACTCTTTGCTCATTCCTTTCAGCAGGAGTTACTCCCTGTCAGAGGTCGGAGCTTCTCTTTGCCCCCTTATCAGCTGCCTTGTTTCCTCAACAGCTGATCAAGGACATTGCGGCTTCGCTTGTGCAGAAGGATACACACGACCTGATGGCTACTTCTGCTCGCAAGGGAGCTCCTTCGTCGTCTTATGTCGCGAGGCCCAAGGTCGATACCCCAGCGACTAGATTTATCCCGCCCTTTCGTGGCAGAGCCCCCAGCAGGGGAGGCGCTCGTGCCGACGGAAAGAGAGGCAAGAGGAGAGGAACCAAGTCCTCCCGTGGTAGAGTCTGACTGCCCACGTCCTCAGACAGCGGTAGGGGCCAGACTGAACAGCTTCTGGCAGGCCTGGGAGAAGAGGGGTGCAGACCAAGAGTCTGTGTTGTTGCTCAAGGAGGGGTACAAAATACCTTTTGTACGCAGACCTCCTCTAGTAACAGTTCCTCTAGACCTCTCTCCCAGGTATTGAGAGGAGTCAAGAAGACAAGCTCTTCAACAGCAGGTGTCTCTGTTACTAGAGAAGGGAGCGGTGGTGAAAGTCTCGGACCTTCAATCACCGGGATTTTACAACCGTCTCTTCCTAGTCCCAAAACATACGGGAGGTTGGAGGCCAGTGCTGGACGTCAGTGCGCTCAACGTTTTTGTTATAAAAACAAAATTTACGATGGAGACCACGAAGTCCGTCCTAGCAGCGGTCAGAGAGGGAGACTGGATGGTCTCTCTCGACCTGCAGGATGCGTACTTCCACATTCTATTCATCCAGATTCTCAACCGTATCTGAGGTTTGTTTACAGGAATGTGGTGTACCAGTTTCGAGCACTGTGCTTCGGCCTCAGCCCTGCTCCTCTCGTGTTTACGAGGCTCATGAGGAATGTGGCAAAATTCCTTCATTTATCGGGAATTCGAGCCTCCCTGTACTTGGACGACTGGCTTCTCAGAGCATCCTCCCGTCATCGCTGTCTGCAGGACCTTCACTGGACGTTGGGTCTGGCAAAGGAGTTGGGACTGTTGGTGAACCTAGAAAAGTCTCAACTGAATCCATCCCAGACTATTCTCTATTTGGGGATGGAGATTCGCAGTCTAGTTTTTCGGGCTTTTCCGTCTGCCACCCGGATAGAGCAAGCCCTGCTCAAAGTCCGCCTTATGCTGAAAAAAGACCGTTGCTCAGTAAGAAGTTGGATGAGCCTCTCAGGGACTCTGTCATCCCTGGAGCAATTTGTCTCACTAGGGAGACTTCACCTTCGCCTTCTCCAGTTCCATCTAGACTCACACTGGAACAAGAGCAAGACTTTGGAAGCTGTGTCAATCCCGGTCTCCGAGCCAGTAAAAGCATGCCTGAACTGGTGGGACAGCAACATAAGTCTACGAGAGGGTCTGTCCCTGGCAGTCAAGAACCCAAACCACGTGTTGTTCTCAGACGCGTCGGATTTGGGTTGGGGAGCGACTCTGGACGGTCGGGAATGTTCGGGTCTTTGGACGTCGGATCAGAAGAGCATGCACATCAACGGCAAGGAGTTGTTAGCGGTTCACTTGGCCTTGATGAGTTTCGAGAGCATTCTTCGAAACAAAGTGGTAGAAGTCAATTCGGACAACACCACAGCATTGGCGTACATCTCCAAGCAAGGAGGCACTCACTCCCACACACTGTTCGTCATCGCAAGGGACCTCCTCATCTGGTCAAAAAATCGAGGCATCTCCCTGTTGACAAGATTCATCCAGGGGGACTTGAACGTCTTGGCAGACTGTCTCAGTCGGAGAGGTCAGGTGATCCCCACAGAATGGACCCTCCACAAGGACGTGTGCAAGAGTCTTTGGGTGACTTGGGGTCAACCCTCCATAGACCTCTTTGCCACCTCGTTGACCAAAAGGCTCCCGACCTATTGCTCTCCAGTCCCAGATCCAGAGGCGACCCACATAGATGCGTTTCTACTGGACTGGTCTCACCTGGACGCGTACGCATTCCCACCGTTCAAGATCATCAACAAGGTACTGCAGAAGTTCGCCTCTCACGAAGGGACAAGGTTGACGTTGGTTGCTCCCCTCTGGCCCGCGAGAGAGTGGTTCACAGAGGTACTTCAATGGCTGGTAGACGTCCCAAGGAGTCTTCCTTTAAGGATGGATCTCTTACGGCAGCCCCACGTAAGGGATCTTCATCAAAGCCTCCCCGCGCTTCGTCTGACTGCCTTCAGACTATCGAAAGACTCTCAAGAGCTCGAGGTTTTTCGAAGGAGGCAGCCAGAGCGATTGCGAGAGCTAGGAGAGCTTCTACCATCAAGGTATACCAGTCGAAGTGGGAAGTCTTTAGAGACTGGTGCAAGTCATCATCCATTTCCTCTTCCAGTACCTCTGTAGCCCAAATTGCAGACTTTCTCCTACATCTGAGAAATGTTCGCTCCCTCTCAGCGCCCACTATTAAGGGCTACAGGAGCATGTTGGCTTCTGTATTCAGACATAGAGGCTTAGATCTGTCCAATAATAAAGATCTCCACGATCTCCTTAAGTCCTTCGAGACCTCTAAGGAGCGTCGTATGGCAACTCCTGGATGGAACTTAGACGTGGTCCTAAGGTTCCTAATGTCCGACAGGTTTGAGCCATTACATTCAGCCTCCCTGAAGGATCTCACCCTCAAGACGCTTTTCTTAGTGTGCTTGGCTTCAGCTAAAAGGGTCAGTGAGATCCATGCCTTCAGTAGGAACATCGGCTTTTCTACAGATAAAGCCACATGTTCACTTCCGCTTGGTTTCTTGGCCAAAAATGAACTGCCTTCTCGTCCTTGGCCTAAGTCGTTTGATATACCTTGCCTGTCAGAGATCGTAGGCAACGAGCTTGAAAGAGTACTGTGTCCAGTCAGAGCTCTTAAGTTTTATTTAGCTCGTACAAAATCCTTACGAGGTGGATCTGAGGCCTTGTGGTGCTCAGTTAAGAAGCCATCATTGCCTATGTCTAAAAATGCTTTATCGTATTTTATTAGATTTTTAATCCGAGAGGCTCACTCTCATTTGAGTGAAAAAGATCGTTGCTTGCTTAAGGTCAAGACGCACGAAGTAAGAGCTATAGCAACTTCCGTGGCCTTTAAGCAAAACAGATCTCTACGAAGTATTATGGACGCGACCTTTTGGAGGAGCAAGTCGGTGTTCGCTTCATTTTATTTAAAAGATGTCCAGACTCTTTACGAGGACTGCTACACACTGGGTCCATTCGTTGCAGCGAGTGCAGTAGTGGGTGAGGGTTCTACCACTACATTCCCTTAATTCCAATATCCTTTTAATCTTTCTCTTGAAATGTTTTTAATCTTGTTTTGGGTTGTACGGAATGCTAAGAAGCCTTTCGCATCCTGTTTGATTTGGCGGGTGGTCAAATGTCATTTCTTGAGAGCGCCCAGATTAAGGGTTTTGATGAGGTCCTGTTGTATGGGTTGTCGCCCTGGATACTTCAGCTCCTGGGAGTCTTTCAGCATCCTGAGAGGATGGCTGGGCTTCGTGAGGAAAGCGGACTAACGAGGCAGAGTAATCGTCAGAGTCAGCTTCCTTACCAGGTACCTATATTTATTTGGGTTTTGTTATGATATAACTGTCAAAAACTCTAAGCATATACACCTATATTGTATTAATACTGGTCTCTACCCACCACCATGGGTGTGAATCAGCTATTATATATTCACCGGCTAAGTTTAATATTTAAAAATGATATTTTGATTATAAAATAAATTTTTGAATATACTTACCCGGTGAATATATAAATTATAGGCCCTCCCTTCCTCCCCGATAGAGACCCAGCGGAATGAGAAGAACTGAGGCTGTTTACATGTATATGCGGTATCTGGCCGATAGTCGGTGCTGGTGGGCACACCCGCAACCTTCATGGCGATCGCTCGCGAGTTTTTGTGTTTCTGTCGAGCCGTCCTAGACGTCAGCTATTATATATTTACCGGGTAAGTATATTCAAAAATTTATTTTATAATCAAAATATCATTTTAACAGATTTACATGGCACCTGGTGTCTGCCTTATCCAGCAATTGTAATGTTATATTGCCTAATTGCCTTAAACTCATTAATAATTAACTTATAATTCTGTATAGGGGATTTAATATTCTTATATATTTGTTGCTAAATGAACTTGTTTCTTTCAATGATTTGTCCCTGCTTTAAATTTCCCTCACTTTTTTTATTGCAATTCAAGAGTGGGATATTTCAGTTTTACTTGCTACTTTATGATTATTATAAAGTAATTATTCCTTAGAAATTCATTTTAAGGAGATTCCAGTTCATGTAATGTTAACTTTTTGAATGACTCTCCTATTTTCCAGGGGGAGATTTTACTAAAATCCATGACCAAGGAAAGTGGAGGAATAAAGAAGAGGAGTTTGATGGACAGACCTTCCTTGCATATTCGGTAAGTACTGAAGATTTGGTAAAACTTTCATTGTATGTGGATTGATATATAGAATTTGGGTCATACGGTTTGATCCTGGATCAGGGAGGCCATTAAACTCGGAAGCTAGAAGTGCACGTGGCTAGTGACTGAAGGCCCACTGCAAAGACCTTTATGCAGTGCACTTTGTGAAGTGCAATTATGATAGCAGTTGAATCAATGGTACCTGAAAAGTTTGAGCGTGCCGTAAATTTGTTCATGTTAAACAGGCTGAAATAAGTTTTTCATAGTTTACAGTATATAAGAGAGATCTATTTAAACGTTCAAGATTTTTATAGGATTCCCCTATGTTACCTTGTAAATAGATCACAGAGTCATTAATGTATACATGATTGCATCTGTCTTATCAAGAGCAAAGCCAAAAAATGAAATCTGGGCACAAGTATTCTATAGGTTACAAACTTTATTCATTTAGACCGTTTGATCCAGTACTGGGCCTAGCAAGCCATTCAGTGGCCAAGAGTAACTGGAGGAAAGCCCTAATATTGCATTATGAAGTAAAAGTTAAATGAGGTTGGACAGCATGTTGTAAGAAAATAAGGGGAATCAAAAGTAATTCTTCAACCCTTTTCTGGCATTTTTAGTACAGTACATAAATTAGTTGATACTTTCACTCGTTAAATTTGCTTAGAAATCAGCTAAAAAAATTTTTACCATGGCAGTTCAAGGTTATGTATGAAACTTGAAAGAAATCCAGCTGTCTTTCTCCACTGAACCTAGAATTTATATAGTACTACTGTATTACTTTACTTCCATATAAAAAAAAACGTACCAGATTTTCCTTTTCAGCTCTCATCTTTTCTTTTTTAAATTAAAATAAACCAACAGAACTTGTACTTCAGCTCAAATTCCTAATAAAACTTTCATAAGACAGTGCTTTTAATTGTTTTAATACTAGTCACTCTAGAAGAGAGTGAATGGAAAGTTGAAAAAAAAATTACAAAGCAAATGCCCATTTATGTCCGCAGCAGTGGGATGCAATAATGTAGCAGTTACATTTGATTATGAAAACTTTGCCTTTCATTAACCTTAGAATTTGGCCTTTCCAAACAGTACTACCCAACAGTATGGTTTCATATTCATCTAACATCCATCATGTTTGAAAAAAAAAAGAATATTCAGTAGAGGTATCGTAAATGTATAAAGTCCTAATTTCTCTTCATGCTTCTGTAGATATAAATCCAAGTGGCATTTACTTTTTTTTTTGTAAGATACAACTGTATCTGATTTGTATGCTCCTAAGTTGTCTGTATTGTTTTGTAAGTTAGGTTTTTTCTGGGCTCAACCTGTGTCGCTGCATGAAATGCTCCTTAAAGCACCATTTCAAAGGTATAAATACTGCTAAATATACCATAGAAAAAAGTTGCATGGAATGCTAAGAATATATCCAGCTCGCTCACCCCTAAAGGGTGTCGGTATTAAAACTGGGGCGAGTGATACCACTACCAGAGATCCCTTTCCAATTAGACTTCTCCTTCCTCAAAATCCCCCGTTACTACGAGGTGTCGTTCACTACAGCTACTGCCCCCCCCACCAACACCACTACCTAACCTTCTCCCATCATTTCTTGTTAGCACCCGTGAACGTTCAGACATGTTTTTCGTAGCTCTGTGTTATTTTGTGTTTTTGTAGATATCAAACGTTTTGGAGATCCATGCTCCCAAATTGAGTATTATGTTTGTCTGTTTGGGATTTCTAGGTAGCGACACACGTTCATTCAATAACCTTGTTGGGTTTTATCTCAGCCGCTTTGTTGACGCTCCCTTACGGGTGTTTAGGTTTTTTTTGCACTGGATTGGCTTATAAGATTTAGACCGAAGGCCAGGTACTTGGACTGCTGAGCACTGGTTGTAGAATTTATAATGTTATTCAGGTAAATAGGGTTGTAACTCAATCCCTTTCAGCACCTAATTTTATAACACCCATATTACCTTGAAGTTTCAAGCCATTGTTGACAAATAGTCTGAATGGATATGCTTAAAATAATCATCTGTTCTCTATTGTGGAATGTGACTTTTTTTTCAAGGCCATTTGAGCTTCAATTGCTCATCTTACAATCTCCATGATTGTGCAGAAATTCCTAAATTGTGATCTTGACTTTAGGGTTTCTTTTGGCTGTTAATTACGAGGACTTTGTTTTCAAAGTTAAACAGATGGAATTTGGTGGGGTTGGGCAATTTCTTAGCATTAATTTTTATCCAAATAATAGATACTGTATTGATAAACATCTCAGTGTTTATAGTAATGTAATATCTGGTGTTCCTCAGTGTAGTGCCGTTCATCTTTTAATTTAACTATTCTTTTTTTTTCATATGTGGTTCATCTTCAAAAGCAAGCTTGTTGCTTATGCAAATGATGCTACTCTCTGCGTTGATCCCATCTCCTGAATATAGATCTGTGGTTGCTAAATACCTTAAGAGATCTTACTAAAATTAGTATACAGTATGGTGTAAATTATGGATGAAAAAGTTAAACACTAACAAAATTCAGAGTATAATTGTAAGTAGGTCTTTTCATTTATGATGAGTCTTCAAGTATATGCTCTTCAATTAAAATGTTAGGTGTCATTCTTTACTGCAAATTTACTTTTCAGTAATATATACAATCTGTTTCATTTTCAGTTGCCCCCAAATACTGGTACATTGAAAAAGTCCTTCATGATTTTTGGAGATAATGTCCATCCTAATTTGTTTTTTAGATTGCCATTCCTTTTATTTAACGATTGCCTGGCCCTTCCAGCCAAACACGATTGTCTATCCTAAAAAGATGTTTTAATTCATTTATTATACCATGTTTTGGTGGTGACTCATCTTAACTTCTTGGAGAAAAATTTGCGGCCTTAAATTTCATGGCACTATCATTCAATTAGCTCTTTTTGAATGCTGCAAAAGATTTTTTTAGAATTGTAAAAATCTTTTGCATTTAAATCTTCCCAGACTGTACCATTCACTATGTAATACAAGGTATGCAGTTAATTCTAACAGTTTTTCCTTTTTCTTCATAAGACTAAATATTATTCACTATTCTATAAGTTTCATTCTGGCTGTTACCTAATTGTGGAATGGTTTTCCCAATAAAATACAGGTAGTTGAATCGGGGGAAATTCAGAAGTCAAAACTTTGTGCAAATGCTTTTCTGTTCAGCAGGAGCAGGTTGACTAGAGTCTCACTTCATATTTTATAGGATATTTATCTAATTATTATTATTTACACTAATATATTATATTTTTTTCATTTTTATTTAAAGCTTATTCTCTATTTTTCCATTTCTTCTCTGCACTGGGCTGCTTTTGCTTGCCCAGTTGAAGTCCTCAGGCTTGTAGGCATTTTGTTTTTCCAATTTTCCAACTAGAGTTGCAGTTCTGGCAATTTATAATTTAAGATAATAATAATAGTTACTCTTTAAAAGGATCATGTCTACGGGCTCCCTCAAGATCAGATCACTCTGCGTTTATTCTTTTCTGCCCTTCATGCTCTCGTTAAATGAGGGTATCCCGTCATGTCGCGTGCTTAGGGTAGGAACAATACATCGCTGCTGCTTATAAATTTTGATTGTAACGTTATCTAACACATTATACTGTACAGAAGGTACCCACCTTACAAACATTCAGAGATACACACACAAATCCAAGTGAAAATAACAGATACGATAAAGAAATACTGTAATGAAACAATATTATATCATTTAATACGAGAAGCAAAACAACAATTGTAATAACCTGATATCTATTTTGAATGAAACCCAACTATTTCTTGACCTTATAGCTGGAAAACATAGGCATGGAATTCAGGTTAGGCCTACCCTAATCCAAAAATTTAACAAGACTCGACTTACAGAGAGCTTCTTGGAATCTATTAACTTTGTAAGTTGAGGGACATTCTGTACTGCTTCTGTGAAGGAATGCTAAAATTTTAGTGAAGTTCGGAAAAATAGATTAGCAGTTTGATTATATATTAACATGTACAAACAATAGACTATATTCCTTAAAGATGGTTATATTCTTAGTCTTCTCCTTGCCTGCGGTGCAACAAAATTTGAACTTGGATTTATGTCGTCACAAGGTCGTCTTTCTTCTTCAAATGACCACTTCGAACATCCTGTGGGGTAGTCTGGTGCTATATCCATCTCCTGTGAAGTTCAATGTAGTTATTATTATCATTATTACTAGCTAAGCCACAAACCTAGTTGGAAAAGCAAGATGCTATAAGCCCAAGGGCTCCAACAGGGAAAAATAGCCCAATGCGGAGATGAAGTAAGGAAATAAATTTACTATATGAGAAATAATGAACAATTAAAAGGAAATATTTTAAAAACATTATATATATATATATATATATATATATATATATATATATATATATATATATATATATATATATATATATATATATATATATATATATATATATATATATATATAACTCTCCTATATCACAATGGGCAGCAGTTGGAATGCATTAAACATAACAACAACTGCCACTGTAACATGTTATTTAGTGTACATACTTAGAAATTGTTATGTGGAGAAGAGTGGGTTGAAAATATAAACATTCTCATTTATAAAAGACAACATACAGTATAACATACCTCGGCTGGCCAAATTTTGTTGCAAATCTTCAACAGTAAAAACTGTATTGTGACCAAAAACATCATAAACCATCCAGCCACTAGACCACACTTTTTGTACCTGCATGAGACAAAAGTATCTAACATTACTTACAGAATCTTTAGATTTTTTTCATCATAAATAAAATTAAAACTAAAAAGACCTATATAGAATTTACAACCCTGACTGGATACCGCCAGATTGGGGTTCGAGTCCCGCTCAGACTCGATGTTTCCTTTGGTCGCTGTAACCTCACCATCCTTGTGAGCTAAGGATGGGGGGTTTGTGGGAGCCTATAGGTCTCTCTGCTGAGTCATCAGCAGCCATTTCATGGCCCTCCTTGGTCCTAGCTTGGGTGGAGAGGGGGCTTGGGCGCTGATCATATGTACTGTATATATGGGCAGTCTCTAGGGCATTGTCCTACTTGATAGTGCAATATCACTATCCCTTGCCTCTGCCATTCATGAGCGGCCTTTAGACCCTTTAAAATTTGGAAATCTGGAGCGATAAAATCTACTCAGTTACGGTAATCATAACTGTCACTGAAGAATCTTTTTAACATGTGACTAAATTGATCCCAAAACATCCAAGGAACTCCCCTAAAACCAATATGATGGGAGTTTGTAAGGAATTAAGAATTTTTTTGTATGACCTTTGATAAAGAAAAAATTATATATGAAAATACAACAAGAATTATTTGCATATCCTCAATGCACAAAGGATGCCTGAAAACTTTAAATCAATCAATCAATCAATCAATGCACAAAAAAAGGTGTCATTCCAGCACGACTGAGCTAGAACCTATAACCCTTCATGTAAATAAATGGCGAAATAAAATGTTTTTACACATGCACAGTCGGCCAAAAATGTTTCCTACGTTAAATGTTCTCTCGAGTGGGTATCACTTGTATTGGGACACTGTACATTGCAGATGGTAGTTCTTGTTCTTTGAATTATCCCCTCAGTTCTAGGTACAGTATATTACTTTCTGTCTATTATGTTTCATCTCTCTCAATTCATAAATTTATTCAACTCAAAAAAAAAATTCTTGCAACTGAAGTGTGCTAGGTAAACCAAAACAAATCTTTAAAACTTCCTCCAAAAATTAAGTTTCTTTAAAATAATCAGTTAAGCTAATGAGGCAAAAAATGGCCATCTAAAAGTATTTCCAAGAACTGGAAAACTCAGCAAAAGATACGCAGAATAAATTCATGGGAACACTGAAGAAAATCCAAGTAAAAACTCCATATAAAGAAAAATCTATCAATAAAAAATTGAAACATTTGTTGCTAAAACACTAAAGGATTCTTAATTCTTTGAAAATGGCAGCTGTTAGCTGTTACTTTCATTAATAATGTGATCATACATTTACAATAGGTTTTGTTTAGGTGTAACTCGTCAGTCGATTGCTATACATCATTTATTCATTACATTTTAAAAGGCTACTTTAATGTTTGTAATGCTAATGAGTTAAAAGACATAGCTACAATTACTGCTGTCCATATTTGCACAGATAAATGTCACCAACCAAAAATTTACAAGCAGAAGACAAACACTTGAAATTTACAAGCAATATCAAAGAAACTCGTATAAAAATTTGAACTATTGCCTTGATTACAAACAAACATGACAAATTTGAAGATAATTTGTATTTTTCCTAACCATACAAACCTTAGCTATTTACATTGGGGGTTTACCTTTTAGCGCAGCTGAAATGACGAGCCAATAGTTTTAACGAGGGTTAATTACCCCCGCGCTAGTTAGCGGGGGGTAGGGGAAGGGTAGCTTGCTACCCCTCCCCCCCCACACACACACACCGGTGACTTGCTTCACTTCACTTAGAGGTAGGACTTGACTTGGCTGTCAGGGATGGCGGGCACATATGTGTAAATAGCTAAGGTTTGTATGGTTAGGAAAAATACAAATTATCTTCGAATTTGTCATTTGTTTCGTAACCGAAATACAAACCACGCTATTTACATTGGGTGACTTACCCCTTAGGAAGGGTGGAAAGTCCCCAGCCTTACTGACTTCGGCTTGCCCGGGGGCTCAATCCCTCAGTGAGCAGCACTAGAGAAAAGGAGCCCCTGTACCTCACAAGTTCCTAGCATCGCTAGGAACGAGTGGCCTACATAAACAGTGTGTGGAGGAGAGTGTGACTCGTCCTATGAAGTTGACCTTGAGACCTTTAGATAGGAATCTAGGATAGGACGTTCCCAATACCACCTCGTTAGGGTATGGGGGATGCAACAGTATTAAGCTTATTACTAGGAGCACAAAGAAGCATGGGTTACCTGCAGAGGTTGAGGTCAGCTATGCGAGGACCAGGATGCTGCTTCCCCAAGAGAGGGGAGAATGAAGAAAGAAGTAAGGGTTAGACATACTCTTTCATTCACGCAGACTAAGACCGGGTAACAACGCCCTCAACCTACTGCTACTTGTCCAAAAAGGAGCCTGAGGTTAGACCAGCTGTTGTGCAGCCACCACAGGGCCGATAGAAAACGTATCGAGGCTCCTGTGGGTCACGTCTTGCAGGTAGTGGGCTGTGAAGGTCGTCTGACGCTTCCAGACCCCAGCTTGGAGTACCTGCGTCACAGAGAAGTTTCTCTTGAAGGCCAGGGATGTAGCAACACCCCTGACATCGTGTGCCCGAGGGCGACGTGACGGAGGAGGGTCTGGATTCAAGGCATGGTGAATAACCCCTCGAATCCAAGCTGAGATGGTGTTCCTGGTGACCCTCCTCTTAGTCCTGCCTGTGCTCACAAACAAAGCTCGCACTTGAGGACGGACTGCAGCCGTTCTCTTCATGTAGTGCCTCAGACACCTCACTGGACATAGTAGCAGCTGGTCTGGGTCGCTTGTTACAGAACGGAGACTTGCGATCCTGAAAGAGTCGAAGCGAGGATCCGGCACTCCAGGATTCTGAGTCTTGGCAACAAACTCAGGGACGAACCTGAACGTTACCTCCCCCCATCCCCTTGAATGGGCGATGTCGTACGAGAGACCATGAAGTTCACTAACCCGTTTGGCCGAAGCCAAAGCGAGTAGGAAAGCCGTCTTCCAAGACAGGTGGCGATCGGAGGCCTGGCGTAATGGTTCGAAGGGAGGTCTCTTAAGAGACCTGAGGACTCGAACCACGTTCCAAGGAGGAGGTCTCACTTCCGACTGGGGGCAGGTAAGCTCATAGCTACGTATGAGTAAAGAGAGTTCTAGCGATGAAGAAATATCCACGCCCCTCAGCCTGAAGGCCAAGCTTAAGGCTGAGCGATAGCCTTTCACTGCCGAGACCGAAAGGCGCATTTCTTCCCGCAGATAAACGAGGAAGTCCGCTATTGCTGAAATAGTGGCATCGAGTGGAGAGATACCCCTCCCACGACACCAACCACAAAAGACTCTCCACTTTGCTTGGTAGACTCCCTCAGAGGACCTTCGCAGGTGCCGAGACATTCTCTCCGCAACCTGTTGCGAAAAGCCTCTCTCCGCGAAGAGACGCTGGATAGTCTCCAGGCGTTTAGCCGAAGCGAGGCCACGGCCTTGTGAGGGACGCCGGAGTGGGGTTGTCTGAGAAGCTCGTGTCGTGGAGGAAGTTCCCTCGGGAGCTCCGTCGGGAGCTGCAGAAGGTCCGGGAACCATTCCGCGTAATGCCATAGCGGAGCTACCAGAGTCATCGAACAGTTGACCGATAGTCTGGTCCTGTTGAGCATCCTTCTCATCAGACAGAACGGTGGGAAGGCGTACACGTCGATGTTGTCCCACCGTTGCTGAAAAGCATCTTGCCAGAGTGTCTTGGGGTCCGGGACTGGGGAGCAGTACAGGGGCAGCTTGAAGTTCAACGCTGTCGCGAACAAGTCCACAGTCGGGGAACCCCACAAAGTCAGGACTTTGTTGGCTATCTGAGGATCCAAAGACCACTCGGTACTCACCATCTGCGAGGCCCTGCTCAGACTGTCGGCGAGCACATTCCTCTTGCCAGGAATGAAGCGAGCTGATAGTGTTATCGAGTGGATTTCGGTCCACCTCAGAATCTCTACTGCAAGATGGGATAGCTGCTGCGAAAAAGTGCCTCCATGCTTGTTGATATAAGCCACTACCGTGGTGTTGTCGCTCATCACCACCACGGAGTGACCCGCCAGGTACTGTTGGAACTGCTGAAGAGCCAGAAAGACGGCCTTCAATTCTAGCAGGTTGATGTGTAGGCACTTTTCTGATTCTGACCAAAGGCCTGAGGCCCTCTGGTTCAGAACGTGCGCCCCCCATCCTTCTTTTGACGCGTCCGAAAACAGAGTCAATTCCGGGGGGAGGACGAGAAGACTCACTCCCTTCCGCAGGTTCTCGTCAACCAGCCACCACCGCAAGTCCGTCTGTTCCAAAGACCCCATTGGGATCAGAATGTCCAGAGAATCGGATCCTTGATTCCACCGGGACTTGAGCCGCCACTGTAGGGATCTCATCCTGAGGCGGCTGTTTGGAACCAGACGAGCCAGGGAGGATAGGTGACCTAAGAGACGCAACCACGACTGGGCGGGGAGCTCTTCTCGCCTGAGGAAGGGTTCCGCCACCCTCCTCAGCCTTGCTAACCGGTCGTCTGATGGAAAGGCTTTGTGGAGATTGGTATCTATTAGCATGCCTAGATAAACCAGTCATTGGGACGGCTGCAGAGAGGACTTCTCGAGGTTTACCACGATCCCTAGATCCTGGCAAAGATCCAGAAGCCTGTCTCGGTGCCGAAGAAGGGTCGACTCTGAGTCTGCTAGGATCAGCCAATCGTCCAGATAACGAAGGAGACGAATGCCGTTCCTGTGCGCCCAAAATGAAATCAGGGTGAACACTGGTGAACACCTGAGGAGCTGTGGAGAGACCGAAACACAGCACCTTGAACTGGTAGATCTTGTCGTCTAGGCAGAATCTCAGGTACTTCCTGGAAGACGGATGGATTGGGATCTGGAAGTATGCGTCCTTTAGATCCAGTGTGCACATGAAGTCTTGTGGTCTCACCGCAAGTCTGACCGTGTCTGCTGTCTCCATGCTGAACCGGGTTTGCTTGACAAACCCGTTCAGAGCTGAGAGGTCGATGACAAGTCTCCAGCCTCCAGACGCCTTCTTTACAAGAAAGAGTCGACTGAAGAAGCCTGGGGAGCCGTCGATGACCTCCTGGAGAGCACCCTTCTCGAGCATGGTCTCGACTTTGGCCCGAAGGGCCACCCTTTGCCGACCCAGTGGCATAGGAGCTCAACGACACTGGATTCGCTGTCAGGGGAGGTTGAGATGTTGTAAACGGGACGCGATAGCCTTGGCCGATCACTGAGACCGTCCAAGCATCGGCCCTGTGTTGCTGCCACCTGCGGACGCAACTCTGAAGGCATCCCCCCCCACAGGTGGACACGCAGGGGGACTGCCACCCCTAGGGCTTGCGGCCGCGGCTGCCACCCCTAGGAATCTTGCCTCCCCTGGAGGACTTACCGCCCCTCTTGACCTTGGCTGGAAAGGGCTGGGGCTTAGACACCACCTTCTTAACTGCCGGTGCCTGCTTCGAAGCCTTACGAGGCTGCTGCTGCTGTTGCGGCGGAGCTGGAGGCTTATAGGGCCAAGCTGTAAGGGCCCTATGGAGGAGGGAGTCCGTGCTGGATTTCCTCCACCTCTCAGCCGTTCGCTCCATGTCCTGAGGCTCAAACAGGTTCTCCCCCAGAAGGGAAGCATGTCTGAGCCTACACACATCCACGGCGGGGACCTTCGGATGGAATCTCTCGGTCACAGCATCGCGCCGCTTCAACACCGAGTTGGCCCACAGGGTGGTAACCTGGTGCGCCAAAAACTCGATGGAGCGGGTGCCCGAGAGTAAGAAGGTCTCCAGGGCCTTCCTATTGGTCTCCTTGGACAAGTCCTCGGAGCACAATAGGATGCCCAGAGTTCCTAGCCAAAAGTCCAGCCACGAAGTGGCCTGCATAGCTCACTTAGCGACCTTTTCATGGCTAAGGATCTCTGCCGCCGAGAACGACACCTGCCGGGCAGAGAGCTTCTCAAGGGGAACTCCCTTCGCCAGCTCCTCCACGGAGTGATGGAGAGGAAGAGCGAGGCTGGACTCACCCAAGATCTCAAAATACCTCCTCTGCTGGAGACGAGGAGGAGGGATGAGCTTGTTCCCGGCAGAGGAACGACTGGAGGAGGCAAGAATCGCGAGCTGAGCGTTGGCCCTAGCTCTGGCACTCTTCAGACCCCGAGACCAGGGCAGAGCCGCACTGGACTTAGGGGCCTTCCGAATGTCAAACACTTCATCTAAGATGGTATCCTTGCCTTCAGGGGGGCGATCACGGGGTCCATAAGCCCGTTAAGTTGCGTTATCAGGCTCAGGACCTGCCAGAAGGCATGTTCGGATTCCTGCTGATCTCCTCCTTGCGGGCTGGCAGCTAAGTCTCCTGTCCCCGGAATCTCTTCCTGGGGTGAAGCGTGGACGTTCCCCCGGGGAGCCGCGGGTTCCTGGCGAATCCTCGAAGATGATTTCGGGACGGTCTTGGAGTCCTTGGATTCCCTCCTGGGAGGGATACAGGATCCCAACAAAGAGGTTCGAGGAGCCCCTTCCTCACGAGACGACTCTCCTCCATGAAGCAAAGTCTCCCCCCTTGGTGCCGAGGGGAAGACTACCGCTTCACTGGACTCACCTGAGGACGGAAAAGCCTCGTCCACGGGAGAAGGAGAAAACACTCGAGCAGGAGAAGGGGGCTTCGCGACAGACCTCTTGGGAACCAACTTCGCCCTGGGGGAAGTCACCACAAAGTCCACTCCTCTCTTTCTCTTCAGCGTAGGAGAGGCAGCCGTTGGTTTGTTGCCCTGATCGGCGAGTGCTGGTTTCATTACCCTCACTAACGCCCGCATCAGAGGGCCAAACCAAGTCTGTTGCTCCACGGACACAGAGTCCGAAATCCTCGCTGGAGGGAAAGGGATCGGGCGATCCTTTGGAGTGGACACCACAGTACCTGCCTGAAAAGAAAGGGGGGAAGAATGATGCACTAACCTCTCCGCAGTGTCTTCCCTGTCCTGCACTACAGTCCTGCGTTTGGATGGAGGCGATCCCAAGCGCTGTCTAGAAACACGCGTTCCTGCTGCTACCACTGGCTGCGAAATTCGCTGGGAACGATGGTCGCGCGAGGGCGAACAGTCACGCGGGCGCGCAGGCGAGCGATCGCGCAGGCGAGCGATCGCGCAGGCGAGCGGTCGCGCGGGCGCGCGGGCGAGCGGGCGAGTGGGCGCGAGGGTGTGCAGGTGAACGAGCGCGTGGCCGAGTCGGCGAACGAATGCGTTGGCGCGATGGCGAGAAAACGCGTTGCCGCGTGGGCAAGGAAGGTCGCTAGCGACGTAGATCAGCAGGCGATCGGTGGTGAGCTGGCGAACGCTGACGCGCAGGTGAGCGATGGCGCGTTGTCGCATGGTGACGCGTTGGCGAGCGATAGCGCGCAGGACGCGCAGGTGAATGATCGTGCGATGGCGAGCTAGCAGATGGCGAACCATGTCCTTCCAGAACCTCTGGTCGACGACGCAGGATGATCAGAGACAACAGGGGAGCGCTGGTGAGCAAGCGGGCGATGATCCTCAAAAGAGCGCGGACGAACGGGAGAGCGCTGACGAGCAGGAGAGCGCCTGTGCGCTAACACTGCAGAAGGGCGAGCAGGAGAATGCTGGCGCGCTAAGCGCTCTTCAGGAACCACAGGATGTAGGATGTCTTCAGGAGAGCGCTGACGAGGAGGGCGAACATCAGGAGAGCGCCGGCAAACAGGTGAGCGCTGACGAGCAGGAGAGCATTGACGAGCAGGAGAGCGCTGACGAGCAGGAGAGTGCTGACGCGCAGGAGAGTGCTGACGCGCAGGAGAGTGCTGACGAGCAGGAGAGGGCCTGTGCGCTAACACTGCACGTGAAAGGGAAGAATCCTTTTGGCCCGAAGGGACCGTTGCCCGTCGGGTGGTGACGAGTTCCCCAGAAGGTGAAGTTCTAGCAGGAGTAGGAGAACGGTCTGCAGAGAGGTCCAAAGGAGCAGGAGCTGTAGGCTGAGAACGACGAGGAGAGTCCCCTTCGAAGGAAGAAGATCCAAAAAGGCGCCTCTTAACCCCCTTATAAGGGGAAGGGAGGCCCTTGTGACGCAGCGGACGGTGAGCCTTACGGCGAAGGCGGCCACGGGGAAGATCATCAGGACCATCAGTCCTCCGAAGGGGAGTCTCAGTCAAGGCACTTCCCTTAGAGGGAAGCTGAACAGCAGAAGAGCCCGTAGGACTCACTTCCCCCTTCGAAGGATGTACGGAAGGGGGAGGAGAGCCGTGAGCACCATCATCCTCAAGTGCACCTGCAGAGGATTGCCCCGCCCCGTCGGAGGCCTCTGCCACCACGACATCGACGATAGACAGAGGGTCTACCTCTGCTACCGCCGGCGACTGCTTAACGGCGGCCCCCAACGAGACAAGGTCAATCAAGGCGACCCTGAAGGGCAAGCCCTTAAGCCCCAGGGAAGCCCAAATCTGTAAGAGATCATCATTAGACAAGGAGTTATCAATGGCCTCCCCCGGAGGAGGAGGGGGAACTGCCCCCGCTATGGGAGGCGACGCCCTCTCCCCCCACCCAAGGTCGGGAAACAGAACTAGGGCATGTGCTACCACTCGGCCGACTCTCCTTAGGAGCCGGACGAGGGGGAGCTTCGGAGGAGGTTTGGGCGGCGAAAGAAGAGTCCCGAGAACCTTCCTCCTTCAAGGCAACCCCGGAAAGAGAACGGTCTCTCTTGGACTTCTTCTTATGCCGGCGGCCAAACCTCTCCCACTGGGAGGCAGACCACTCCCTACACTCACTACACATGTTTTCCTGGTCACATCGTCGGCCCCGACACTGAGGGCAAAGGGTGTGAGGATCCGTATCCAAGGCCGACATAAAGGTCCCACAAGGGCGGCCGGCAACACCAGGGCACGTACGCATAGCAAAGATAATATAAGGTAGTCAACTTTAAACACACACACAAGCTGTAGTAAAGAAAAAGCAGAAAAAAGATTAAAGGCTGTCAACGAGGACGATGGACAGACACGTCTGTTCATCGCCGAGCCAAAAGTGAAGTGAAGCAAGTCACCAGTGTGTGGGGGGGAGGGGTAGCAAGCTACCCTTCCCCTACCCCTCCCCTAACTAGCGCGGGGGTAATTAACCCTCGTTAAAACTATTGGCTCGTCATTTCAGCTGCGCTAAAAGGTAAACCCCCAATGTAAATAGCGTGGTTTGTATTTCGGTTACGGAACAAATCTTAAATAAATCAAGGCAAAAATTATTTCCCTTTACAAGGGAAAGTAGGATTATTTATATTATCAAGATTTTACATTAATCTTACCGAGGGATTCTTTGTACTAATTCAGCGCTGAACTTCTCTTGATGAACCCTGTTGTAAACAATTTCTGTCCTGCGAGCAACATCTGGCCAAGTATATATATTTTTCATCTCCCAATGCATAACCCACGGATCCATTCGTCTTCCACTTATTTCTTTTTCAATGGCGAATTCCAAGGTCTTGGTTAAACCTAGGTTATGAAAACACATTGGCCATGAAAGTTTTTGGTTATAATTGTTGTCACGAATACTAATATAGTATCATATAATAGTCATAACCAAATTACCAAGAAAGAAAATTTATAAGTATTATTACAGAAGTGATAATAGAATACTGTAAATGATTTGAAAGAATTTACTCTTTTCATTGATTATATATGAAAAAATGGGTGTTCTGAATGTATAAATTGTAATTGCATCTCCAAGATCTATAAAAATTTTATATAAACCTTAATAAAAAGGTAAATATCCTACCATTTATAAAGTACAGTATGCAAAAAAATACCAATGTAAGCAAAAAAAAATTTAACTGGGCCTAGGACAAGCTGTCATTTCTTGCAAAACACAAATGTAATACTGTATTTCATTCAAAAGGGCAATCTTACTCCCTCTGTTGTTGTAAGCTCAGGAGTTTGCAAGTGCTCGCACATACAAAAAGAGAGAGAGAAAAGGGATAAAGTTAAAGAGAAAGAGAAACAGACAGAGAGAGAAAGCTAAGCTGTAAAGCAAAAAGAACCAAAGCCACAAGTTCTGCTGAAAAGCACCAATGTTTATAAAGACAGTATTATGTCTTAAGACTAATGTATCGTATAAAAAACCTTTCCCTGGGTACATCGAATCCCATCTGTATCATATTGCTAGAAATAATCTTCATCAAATAATTTTTACCTTATGGAGCTCAATGAAAATATAAAGCTAAACTAAAAGTAAAACTCAGTGGGACTTAAGACTCAATGCCTTATCTAACCAAAGCCCCAAGCCCCCAAGCGTGCCTTGCGTAGCGCACCGTAGCTGGTACCAAAATATCTAAATATTGAGGACATTTGCAGCATCTATTAGCCCCAACTACATTGTTTTCTGTTATTTTATTTTCATCTTTTTCCTTTATTTTCTTTCCACCTAGATGTTAAATTTCATTCACTTCCTCTGTATTCTAAACCCCCTTTTAAGATTTTTAATCCTTACGTACCAAAATGCGACTCGTGGTCTTGTTAAACGATTTATTGCGATAAATGACAAAACAAAAATTTTAAAAATCAAGCAGGAATATGATTCCAAAATTGTGCTGTACAGAGTGGGAGAAATGGTCATCAAATTAAGAACAATCTAAGGAGTGTTGATTTTCTCGAGAATTCATGCGGCAAGCGGTGGTCAACATACATATGCATAATTCCGAATCCATTGGACTAATTAGACCACGGGTCCCAATACATTTTAGACCATCGGCCCCTTCATGGAGCCCGTGATCTCTCATCGATTTCCTGGTTTCTGAATAAAAGGATAAATGAATAAAAAAGTAGACTAATAAATAAATTATATAAATAATTACTTCGTATTTAAGGGAAAAAATTCCTTTACCCATTCTTGATATTATTTTCCATTTTACCTCTTGTTATCCAATTTCCTCTCCTTTTACAGGACACTTTTCCTAATAATAACAATGTAATACTGATAATATTGATAAAAATAAACTTCGGAAATGTTATCGATGATAATGATCATATTATGAACAAATTAGCTTACCTCTTTATTCAATTGGTTGACAGCAAGAACGGGAAGGATGTGTTTAATTCAGAAATAAGGGCATTGGCATTTGAGTTGGAAATTGTCACCACTCTACTTGTATATATATTTATGATTGTTTTTTTTTAAAACTGCAGTACCAAGATATATTCTACTTTTTTGGGCTCAAGCCATGTCGTCCTGATGGAAGGTTCCTAATAGTAGCTTTCAAGGGATATATGAACTACAGTGATATTCCGAGAGAATTTACCTTTAGGTCTCCAGAATTCTAACTCCTGGCGCAAATATCCTTAAAATTCTCTTAAGGATATCGCATAAATTAGGGGACGTATATCTTGATACGACACATAGCGATCTTCACCCCGAATAGCGTTTTTGCCTCGAGGGGGAAGAGTGGCAATTTTGGAAGGGGAGCCATTATCAAGGTTACCCTATTTCCCATACTACTATTGAGTATCAAGATGGCGGTCTTTCCTAATTTTGTAGCGAATGCGCACGGTGGTGTTCCCTGTTGATCTAACCTTTTCGATCGATTCTGCGAGGATTATTATGCAATCTCCAGCTTCTTTCGCCTCTGGAAAGTTGAGTATTGATTCTTTACAATGTATATAATTTTAGCTCGTTTCACAGTGAAATTAGAGTAATTTATTATGCTTAGGAGCTAGGCCTGTTACCGGAGGTGCCATGGGCACTGTCGTTCGTTAGGCATGTGTTATTTAGTTAGTAGAACGACTTTCCCGGTTGAAATAGCATTAATAAATTATGAAAGCTATTTAGGCATAATTATACTTGTAAAGATATTTATGGTATGCATAATTTTCCTCTTCCTTTTGTCGATCGTATACGTTAGAGTTTCGGTGATTTAGGTAACCAAGATCTCGTCTTGCCTAGATTACCTAACCTAGGCGATGTAGTATACTTTCAGACATTTCCCCGTTTACCCTTGTGTATCGTTTTATCGATTCTAAGGGAGATAGTATATCTCCTAGAATTATATAAATCGATACTTGTCTCCTTGGAGAGTCATGGGTAATCCCTCTTTCCATCTGAGTGCCGCCACAAGCAGCAACCCTTTCTGGTCTTGCCATAGAGTAGTTACTCCGGGTTGACTAGGCTAGGGTTTTTCGGTCTCCCACCTTGCCGGCGAGTGTCCAGCTTTGGTTTTCGATAGAATCTCAGAGTATTCAGTCTTTTGCCGGCGGCAGACCGGCAGGGTGAGTAGTCACTCCCCTGCTGGCTTATAGCTGCCAGCATAGGAGGCTAAGCCTCCCTAAACCGCACCTGGGGTGGTATGTTGCTGCCACCTTCTCCCTGCAGTTTAGAAGACTAGTCCTATGCTGGCAGACCCTGGGCTGAAGAATAGATATTCTTCTACAGCCTAGGATAGCGCCGGCACTGAAACGATGTTTCTCTTTTGTTGAGAGGAGGCGGCAAACCTGCCGACACCTCCTAACACTATTTTGGCAGACCCTAGGTTGAAGAATAGACATTCTTCTGCCGCCTAGGACGGCGCCGATACTGAAACAGAGTTTTTCCCTTGTGTAATTGGGGCGGCAACATTGCCGCCGCCTTTTACACTTGATATAGGACCCTTTTCCCTGCCTCTCTCTGTCCTTTTACTATGGCCATCGTCCTGCAATCTCACTGCTTGCCGGCGGTTTGCGGGGCCAGCCAGGCTCCTACACAGCAGCTGTTTGATGGCTGCCGGCGGCCATAACGGCTGCCGGCGGCCATAACGGCTGCCGGCGGCCATAACGGCTGCCGGGGGGAGAGACCCTTCTGTCACCAAGGTTCTTCAGTCCTCCCTTGGACTGCCGGCCACAAGTCCTGTTGCCGGGGTACTAACCCGGCCGGCAGCATGCTGGCCGGGCCGGCGCCGACAGGTACTGACTCAGCAGGCGGCATGCCGACTGTACCAGTGCTGCCGGGTACTAGCCTGCCGGCCATATGCCGGCAACGGTACTTGTTGTTGGATGGAAGCCTGAATGATGTATTCTCCCCTTCCATTTGAACCTTCTTTCTGGGGAAAGGCAGTAAATTATACATTTACATCCTTATTTAGTGTAAACATACACAGTAATAAGGCAGTCCTTCACTCCATGCTTTCTCTCTCTCTTTCAGCTAGTATGCCGGCCGGACTGTGCCGTCAGGGACTAGCTATGCCGACTATATGCCGGCTGAATTACAGTATATGATTATACAGTAGTCAGTATATTTGCAGTATAGTATATACTGCAGATAGAAAACTATTATATATATTATACTAGTAGTTATTTTCCAACATATCTTGGGTATCCTTGCCCAGGCGTTTGCTGAGACCAATCCTATATTGAAAGAATAGAATTTCTTCAATACTATGATTAGAAATCAGTTAACATTTTACCCTACAATATTAAATGATTTAGAAGGGCCAGTGGTAGTACACTTTCTATCCTTAAAGGTTAGAACCCTTGTCTTTGAGCTTCTCTGATCAGGAAACTCTATGGTTTTAATATTGGAAGGGAAGGTCACAGCAATTGGCTGGGTAGGATACACAAATATGTCTTTTCTAATTTCTAGTCCAGTCGGCAACATGCCGGCTGGACCGTGCCGCCAGGTGCTAGCCATGCCGGCAGCACACCGGCTGAACTACAGTATATGTTTATACAGTAGCCAGTATTTTGCAATATAGTATATACTGCAAACAGAAAACTATAGTATTATCATACAGTAGTTAATTTCTAACATATCTTGGGTACCCTTGTGCAGGCTTCTGCTGAGACCAAACCTATATTGAAATAATAGAATTCCTTCAATACTCTGATTGGAAATCAGTTTTTACTTACCCCACAGTATTAAATAATTAGAAGGGTCAGTGGCAGTGTACACTTTTTCTATCCCTAGGGGTTAGAACCCTTTTTCTTTCGAGTTGCCTTGATAAAGAAAACTCTTTATATTTAATAATGGGGGGAGGTTACAGCAATTGCTTGCAAGGGATACACAAGTATGTATCTCTCACTATTCCTCTCTAGCTTACTATCCTAAGCTATAATAATTAAAAGATGACTAATTACATATTGCTTATCAGGTGAGATAAACAATTGTATACTCATTCTGCTTTCCTTTCTTTACAGGAGGAACCCCAGATGAAATGTGATGCAGTCTTCTGTAATCTTAAGAGTAAGTACTTTTACGGTCATAAAACATGCAGGTCTCATGCCCCCTGCAATATTATTACCGAATCCCTGTAATATTGGGACCCCCAAGTCTGCAATATCTGCCGGACCTTAGTGACCGCAGGTTTTGATGATCCCAAGTCAATGGAGTCTAGGGATGCGGCACGTAAGAATCTACGTAAATAGGTAAGAGGGTTCCAAAAGATCTCTCCGGGATCATACCTACCTAACGATAGGATGCATAGCTTACTGTTCCCGAAAGTAAGTAGTGAAATAGTGGTGCCCCAGGCACGATTCACACCTCCCGGCGTCCAGATTGCCATCGAGATGGAGGGCAGGAAGGCACCCCTGGAAGAAGATGACGATGTCGTGTCGGAATTGTTTCCATTTGTGCCGGCCCTGGAGCCGTTAACCTCGACGTCTTCACCTTCTACCCCTCTATTAGACAAAATGGGCCAGTTACTGGCCCATCTTGCAGGTCTAATGGAAAACTTTCGCAAACAAGGCAAAACAAAGGAAGCGAAACTCAAGAGAGAGCTCCATGAAGCTCAACTCATCGCCTCCCGAGGGTCATTCAAGCGACCCAGAGACCAAGACCTCCCGACATGCTCCAAAACCAATCCCTGGAGGTACGCAGAGCTTATGCCGATTTTAGACGGCAAACTCTACATCTCAGAGAAGATGGGAGCTGTTCCTTTAGACAAAATCCAGTTTTGGCCAAGCTTTAACGCTTTCCCTGATTGCTTCATTCGACTGAAGCACGAACCAACGTCAGAAAAAGAAACGGAACCAAAGGAAGTCATGGTTCTCGACCACGATAAGGCACAGGCTATCTTGTCAAGTAGCCTGAGAAAGGTGGGTTACTCAGTGTCGAAAGTGTTCGCCCTGAGTAAGAGACACCCTACCTTTCTTGCTCCTGCTTCAATAGCATTCTCCTTTACGTGGAAGGCATTTAAATTTGTTGCCAAGGCAGTGGAGGCAGGCAAACCATGCCCTGCACTTGAGGAGGGCAGGCCTCTGTCACTAGCCTTGCTCATGCAGAAGTATTGGAAGGAAGTCCACTTAACCTTTTCAGTAGGGAAACTGGACGCGGTCATCGCTGGACGACAGTTTAGTGAGAATCCCCCTAAACTTTCTGAGTTTCTCTTGTGCAAGGAACAAGAGACAAAGGAAAGACTTGCAGCCTCCTTATCCCTACAAAATTGCATAGAGATGTGTTCAGCCGATCGAAGTACCCCAGACATGCTCATGGTCTTGGCCAAAATGCATATGGTCACCTTAGTAAAATACCTATATGCTTTTATGAAGGCTAGGAGAGCCTGTAGGGAGTTCATGTTCGCTGCTGCAACAGTGAAACATGAACCTAGGAAGCTGATATCTTCCAACATCTGGGGTAAAGACCTCTTTCCAAACAAGGTAGTCAAAGAGTTAATCGAGAAAGCCACCACGGAGAATAGGAACCTTCTCCAGAAGTGGGGCATCTCTTCAAAGAGGAAGTCTTCCCCGGATGTGGGTCCCCAACCTAAAAGGAAGACGAAAAAGTCTAGACTTTTTTCTCGGTCTGTTCAACAACATCTCACAGTTTCTATGACCGCGGTGACCCAGGCAGGCGGTCGAGGAGGTAAACCTTCTGATCAGTCGAAGCAAAGAGACACTTCTGGTAGGAGGGAGGCTCCAATAGGATCGTTGGACCTTTGAACCTTGGGCCCAAGGCCTAATCAAGATTGGACTAGGATGGAAACTATACATGACTCCACCATCATTTCCTCAACTCTTCCAACACTCCAATCCCGTATTAGAAGAGTATACCCTATAGCTCTAGAGCATACAGGTTATAAGGAAAGCAAAGTCCATCGAATTCCAGGGAAGGCTGTTTTGTGTTCCCAAGAAGGACTCAAGAAAACTCAGAGTCATTCTGGACTTGTCGCCACTCAAGTTCAAAAGAAACAGCAAGTTCAGGATGTTAATCCTTCTACACATAAGGACCCTATTATACAAAGGGGCATTCACAGTCTTGATAGACCTGACAGGTGCCTATTGGCAGCTTCTAGTCGGTCGCCCCCTCTCCTCCTACCTAGGATTCAAGTTACAGAGGATAAAGTATATCCTAAGAGCCATACTCTTCGGACTAAACACAGTCCCAAGTATCTTCACGAAATTGGCGGACGCAGTCGTGCAATAACCATGCCTAGATACTGTTCAGGTAACAAAGTACCTGGACGAATGGCTGGTGCGGGCAGCACCCGAAGCAGCTGGTCTGCAAGCATCCAAAGAAGTAACCCAGTTCCTGGAACATCGGGGATGCAAAATCAACTTCAAGAAGTCTCGACTCTCTCCAGCTCAAAGGTTTCAATGGCTGGAGAACCATTGGAACCTGAGGTCACACTGTCTCTCCTTTCCCTTAGGGATAAAGAAGGAGATCGCAGGGTCGGTCAAGAAACTACTGAAATCCGTCAGAATTTCAAGACGCTAACAGAAAAGAGTACTGAACTCTCTCCAGTTCGCAGTAGTGACAGACCCAGTGCTAAGAGCACAGCTGAAAGATGCGTCAGGAGTCTGGAGAAGATACACATCAAACGCTCGAAGAGATCTAAAATGACCGATATCGGTCTTACCTTGATCGCTTCTCAACCCATGGTCGAAGGCCAAAAGCCCAATGAGGACCGTGCCCTTGCAACTACCTCGACTATCGAAGATCATCCGCATGGATGCCTCGACGGAAGAATGGGGAGTTCACTCCCATCAGAGGAAAGCCCAAGGGACTTGGTCATCTCTACGCAAGGCCCTTCTCATCTACTTTTTGGAAGCCATAGCAGTCCTGTTGATGTTGGGGAAACTCTCTCCACGCAGATCAGGCCTCCTCAGGCTGATCTGGGACAGCGAAGTGATAGTGAGATGTCTGAACTGACAAGGCTCGAGATGGTCCCATATAATCTAGGTAATGTTAGCCATCCCTTACCTGAAGAGATGGCACCTATCAGCAGTTCACGTACAAATGATGCGCAATGTGACAGCGGATGCCCTACTCAGGCTCAAGCCGATAGTCAGAATGGTCCACAGAGCCATTCTCTTCCAGATTGGAACAAGTCCCGGAACTGCAGATCAACCTCTTCGTGACGAGCTTCATCAAGAAACTACCTCGATATGTAGCCCCATACGAGGACCCTCTAGAGAAGATAACGGACGCCATGTCTCTAGTGTGGAACGGATGGACCCGGAAATTCCTGTTCCTTCCATCCAATCTCCTGCTGAAGGTCCTCAACACGCTGACATCCTTCCAAGGAAAGGCAGCTCTAGTGGCTCCCAAATAGTCCAAGAGCCACATAGGTAGTAGGTTGGCCAGGGCACCAGCCGCCCGTTGAGATACTACCACTAGAGAGGTATTGGATCCTTTGACTGGCCAGACAGTAATGCATTGGATCCCTCTCTCTGGTCACGGCTTATTTTTTCTTTGCCTACACTTACACAGAATAGTTTGGCCTATTCTTTACATATTCTCGTCTTTCCTCATACATCTGACAACAATGAGATACTTAACACATCTTCACCCAAGGGGTTAATTACTGTACTGCAATTTGTTCAGTGTACTTTCCTCTTGGTAAGGGTAGAAGAGACTCTTTAGCTGTGGTAAGCAGCTCTTCTAGGAGAAGGACACTCCAAAATTAAACCACTGTTCTCTAGTCTTGGGTAGTGCCATAGCCTCTGTACCATGGTCTTCCACTGTCTTGGGTTGGAGTTCTCTTGCTTGAGGGTACACTCAGGCACACTATTCTATCTTATTTTTTTTTCTTCCTCTTGTTTTTTTGAAATGGTGTGTTGGGCAGGCTTAATAGAAGGGCCATGGATGCCTGGTGGTTTATCAAGAGGTTGTCTTTTCCTTTTTCTGATTATTTTTCTTCTCAAAACCATCCTTACTGTCCTCCCTTCAGTTGAAGTGGCTATCCTGGAGGGTATTTAGCCTTGCATGGTGTATCGGCTCCTCCATGTTGACCAGTTTTTCCGACTTTTTACTATAGTCTATGGGTATCATCAATCACTTTGTTTATAATTCTGTACGTATTGTTTTTGTTATAATTCTTGTTAATCTAGTTTTTAAGTATGCTGTCTCTTTTTTATTTCTATTAATTCTTATGCTGTCTGGAGACATTGAGCGAAATCCGGGACCAGTACGTCCTAGATTTCGTCAATGTCGTCTTCTGTATTGCAATATTCGTGGTCTTCATGCAAATATCCAAGACCTTACAGTTGCGTCCAGACAGTATGATATTCTTTTGTGCTCAGAAACTTTGGTTTCTAATATGAGGCACTCATCTGAGCTCCTTATAACTGGTTTTAAGAAGCCAATAATGTTGAAACGTGATGCCATCCCTAGGGCCAGGGGAATGGCGGTGTATATTAGGACCGAGTACCCTGCTTCTCATAAGTCCTGCTATCAATGTGGATGTCATGAGATTCAGGTAATAAAAGTTTGTGGCAGGCATAACAACTTTTATTTATGTTCGATCTACCGGAATCCAGACATAGATGATTCTATCTTCGATTGTCTTCTTACCATTATGGCTAAGATACAAGAAGATGATAGAAAGGCTTCTTTTGTCTTTGTTGGTGATTTTAATGCTCACCATAGGGAGTGGTTAAGTTCTATCTCTCCTACCGATCGCCATGGCTTAAGAGCTTTAGACTTTGCCTCTGAATCAGGCTGTGAGCAAATCATAAATGAAGCTACTCACAGGTCTGGTAATTGCTTGGACCTCGTATACACTGACTCCCCTGGCGTTATAACTAGTAAGGTTGGTTCTCCAGTCGGGACATCTGATCATGCCTTGATTTCATTATTAGTGAAGACTGAGCAGCCTGTCCCTGATATATCATATTCTTGTAAAATTTATATGAAATCCCAAGCAGACTGGAATGGGATTTTACATGATCTTTTGTGCTTGAATTGGTCACAATTATATAATAGTGTAGATCCTGTTGTCCCTTTGAATGAGAATCTAGTCAACATAATTGATAGGCGTATCCCTTCTCGTGTGCTAAGGTATCGAGTGAAGGACAAACCGTGGTTCAATGATGATTGTAGACGTGCTTATTTGGAGAAACAGGAGGCCTATCATCTTTGGAAGGGGAACAGATCAGATTTGACCTGGAACAACTATACTCAGCTTCGAGCTTTTGCTCAGAGAGTTTATGCCTCAACTGAAAAGGAGTACAATTTAACCATAAAAGAAACCCTTTCTGGTACAACTCAGGAACATAAATGGTGGTCTACCCTTAAATCTGCACTCTTTGGTGTAGATGCAACAGTTCCTCCTTTACTTAAACCAGATGGCTCAGTCACTCACTGTCCAAAGGAAAAGGCAACCCTTTTGGCTGATGTTTTTGACAGTAAACAGAGTAATGAAAAACTTGAACTTCCTCATTCCTGTTTTCCCGAGGCTAAACTAACTAGTTTAGCTTTTCGATCTCGTGAGATTAAAGCTCTGTTGATGGACCTTGATGCTTATGGAAGTGTAGACCCAAATGGTATTTTTCCTTTGTTTTTTATAAAGACAGCAGATTTCTTAGCTCCAAAGTTATCTGTTATTTTGCGCAAGTTAGCAAGAAGAGGAGCTTTTAGCACTAGTTGGAGAATTGGTAATGTTACTCCTCTATGTGAATGTGTTTGTGGTAGCTCAAGTCCCACTGATTACCGCCCAATTTCCATAACTCCCATATTATCTAAAGTTTTTGAACGTCTTCTGGCAAAACGTCTTAATAGGTTTGCTGAAGGTAATCATCTACTCCCTAGTTTGCAATTTGGTTTTCGTAAAGGCCTTGGAGCATGTGATGCCCTTCTTACAATCTCCAATGCTGTACAGAAATCCCTTGATTGTGGTCGGGAAGTTCGTATGATTGGCCTTGATTTTAGTGCTGCCTTTGACCGTGTTAATCATGAGGCCCTGGTTTTCAAACTCAAACAGTTGGGAGTGGGTGGGTTGTTTCTTAGCATTATTATTGATTTTTTAAGTAATAGATCTCAAAGAGTTGTTGTTGATGGGCACCATAGTGATTATAGGAATGTGATATCCGGTGTTCCACAGGGTAGTGTTCTTGGCCCATTACTTTTCATACTATATACACATGACATGTGGTTTGGCCTAGAAAACAAGCTTGTTGCATATGCAGATGATGCTACTCTCTTTGCATCAATTCCATCCCCTGAATGTAGATCTAGGGTTGGTGAATCCCTTAATAGAGATTTAGCTAGAATTAGTGCATGGTGCAAATTATGGGGTATGAAGTTGAATCCTAACAAAACTCAAAGTATGATTGTAAGTAGGTCAAGGACGGTGGTTCCTCAACATCCGGATCTCAGTATTGATAATGTTTCTTTAAATATGTATGACTCTTTCAAAATTTTAGGTGTGATTCTCGACAGTAAATTTACTTTTGAGAAACATATAAGGTCTCTGTCTTCTTCAATTGCACAAAAAATAGGCTTATTGAGAAAGTCTTTCAAGATTTTCGGTGATCAATCTATTCTGAAGAAGTGTTTTAATTCTTTCATTCTACCTTGTTTTGAGTATTGTTCTCCTGTTTGGTCTTCAGCTGCTGATTCTCATCTTAATTTGTTGGACAGAAACTTACGGTCTATTAAATTTCTTATTCCTGATCTAGATATTAATCTCTGGCACCGTCGTTCAATTAGTTCATTATGCATGTTGCATAAGATTTTTCATAACTCTGACCATCCTTTACATTCAGATTTCCCTGGACAATTCTATCCTGTTCGTAATACTAGGCAGGCAGTTAATTCTAATAGCCAGGCCTTCTCCATCACGAGACTCAATACTACGCAGTACTCAAGAAGTTTTATTCCAGCTGTTACCAAGTTGTGGAATGATCTTCCTAATCGGGTGGTTGAATCAGTAGAACTTCAAAAGTTCAAAGTTGGAGCAAATGCTTTTTTGTTGACCAGGCGGACATGAGTCTTTTTATAGTTTATTTATGACATATTTGTTTTTGATGCTGTTAATAGTTTATATATGACATGTCTGTTTTGACGTTGTTACTGTTTTTAGAATGATTTATTGTTAATTTGTTCTCTTCATTTATTTATTTCCTTATTTCCTTTCCTCACTGGGCTATTTTTCCCTGTTGGAGCCCCTGGGCTTATAGCATCTTGCTTTTCCAACTAGGGTTGTAGCTTGGATAGTAATAATAATAATAATAATAATAACTGGTTCCCTCTAGTGAGGGAACTGAGGCTGAGGCTGGCCCTTGTACTGAACCTAGCACTATCTCAGAGGCTTCAGAAGTTAATTGTCTTCGATTCATCACAGAGAACCCAAAACCTTCATTTCATGATTTTCTCGCCCTAGCGGTTAAGAAAAGATTTGGGATCTCCGAAGGCAATATAGACTTCCTAGAAGAATACAAGTCTAAGTCAACTAGAAGACAATATGAGTCGTCTTGGAAAAAGTGGGTTGCTTTTGTTAAAGCAAAAGGACCGAAAGAAATTTCAATAAACTTCTGTCTGTCCTTCTTTATCCACCTTCATAATCAAGATCTGGCAGCTAACACGATAACTACGTGTAAATAAGCCTTGACTAGACCTCTTCTATATGCCTTTCAAGTGGATTTGACGAATGAAATCTTTAATAAGATCCTGAAGGCATGCGCTAGGCTTAAGCCTGCAGCTCCTCCGAAGCCCATCTCATGGTCTTTGGACAAGGTCCTACATTATGCCTCATCTGTGAACATGTTATTTTCATTAGTAAAATAAATTTTTGAATATACTTACCCGATAATCATGTAGCTGTCAACTCCGTTGCCCGACAGAATTCTACGGAAGGGATACGCCAGCGATCGCTATACAAGAGGGGGGTGTACTCACAAGCGCCACCTGTGGCCAGGTACTGCAGTACTTCTTGTTGACACCACCTCAATTTTTCCTCGGTCCACTGGTTCTATGGGGAGGAAGGGTGGGTCAATTAAATCATGATTATCGGGTAAGTATATTCAAAAATTTATTTTACTAATGAAAATAACATTTTTCAATATTAATCTTACCCGATAATCATGTAGCTGATTCACACCCAGGGAGGTGGGTGAAAACCAGTGTACATGTATATCAAGAAGCTAAGTATCCCGTATTTCATATTATCAGTTATTCAAAATAACAATGAAATTATAAGTACCTGGTAAGGAAGTCGACTTGAGCCATTACTCTGCCTTAAATAAGTTCGTCTTCCTTACTGAGCGCAGCGTTAACTTGAGCCATTACTCTGCCTTAAATAAGTTCGTCTTCCTTACTGAGCGCAGCGTTCCTCTTAGGAGGCTGAACAACTCTAAGGTGCTGAAGTATCAAGGGCTGCAACCCATACTAAAGGACCTCATCACAACCTTTAACCTCGGCGCTTCTCAAGAAAGAATTGACCACCCGCCAAATCAACAAGGATGTGGAAGGCTTCTTAGCCGACCGTACAACCCATAAAAAGTATTCAAGAGAAAGGTTAAAAGGTTATGGGATTATGGGAATGTAGTGGCTGAGCCCCCGCCTACTACTGCATTCGTTGCTACGAATGGTCCCAGGGTGTAGCAGTACTCGTAAAGAGACTGGACATCTTTGAGATAGAATGATGCGAACACTGACTTGCTTCTCCAATAGGTTGCATCCATAACACTCTGCAGAGAACGGTTCTGTTTGAAGGCCACTGAAGTAGCCACAGCTCTCACTTCATGTGTCCTTACCTTCAGCAAAGCAAGGTCTTCTTCCTTCAGATGAGAATGTGCTTCCCTAATCAGAAGCCTGAATAGTAAGAAACTGAGTTCTTAGACCTTGGAAAAGAAGGCTTCTTGATAGCACACCATAAGGCTTCTGATTGTCCTCGTAAAGGTTAAGACCTTTTTAGATAGTACCTAAGAGCTCTAACTGGGCAAAGTACTCTCTCCAGTTCATTCCCCACCAAGTTGGACAGGCTTGGGATCTCGAACGACTTAGGCCAAGGACGTGAAGGAAGCTCGTTTAGCAAAAACCGAGCTGCAAGGAACATGTAGCCGTTTCAGATGTGAAAACTATGATCCTGCTGAAGGCGTGGATCTCACTTACTCTTTTAGCTGTTGTCAAGCACACGAGGAAAAGAGTTTTTAATGTGAGGTCCTAAAAAGAGGCTGATTGGAGAGGTTCAAATCTTGATGACATAAGGAACCTTAGGACCACGTCTAGATTCCAGCCTGGAGTGGACAACCGACGTTCCTTTGAGGTCTCAAAAGACCTAGGGAGGTCCTGTAGATCTTTGTTGGTGGAAAGATCCAAGCCTCTGTGGCGGAAAACCGCTGCCAACATACTTCTGTAACCCTTGATCGTAGGAGCTGAAAGGGATCTTACTTTCCTTAGATGTAACAGGAAGTCAGCAATCTGGGTTACAGTGGTACTGGTTGAGGAAACTGCATTGGTCTTGTACCAGCTTCGGAAGACTTCCCCTTGAGACTGATAGACTCTGAGAGTGGATGTTCTCCTTGCTCTGGCAATCGCTCTGGCTGCCTCCTTCGAAAAGCCCCTAGCTCTTGAGAGTCTTTCGAAAGTCTGAAGGCAGTCAGACGAAGAGCGTGGAGGTTTGGGTGTACCTTCTTTACGTGAGGTTGACGTAGAAGGTTCACTCCTAGAGGAAGAGTCCTGGGAATGTCGACCAGCCATTGCAGTACCTCTATGAACCATTCTCTCGCGGGCCAGAGCGGAGCCAACCAACGTCAGCCGTGTCCCTTTGCGAGAGGAGAACTTCTGAAGTACCCTGTTGACAATCTTGAACGGCGGGAATGCATACAGGTCGAGATGGGACCAATCCAGCAGAAAAGCATCCACGTGAACTGCTGCTGGGTCTGGAACCGGAGAACAATACAACAGGAGTCTCTAGGTTATCGAGGTAGCGAACAGATCTATGGTTGGCTGACCCCACAGGGCCCAAAGTCTGCTGCAAACATTCTTGTGAAGGGTCCACTCTGTGGGGATGACCTGACCCTTCCGGCTGAGGCGATCTGCCATGACATTCATACCGCCCTGAATGAACCTCGTTACCAGCGTGAGCTTTCGATCTTTTGACCAGATGAGGAGGTCCCTTGCGATCTAGAACAACTTCCACGAAAGAGTCCCTCCCTGCTTGGAGATGTAAGCCAGGGCTGTGGTGTTGTCAGAGTCCACCTCCACCACCTTGTTAAGCTGGAGGGACTTGAAGTTTATCAAGGCCAGAAGAACCGCCAACAACTCCTTGCAATTGATGTGAAGTGTCCTTTGCTCCTGATTCCATGTTCCCGAGCATTCCTGTCCGTCCAAAGTCGCACCCCAGCCCGTGTCTGGTGCGTCCGAGAGGAGACGGCGGTTGGGTTTCTGAACAGCCAAAGGTAGACTTCCTTGAGAAGAAAGCTGTTCTTACACCACGCGAGAGAAGACCTCCTCTCTTCGGAAACAGGAACTGAGACCGTCTCTAGCGTCATGTCCTTTATCCAGTGAGCAGCTAGATGATACTGAAGGGGGCGGAGGTGGAGTCTCCCTAACACGATGAACAGGGCCAGCGATGAAAGTGTCCCTGTTAGACTCATCCACTACCTGACTGAGCATCGGTTCCTTCTCAGCATGCTCTGGATGCATTCTAGGGCTTGGAAGATCCTTGGGGCCGACGGAAAAGCCCGAAAAGCTCGACTCTGAAGATCCATACCCAGGTAGACAATGGTCTGGGATGGGACGAGCTGGGACTCCTCAAAATTGACCAGGAGGCCCAGTTCCTTGGTCAGATCCATAGTCCATCTGAGAATCTCCAGACAGCGACGACTTGTGGGAGCTCTTAAAAGCCAGTCGTCTGACGGAGCCAGACACAAGATCATGGTACTGCTGCACAGTCTGTGAACTGTCAACCATGGGGAAGCGAGGAAGTACAGTGACAACCCGAAGCTGTCTAGACTGTCTGGGTCGTACAGACAACTCCTTATCGGGTTGCTGAGGTTGCCGCACTGCGTCACAACAAGTCACTTCTGCTGGTTGTTGAACGTCTTCCCAGTGACACACTGACTCCGTAAACAAAAAATCCTCTAACAAGGACTAAGCTTGGACTGCATGTCTTGCAACACAGCTCAAGGTCTATGGGAGCAGGTGTGGTAACAGACGGGGTTAGCGACTGAAGTGGAACCATTACCTTCCCTGGAAGCATGTTATGCTTAAATAAAAGTCCATAGGAGGCTACGCAGCTAAAGGCTCCTCTCCAAATGACAGAGTCCTCAAGGGAATATCAGAAGGAGGGAGAAAAGCACTTTCTCATCTACAGGGACCATATCCGAGAAAAGCTAAGTTCTCTCAGTGAGGGTTTCACTGGTGCAAAAGCAGCAGACTAGAAGGCAACGTTATGAAACTGCTTGACAGTCTAGTGAGTTGGCAACAACCAAAGATGTGTGACTGAGAAGCATGCGGTAAGGTATGCAGAGCATGCTGTATGCAGAGCATGCTGTATGCAGAGCATGCTGTATGTAGAGCATGCTGTAAGGTAAGCAGAGCATGTTGCATGGCGTGTAACATTTCTCAGAAATTCCATGACCAGTGCTAGATTGAGTAATATCGCATTACTGTCCATTGAAAGTGCACGTGCCGAGGGAATTGATTTAGACTGTTTTGTTGATGAATTTGATAGCCGGCATGATAATCGTAGAATTAAGCTGCACTAAATATACGTACTATAATCTACTTCACCTCAGGAAAGGGAAACTCGCCCTGTTGGCAACACTGCATTACTTCATGCATGCTTGCATGGGGTTTTAATATCAACATAATATTTACATTACATTCATAACTCATGATTCATTTTTGTTTTGAAGATATTTTTGCCATATTTTTGCGATTTTGTTAAAAATATATTGCAAGGAATACATATAAATTTTTTTTTTTTTTTTTTTTTTTTTTTTTTTTTTTTTTTTTATAATGTTTGTGTAGGCATACATGTATATGTTTTACAAATGCAAGTTATGAAAGTAATGAGGTGTTATTATTGTCATTTGTTATTTCAAAGTTGAATGGGAAGAGGCTCAAGCTGAGGAGAAAGTGGCAGATGCATGCGTTGAGGTGGCTGACTCATAGCATGAGGTTCCTGCCTCAAGAGTTGCGCTTGCCTCAAGGGTTGAGGTGGCTGCGCAGAGAGAGGCTCTTGACTCACGAGTTGAGGTTCTTGAGGTGTGAGCTGCGAGAGTTGAGGTGGCGGCTGCGCAGAACGCGGCTCCTGTCTCACGAGTTGAGGTTCTTGAGGTGCTTGCCTCGAGAGTTGAGGTTGCAGCTGCGAGAGCTGAGGTGGTTGCCTCAAGGATGGTAGAGGTTGTCGTACCTCAAGAGGTTGCTGCCTCGAGGATGGTCTTACTGCAAGAAACTCTTGTCTCAAGGGAAGAGGAGGTTGTAAGGCATAAGGCTCCTGCCCCCATTGTTGAGGAGGTTGCTGCGTGGTAAGAGGCTCCAGCCTCAAGGAAAGTGGAGGTTGCTGCACAGCGCTGATATCTGGCAACTCCCAACGCGGCAGCTCACGCATGGAGGTAGCTAGAGGAACCTCAACCTCATACGTCTGGCAGATTGTACTGCGCAGAGGGGGAGGAGCGTTCGCAGGAGGAGGTGTATTAACCTTCTCTGCCTGAAACTCCTGCATCAACACCGCAAGCTGAGACTGCATTGTCTGCAGTATAGACCACTAGAGTTTAAGAAAGACAACAACAAACGGAGCTACTGTCCGTTGAGACTGAGGGTCTAAAACAGCTGGTGCGGCAACAGACGGAGCTACTACCTGTTGCGATACCACCTTGCCTCTCTGGGAGGTGTGCAGTTGTCGTACTGCAGCAAGTCCGAACTGACCCAGGGCTAATGGCTACACCTAGGAGTTGGACTTGTGCGGAAGGGACCGACTTGCACTTAAAAGCTGCAAGATTTGGTCCATGGTTTCTGCGAGAAACCTCTTCCGCAGACGAGGAATAAAAGGGTTCTCTCGTCTTTGTGTGGGTGGGGTGATCACGTCGGCAACGTGTGTAGATACACCCGAAACCACGGAGGGAAAACGTCTGTTCGTCGATCAAGGCCTGCTGAACCCATAAGTCCTTCGACATTACTTCTCCCCTGGGCTTGGGAGCTTGTAAGAGGTCCCAGACTAGGCGAACAACTGGCACGAACAGACGAACCCTCGAACGCAACACTGTAACACTTTGCGCTTCTCACTTATCACTTTTGATTTTCTGTTTGCACTTATTTCACTGAACTCGAAACTTTAAGTGGTTTGTACCTGAAACACGCAATTCTATCCTTCCTTAAAAGTTAGTAATTGCGAAAACAGAATTACAATGTAACAGAAAAATCTAATGAAAGATAAATAATTCAGTGGCTGGAAAGAGACTAAACACTAGATCAAATAAACTACGTTTAAAATCTCTCACCGCATAAAGCTTGAGAACAAGAATAAAACTCTAGAAACGTTTACCTTCTTCCCCTAAAGAGACTAGGGAGAAGAGCAAAAACGATAACAACGTTACTCGCTTGAACGAAACGTTTATCCTCCTCTCTCTCCCTCCGTCTCTATCTCTCTCTCTCTCTCTCTCTTGACTTAGAACCTGAGAGAAGAGCCCAATCATATATATCGTTAAAACATATTATTGTTAAAGGAAAAAAACTGAAAGATTTCCCAAATAAAAAGTTCCTTTATTAGAATTAAAACCATTAAGCTAAGAAAGAATGAACAAAACGCTAGAAACGGTTTACTCTTACTGCAACGTGACACCGTGAAAATTCTCTCTCTATCGTAACGATAGAGCGCAAGTTGAACGTTCTGAACGTCAACAACTGCAGAGACAAAACAAAACGTTAGTTCAACTTTGAAAACAGTACGAGACTATCAAAGAAATTCTTTCAAAAACATTAAAATAGCATAATATGTTAACCGGTAAAACCGAAATGACGGGCTCAATGTTAATTAACTTCGGTACCAAGAAAAGACCGCCTACTATTAGGAAAGGTCGAATATAAACAAATATAAAAATTAATTTTAATAAGTTTATAATAAAAGGAAGTTAATCGAAGAGGCCTATAAAAGGCGGAGAGATATAAAATAAATCTATAACTTTTGTTAAGCAAAATTAAGAAAGAGAGTCTATACTCTCTTAGACACCAACACTTCCGTCTAAGGGAAGGGTCGGCCATTTAAAAGTGAAAGAGAGTTCATACTCTCTTCGTCACCATAATTAATCAAATTAATTCCAAAAGCTAGCTAAGCTAATGATAAAACTTCCTGAATAGCGAAAGCTAAACTCTAGAGCAAATACATCACCAAATCGTGAGCAAAAAAACTCCAGAATCAACAGCGTATCCATGTAGGTCTAGCCGGAGGCACGACAGAGGAAAAATTGAGGTGGTGTCAACAAGAAGTACTGCAGTACCTGGCCACAGGTGGCGCTTGTGAGTACACCACCCTCTTGTATAGCGATCGCTGGCGTATCCCTTCCGTAGAATTCTGTCGGGCAACGGAGTTGACAGCTACATGATTATCGGGTAAGATTAATATTGAAAAAGTGAAGATTGTTCTCTCAAGGATCTAACCCAGAAGGTTATTTTTCTGTTCACTTTAGCCTCAGGGGCTAGAGTTAGTGAAATAGTAGCCCTATCAAGAAATGAGGGCCACATTCAGTTCACAGAAGTGGGAGAACTGAATCTCTTTCCTGATCCAACCTTTCTCGCCAAGAACGAGCTACCCACTAAAAGATGGGGTCCCTGGAGAATCTGCCCTCAGAAGTAAGATGTCTCTCTATGTCCAGTAGTGTCTAAAGGTCTATCTTCGTAGAGCTTCAGACTTCAGGGGAGGACAGCTCTTCAAAGGATCAAACTTATCCCTAAAACAACTGAGGGCGAAGCTCACCTACTTCTTTCACAGAGCAGATCCTGACAGTACACCCGCAGGTCATGATCTGAGGAAAATTGCTTCATCACTGAACTTTTTTCAGTACGTGGACTTTGAGCGTCTTCGCTCATATATTGGATGGAAATCATCCAGTGTTCTACAAACACTACGCTAAGCAAGTCCATGAACTGAAGCATTATGTGGTGGCGGCAGGTAGTGTATGAAAACCTGTCGTCTAGTGCTGCGATGAACAGTTAATTGATTTTGACTATCAATTAGGGTGAAAAGGTGTTGACACTTCCAGTGTGATACCTTTTAAGTGAGTGTCACCATGGTGACACTAAGTCTGTTCAAAATCTCAGATGTGGAATTATACAGATAACACTTGTGCCGTGTGTACGTAGTACACAGTGTTGATAGTATACAACATTTACAGAATTTATATTGGAAAAATTTATCAAAATTTTTCAGTTTTAGAGTGGCACTCATTATTTCTTCCCTTTCAGGGAGGGAAAGATATTTTCTACGTTGCACGTATAATTCCTTTAGCATGTTACATTTGTTTCACTCGTTATTCCATTTAGTGATTTATTCAATATAAATGTCTATTAGAATGTAATTGCGTCCTTTCTCGCCCTGCAATTTGCACATTAAAGATGCCAGAGTTCTCTTACTTATTTATTTAAGTAAACCTCATATCATTGTATGCTTACAAACAATGGATATAGTTGACACTGATATATACAAACTGTGAGACCCTTTGTATATCTGGTGGATACTTATGTTTGTTCATGCAATATATGCTAACCTTGAGGACCCTTTTCTACTGTCTAGTATGACTCTTCCCTCTAGGGGGCAGGAAGCACTAACATTGTCTATGATTAGTGGTAATGACGGATGACGGTAACATCATTTGTCTCAATGGTCCAGATGACCATAGAAAAATTGTCCCAAGGTTAAGGCAGCGATGAAAATCCACAGATACAGTACTTTCTAGTAATTCTCTGGTAAACTTCCATCAGGACGACATGGCTTGAGCCAAAAAAAACGGCTATTTTTGGGTGAGATGGCCATGTCGTCCTGATGGACCCACCCTCCTTTTCTATAGAAAAGGCCTTCGTAAAATCCCTCCGAAACTATTATATTTGGAGCACCATGCTCAATGCTACAAGGAATTACCGCCATCTTGAATTTGGCGCCATCTTAATACTCAATAGTAGTATGGGAAATAGGGTAACCTTGATAACGGTTCCCCTTCCAAAATTGCCACTCTTCCCCCTCGAGGCGAAAACGTTATTCGGGGTGAAGATCGCTATGTGTAGTATCAAGATATACGTCCCTTGATTTTTGCAATACAGTATCCTTAAGAGAATTTTAAGGATATTCGCGCCAGGAGTTGGAATTCTGGAGACCTAAAGGTAAATTCTCTGGGAATATCACTGTAGTTCATATATCCCTTGGAAGCTACTATTAGGAACCTTCCATCAGGACGACATGGCCATCTCACCCAAAAATAGATTTTTCGCTTCACTCAAAATCTGTTATATACATATTTTCATTTCTTATACGAATGTCATTTTTATCCCAACATTCAATCAACCTCCTTTTGACGCCTAGGCTTCAATTGATCTCCTTAATAGTCTCATCGCTTGTCACTATCAACCACTTTGGGGACAGTTAGAACTCCAATATCCTGACTAATTGGCAAAGTGCACATCCAAATGTGTCGGTGATCTAGCTTCGAACAAGTTCAGCTAGCCTAGTCTAAGCCAATCTTAATTTATACAAAACCCAGTATCTTGCTGTCTGTTCAAAATTCATCTAGTTTAACAATACATCAATTTTAATAATTGTTCAATGGGACCCAACACTAAATCAATTTTAATCCTTACACAACAGAACCAAAATAATATTGCTCAATGATGATGAAAAAATCATTACTGTAATTTGCAAATATTGTACTGTATGTAATTTTTTTTCATGTAAAAAGAAAAAAAAAATATATAGTAAAAACATAAGATATAGCAGATTGAACAATTACTGGAGTATATTAGTTTCTTGAATAATAATGAAAAAGATTAAAGGAATCATAATTATGGCCATTTTAAATGAAAATTGTAATATGGAAAACTTTTTCTCAACCAACATTTAAAGTGCTTTTATTCGTATTTTAGTACTCCCTCAGATTTTTTTTTTGTATCTGTTATATATCTAAAGGGCTATATTGAAAAATACAAATAATTTCTAAGAACTGTAATCAGACAAAATCATCTTGAGAAAATAAGATACTGTATCCAGTTTGATTCCGATAAGAAAAAATATATTCCTTACTGCAAAACCAAGTGAAAATATTTTACTAAGATGATGATACAACAATAGAATACTAAAATAATATATTTATAAAAATGCTGAGTTAAAAATGATGGCTGGAATGAGATACTACAAGACAGAGGTAAGAACATGTCGAGTATGACTGGCAAACGGATTACAATATGGGTCGAAAATCATCAGTGGCTGAACATTAAGACTTACTCTGAATATTGGGGTGAGCAAGAAGAATAAGGTGAGACGGTAATACTTCCGGAATTCCACCAACGTTAGTGCTCACGACCTGTAAACTGATAATATTGAAGAATTCCTTAGCCATCATCCTATAAATGCCGTAAATTCCATATTCCAAATGCCATATTCAAGATGATTTGATGTTTACTCACACTTAAATTTGTGAAAAACTGAGAGGATGCAAGTATTCAAGAAATATTTCAATTAAACCTACCTTACACAACATTAGATTGTAGATTAAAAGTTTAAACAATGTTCATACATCATAAAAGTATATTAATATTTGTCATGAGTCAAGGAGTTGGAAAATACCACCAAGTCTCCTCTTCTAACAGGTTTTGTTATGAATTTATGAGCAAAAAACCTGATTGTTTACACTGCACTAATTTCTATGACATCGATTTGGAGGCACTCTTTCTAATTCCTTTCAGTCTTAAAATTCCCTGGCTCTTGAAACACTTGTGACAAATATACTTATAAATTTGCTTTTCAGTTGAGGCAAGCATAACTGACTCTTTTTTGTCAGTGTCCTTTCTCTTAACCCTTTTACCCCCAAAGGACGTACTGGTACGTTTCACAAAACCCCTCCCTTTACCCCCATGGACGTACCGGTACGTCCTTGCAAAAAAATGCTATAAAAAATTTTTTTTTCATATTTTTAATAATTTTTTGAGAAAATTCAGGCATTTTCCAAGAGATTGAGACCAACATGACCTCTCTATGACAAAAATTAAGGCTGTTAGAGCAATTTAAAAAAAAAATATACTGCAAAATGTGCTGGGAAAAAAATAACCCCCTGGGGGTTAAGGGTTGGAAATTTCCAAAGAGCCTGGGGGTAAAAGGGTTAATATTTACCAAATAAAATTCAGTAGAACTGCATAGCACTTATTGGTATACAGCAATTGAACTATAAAAGTTGAAGTATTTTAGTTGAGGTCCCTACCAACACATCAAAACTCTTTTAAAATAAAATTCTTGACTGAAACTAAGAAAGTCAAATGCTAATCAAAATAATTACCCAGAACAAACGGCCTCGCAAATGGCTATGCAAAAAGCCTCTGTTAATGATGTGTTTAGAAATATATGACCCTGAACAAGCACTCCATGCACCCTAGCATGAGGAACTGGACCAAGAAGCTTTAATCTGTCGCTGCCAACCTCGTCACGAACTTCTTCTAAGATGCTGCGTTTTGGACCGTCGCCTCCAATTATAAAGTTGACCTGGTGAAAATTAACATGATGAAAGGTAGTTCCTAAACTCAAAGTTAATTTTAAGAGTTGGTGACACTAAGTAAAGCTTGAGTGGAAACCCCATCTTCATAATCCATTAGTGATAAGCATGTAGTGTACTTTACAGAAAAAATGGAAATTCATTTTGGTAGAAAAAATAACAATTTAAAATGATTACATGGATATCATTACACACCTTTCACAGAAGCTAAAAATGGTCACATGTATACAGTTATAAAACAATCAGAAATTGCCTTTCTTTCAAAGGTAATTAATGGTAAATGAAAAGCAATAAACTAGATAAATACCAGAATGTCATTCAGAATTCACTGCAGTGATCAGAAGGTAATAGAATATTACAATATCAATACAGTAAGTTCTCAGTTCATGGCAATATCGACATATTTGCTGCCCTAGAGTGGGATAACTCCTAACCCTACCAACTCACTGTCCATTGCCTACGCACAGTTGATTCACAAATTAAGTACTGTACTGCCTAATATTATTTTTACTTGGTTTCTATCACAGTATAAGTATTTTATAATGAAATGAAGACATTTCAGTAAGTGCACAGCACATGTGCACACGTGTACACTACATACTGAACACGGTAAATTTTAAGGTACAGTGCAGTACATTACGTAACATTATAATAGTCGTCAGGACACTTATAACAACAAAACTCTGTTGTTCCTATTTCATATGACACTTTCTGATACTGTAGTGTATACAGGACTGTACTACTGTAATATATGTACTGTACTATCACTACAGTACAGCTAACTGTACTGTAACTGTTCGCTTTTTTGTTCGAGTGACTTGCATTGTTTGACTACTCACTGTACATGTAGTCTACATTTATATTCTGTAAAGTACTGTATTGTACAGTATAGTTAATAAACAATACTATACATTACTGTAATACTGTACTTTATAATATGTATACAGTGATACTGCATTTAAGATTAATTTAGTGTACATATTTTATAGAAAGATCACTAGCCATTTTCGTACAAAGTACTAGTCGTTTTCTTGAAGCATGACGCAACTCCTGATGTATCGTTTCTTGCTCAGTACTGTAGTGAATCACACTCCTGCAGTGTTTATATTTACATGGTAATGTACTGTAAATGTATGTACTACTGTATACAAATGCATCACATTTTTACATGTAAACGTGATTCTGCTCACAAACGACCGAAGAGGGAGATGCACACACGCAAGGAGAGACAATGCAGGACTGAGGCTAAGTCAGCGTGAAATGGAATGTTGTGCTGGACGGAGAAGGAAGTGGCGTTAAGCAAGTCAGGTGCAAAGGAGGGCGGGCTGCCTTAAATCGTCGCGCTGCGAGAGTACTTCTCGCAAATCCATGAATATGCGATTTTTTATTTGATAGGTTATACGGTTCTCTGTGTCGCGAACAATGAAATCGCAAAAAATTTACCCGTGAAAAGCCATTGCAGACTGTGTAACTTATTGCTCTTCATCATGGCCCCAAAGCATAAAGCAGTCAAAAATAGCAGTGTTTCAAAGAAAAGGAAAGCTATCACCATGAAGGTGAAATTATACAGAGTGAAACAGGAAGAAACTAGAAAAACACTGTCAAGCATAGGCCACATACTCCAACTAATCCGTTTAAGTGTCACAACAATTACCGGTATCAATGACAAAGCGTATCCTTGAGCATGTGAAGGTATCTGCTCCTATGAAATAAACAGTGATTATGTAACAGTGCAATGGTCTCATTATTGAAATGTAAATTGTTGGAAAACCAATATCAATGACATATTATAATGACATAAAAGATTGTTTTTTATGCAATGAAAAGTGAAAAGTGGAAAGGGAGGGAAGGTGAAGAATTTTTGGCCAGTAAGGCTAATGCTGGTAGTGACTAAATTTGAAACACTCAGTGGCATATCAGGCTGAAAATCCAAGAGAAGTCAAAGGCATTTGGAAGGGTCAACTGCCATTATCTGGATATCCAACAGAAAGGCCTGAGTGACACTTTAGGTTTTTGAGGACTTGTTTACCAAATCTTTTGTGCCAGAAAAGGTTTTCCCTTTAAAGCATTCGACAATTGCCCTTGTTCCAACTTCCCCTCCCTACTTGGATGACTTTCATCTAAATATTAAGGTAGTTTACCTTTCACCAATTACCGCAGCCCTTTTACACCCTACGGACCAAGTTGCCATTGCCTCTTTCAAAGCGTACTACCTTTGAAGGACATTTGCTTTGGCTTTAAGTGCAGCAAAGAAGAAGAAGCTTGATTTTCAAGGATTTAGTAAATCATATAATATGTTATTTTTATTAATAAAATAAATTTTTGAATATACTTACCCGGTGATTATATAAGCTGCAACTCTGTTGCTCGACAGAAAACTCTACGTTCAAAATACGCCAGCGATCGCTATGCAGGTAGGGGGTGTACATCAACAGCGCCATCTGTCGAGCAGGTACTCAGTACTCAATGTAAACACAGAACCAATTTTCTCCTCGGTCCACTGGGTCTCTATTGGGGAGGAAGGGAGGGTCCTTTAATATATAATCACCGGGTAAGTATATTCAAAAATTTATTTTATTAATAAAAATAACATTTTTCAATATTAAACTTAGCCGGTGATTATATAAGCTGATTCACACCCAGGGGGGTGGGTAGAGACCAGCATTACTTGTTTACATTATTATGAGCTAAGTATTTTGTATTTCATTTTAGCAGTTATTCAAAATAACAAACATAAAATAAATAAGTACCTGGTAAGGAAGTCGACTTGAACAATTACTCTGCCTTTTTAAGTACGTCTTCCTTACGGAGCCTCGCGATCCTCTTAGGATGCTGAGCGACCCCTAGGATCTGAAGTATCAAGGGTTGCAACCCATACAACAGGACCTCATCAAAACCTCTAATCTAGGCGCTTCTCAAGAAATGACTTTGACCACCCGCCAAATCAAGTAGGATGCGAAAGGCTTCTTAGCCTTCCGGACAACCCAAAAAACAATAAAACATTTCAAGAGAAAGATTAAAAAGGTTATGGAATTAGGGAATTGTAGTGGTTGAGCCCTCACCCACTACTGCACTCGTTGCTACGAATGGTCCCAGGGTGTAGCAGTTCTCGTAAAGAGACTGGACATTCTTAAGATAAAAAGACGCGAATACTGACTTGCTTTTCCAATAGGTTGCGTCGATTATACTTTGCAGAGATCTATTTTGTTTAAAGGCCACGGAAGTTGCGACAGCTCTAACTTCGTGTGTCCTTACCTTCAGCAAAGCTTGGTCTTCCTCATTTAGATGGGAATGAGCTTCTCGTATTAACAGTCTGATAAAATAGGATAAAGCATTCTTTGACAAAGGCAAAGATGGTTTCTTAACTGAACACCATAAAGCTTCAGACGGGCCTCGTAAAGGTTTAGTTCGTTTTAAATAGAACTTAAGAGCTCTTACAGGACATAATACTCTTTCTAGTTCATTTCTAACCATACGATAAGTTTGGAATATCGAACGATATTGGCCAAGGCCGAGAAGGCAGCTCGTTTTTGGCTAGAAAACCAAGTTGTAGAACATGTAGCCGTTTCGGATGAGAATCCGATGTTCTTGCTGAAGGCATGAATCTCACTGACTCTTTTAGCTGTGGCTAAGCATACCAGGAAAAGAGTCTTTAAGGTGAGATCTTTCAGGGAGGCTGATTGTAGCGGTTCGAACCTGTCTGACATAAAGAATCTTAGTACCACGTCTAAATTCCAAACAGGTGTAACCAAACGACGCTCCTTCGTGGTCTCAAAAGACTTAAGGAGGTCCTGTAGATCTTTATTGTTGGAAAGATCTAAGCCTCTGTGACGGAAGACTGATGCCAACATGCTTCTGTAACCCTTGATAGTGGGAACTGAAAGAGATCGTTCTTTCCTCAGATATAAGAGGAAGTCAGCTATTTGAGTTACAGAGGTACTGGTCGAGGATACGGATACTGACTTGCACCAGTTCGGAAGATTTCCCACTTCGATTGGTAGACTCTAAGGGTGGATGTTCTCCTTGCTCTAGCAATCGCTCTGGCTGCCTCCTTCGAAAAGCCTCTAGCTCTCGAGAGTCTTTCGATAGTCTGAAGGCAGTCAGACGAAGAGCGTGGAGGCCTTGGTGTACCTTCTTTACGCGTGGCTGACGTAGAAGGTCCACCCTTAGGGGAAGTGTTCTGGGAACGTCTACTAGCCATCGAAGTACCTCGGTGAACCATTCTCTCGCGGGCCAGAGGGAAGCAACTAGCGTCAACCTTGTCCCTTCGTGAGAGGCGAACTTCTGCAGTACCTTGTTGACAATCTTGAACGGAGGGAATGCATATAGATCTAGATGTGACCAATCTAGTAGAAAGGCATCTATATGAACTGCTGCTGGGTCCGGGATTGGTGAGCAAAATATTGGGAGCCTCTTGGTCATCGAGGTTGCGAAGAGATCTATGGTTGGCTGGCCCCAGGTGGCCCAAAGTCTCTTGCATACATCCTTGTGGAGGGTCCATTCTGTTGGAATTATTTGTCCCTTCCGACTGAGACAATCTGCCATGACATTCAAGTTGCCTTGGATGAACCTCGTTACTAGTGATATGTCTAGACCTTTTGACCAGGTGAGGAGGTCCCTTGCGATCTCGTACAATGTCAGAGAGTAGGTCCCTCCTTGCTTGGAGATGTACGCCAAAGCCGTGGTGTTGTCCGAGTTCACCTCCACCACTTTGCCTTGAAGGAGAGACCTGAAGCTTTTCCAGGTCAGATGTACTGCCAGTAGCTCCTTGCAGTTGAAATGCATTGTCCTTTGACTCGAGTTCCATAATCCCGAGCATTCCCGACCGTCTAATGTCGCACCCCAGCCTACGTCCGATGCGTCCGAGAAGAGAACGTGGTTGGGAGTCTGAACAGTCAGGGGAAGACCCTCTCTAAGGTTGATATAGTCCTTTCACCAAGTCAGACAAGACTTTATCTTTCCGGAAACCGGGATCGAGACCGCTTCTAGCGTCTTGTCCTTTTTCCAGTGAAAAGCTAGATGGTATAGAAGAGGACGGAGGTGTAGTCTTCCTAGTGACACAAATTGATCCACGGATGACAGTGTCCCTACCAGACTCATCCACAGCCTGACTGGGCAGCGTTCCTTCTTCAGCATCTTCTGGATGGATAGCAGGGCTGGGGGCTGATCGTCTTGTTCAGCAACGTCCTCATCAGAGGGTTCCTCATCCGAAACTGATGAGGAAACGGCAACGGAGTGGGCAACGTCTGACTCGCTGAATCCGGTCGCACTGGTGGATGCGTGACGGAGCCGGACGCAATATTATGGAACTGCTGCACAGTCTGTGAACTGTCAACAACCATGGGTGCGCGAGGAAGTACAGCGTCAACCCGAAACTGTCTAGACTGTCTGGGTTGTGCAGTCAACACCCTACCGGGTTGCTGAGGTTGACGCACTGCGTCACAACAAGTCACCTCTGCTGGTTGTTGAACGTCCTGAACGTCAACAACCACCTCCGAGCGTCGCTTAACGTCAACGTGCGACTGGCAACCCACACTGGGTCGCATCGGTGGAGGAACCACCTCAACTGGCAGACGCGAGTAGGTTACCTCAGCGTCAACAGGGCGCACAACCGACCGGTTGGAAGGTTGTTGGCCAGAAGGAGGAACCACCTCAACTGGCAGACGCGAGTAGGTTACCTCAGCGTCAACAGGGCGCAAAACCGACCGGTTGGAAGGTTGTTGGCCAGAAGGTTCTTCTCCACATTTAAGTCCTCTATCAAGGACGCAAGCTTGGACTGCATGTCTTGCAGCAAAGCTCATTTAGGGTCTACGGGAGCAGGTGTGGCAACAGACGGGGTTAGCGACTGAGGCGGAACCATTTACCATCCCTGAAAGCCTTGTTATGTGTGACATAATAGTACAGCAAAACTTCAAAGGCTCGACAAAAGTTGAGAAGTTGACCTGTAAACAACTTGGAACGTCTCCTGGCTAGGCGCCAGGGCGAGTCTACCAGAATTGAGAAGTCTATCTGGGCAGAGGCATGAACTCCCAAGCCGAGAACTTCTCTCGTGTCCTATCAGACTCTCGCTCTATAAGCCAGTTTAAAAGTAGGGAAATCAAAGGCTGTATCCCTAAAACTCCTCCTGGTGCAAAAACCAGTCGCCTAGCCAACGTAACGCTCTCTAGGAGAGCGAGAGAGCACTAGCTTAAAAACAACGGCTTCGAAGTAGCTAGGCCTAGTGTAAGTTCTGACGTTTAGGCGAACGAGGAGCAGCAGTTACAAGATCCGGACGAAGATCCTTAAAAAATCATCATGATTTAATTAAAGTCCATAGGAGGCTAAGCAGCTTAAGGCTCCTCTCCAAATGACAGAGTCCTCAAGGGAATATCAGTAGGAGGGAGAACAGCAACTTCCTCATCTACAGGAACCTTGTCCGATAACAGCTAGGTTACCTCAGTGAGTCTCTCACTGGTGCATTAGTAGCAGACCAGAAGGCAACGTCATGTAACTGCTTGACAGTCTGTGAACTGTCAACAACTGAACTGTCCACCACAACAGGTGCGAGAGGACATACAGTGTCCACTCGAGACTGCTTTGACTGTCTAGACTGAGCAGTCAAAACAACTCTAGAATACGGAGGTTGACGCACCGCGTCAAAACAAAACAACTTAGACTGTTGTTGTACCTCTCGAACGTCAACGGAAGGTTCCGTGCGTTACTGAACGTCAACATGCGGCTGGCAGGGTACACTGGAACGCATGGGTGGCGGGACTCTCTCAGCTGGAGTGCGGCAGAAGGTCGCCTCAGCGTCCACAGGACGCACAACCGTGGTTGGTTGTAGGCTAGAGGTTGGTGCAGTGTCAACCTTCTCCGCACGAAAGTCCCGCATCAATGACGTTAACTGAGACTGCATGGTCTGCAGCAAAGACCACTTAGGGTCTACAGGAGCAGGTGCGGCAACAGACGGTGTGACTGCCTGATGCGGTACCGCTTTGCCTCTCTTAGGAGGTGAGCAGTCGTCGGAAGACTGCAGCGAGTCCGAACTGACCCAGTGGCTACAACTGGGCCGTTGGACTTGCGCGGAATGGACCGACTTGCGCTTAAAAAGCCGCGAGACCTTGGTCCATGGTTTCTTACGAGAAACCTCTTCCGCAGACGAGAAATAAATGGGCTCTCTCGTCTTTGTGTGGGTGGGGCGATCTTGGGTAGATACGCCCGAAACCACGGAGGGAAAAAACGTCTGTTCGTTGATCAAGGCCTCTCGAACCCATAAGTCGTTCGACATTACTTCTCCCCTGGGCTTGGGAGCTTGCAAGAGGTCCCGGACTAGGTGAACGACAGGCACGAACAGACGAACCCTCGGACGCAACACTGTAACACTTTGCGCATATCACTTTATCGATTTTCTGTTTTGCACTTATTTCACTGAAATCGAAACTTTTACTGATTTCTACCTGAAACACGCAATTCTACCCTTCATTAAAAGGTAGTAATTGCGAAATCAGTCGTATAAAGCAGCTCATTAATACTAGCAAAAAACAGAAAACATATATAAAGATAAAAAATTCAGTGGCTGGGAAAGAGACTAAACACTAGTTCAAATAAACTACGTTTACAATCTCTCACCGCACATAGCCTGGGGACAAGAATAAAACCCTAGAAACGTTTTACCTTCTTCCCCGTACAGCGACTAGGGACGAGAGTAACACGAGAACAACGTTACCCGCTTGAACGGAACGTTTTCTCTCCTCTCTCTCCCTCTGTCTCTATCTCTCTCTCTCTTTCTCTCTTGATTTCGCACCTAAGAGAAGAGCCCAATTATATATCGTCAAAAAAAAAACATGTTATTTGACTAAAGGAAAAAACTGAAAGGTTTTCCAAATAAAAAGTTCCTTTAATTTAGAATTTAAAACATTTAAGCTAAGAAAGAAAGAACAAAACGTCAGAATCGATTTACTCTTACTGCAAAGTGAAACCGTGATACACTCTCTCTCTATCGTAACGATAGAGCGCATGTTGAACGTCCTGAACGTCAACAACTGCGTAGTCTAAAAAACTAAACATAGTTCATATTTGAAAACAGTACGAAGACTATCAAAGAAATTCTTTCATAAAACATTAAATTTAAAAAGTTTTAAATTCTTTAAAGGCTAAATACGATATAACGGGCTCAACGTTGATTAACTTCGGTTCCAAGTTAGGACCGCCTACTATCAGGAAAGGTCGCATATAAACAAAACATAAAAATTTATTTTATATGTTTATAATAAATGGAAAGTTAATCGAAGAGGCCTAATAAAGGCGGAAAGATATAAAATATATAGATCTATAACGTGTTAAGCAAAATTACTAAAAACCTAAACACACTTCCGTCTAAGGGAAGGGTCGGCCATTTAAAAGTGAAAGAGAGTCCATACTCTCTTTGTCACCATAATTAAATCTATCCAAAACGAGTTCAAGTTTTGAGATGAAGATAAAACACCTGCATAGCGAAAGCTCAAAACTAGAATAGTGTACTTCACCAAATAGTTGTGAAAACAAATCCAGTTAGTAACAGCGAATTAGTAGGCCTTGCCGGTAGCCCGACAGAGAGAAAATTGGTTCTGTGTTTACATTGAGTACTGAGTACCTGCTCGACAGATGGCGCTGTTGATGTACACCCCCTACCTGCATAGCGATCGCTGGCGTATTTTGAACGTAGAGTTTTCTGTCGAGCAACAGAGTTGCAGCTTATATAATCACCGGCTAAGTTTAATATTGAAAAATTTCTTTTCAGCTATGAAGAACATTTTTTATTCTTGGGATGAAGTGCAGCAAACAAACCTGAATGGTGTGTGGGAAAAAAACTGTTCCCAGTTTCAATGTTTTCGATGACTTTGTCACCAAGAGGTAAGAAGCTTAATTTGGAGGTGGAAACTGATGATATCACAGAGCTGCTGACATCTCATTGAGAGGAGTTATCTGCTAAGGACCGCATTCAGATTGAGAAACAAATAACTTGAAAAATAAAATGAGAAGGACAGGGTACTACATACCCCAAAGCACAGGATATTTACAATAAGGGAATAGCAGAAGATTTTGGACCGATAGAAGAGAGGTTAGCAAATTTGAAGCTTAGGACCCCAACACTGCCAAGCACAGTAATGTCTTCTGAAGGGTCATGAATTGTCTGGTATGTTACAAGAAGGTAGAGAGGCCTGTAACAGATCCTATACCCTGTATCTCAAGCTGCTTCTTAACCTTCCTGCAGCCTCTCCAGCACTTGCAGTCATTTGTGACTTGCATTACCCCTGTATCTCCATCACCTTCTGGCGATTCTCATGCCTTCTCCATCTTCCTCTTCTCTTTAAGTCTGTCTCTTTATCCCTTGCAATGGCCCCTTCCAGTGTGTAAGCCAACCCCAGGAGTAAAGGTTAAGGAACTGTATTTTTTTTATCATATCTTATGCTGTACTTGTCCTCCATATTTATTTAGTCATAGTTGTTTTCATGTCATAAAGTGTTTTTTATGGCCCAAATTATGAATTTACTACTGAATAGGCGTGTGACTTTGATATGTACATAATTAGGTGTGTTGAGAGTAGCATAAAAGCTTGAGTTACAAAACGTTTTAGGAACGGATCTCCATCATAATATTCTCATTTACTATTATTATTTTAATTATTATATTTATTATTTTCACTACAAACAATCTACCAAGACCAAGTCATTAATTCATAGTCTTATCGTTCTTGCCATAAGAATTTGTTCTCAAATGTGAGTTTAAAACTGAAGCAAGGAAAAGTAGAAGGAGGAAGAGAAGCCTAAGGAAATGAGTAAAAAGTAAAAGACAGAAACCTATTCAGTCGTGAAACCAACAGAAACTGTCAAGAACCTTTAATTCTTTCAACATTCATTGATGAAGAGAGTGACGGATGACCCCCATCCAAATGTTAAAAGCAAACAGTAAACCAATACTCCATAATATAATGATTAGATATAACAATTTCTATAACAGATAAAGCTAATGAACTAAAATTTAGACTGATATTTTGAAAACTAGCCGAAAGTTAATATGAAATAACGGAATTGACTCTAAAATTCTGTCCATTTTCTGTTAGAACCAAGGAAAACTGAAACTGAAATATAATATCGTAATACAGATGGAAAGTAAAAGGTGAACATTACCTAATATATCAGTTTTTAAACCTACTTATTAAAATTATACAAAAATGTATATTACAATTAAAAATACATATGCATTTTTTTTAAGTTAATTAATAGAGTAAAAGATGAATGAAAGCTGAAGAAACTTAGTTACAAATAAAAAAATGAAAATCTTACAAACTCTTAAGACTCTATAATAAAATTCAAATAGCAGAGATATAATTAACTAGTGTAAAAAAATCAACTGCTTATTACAGATAAGCAGTAATCGGGAATTAGAAAATTTAACTTTAAATTACTGTGCTGATAAACAGTAATCAGCCTCCATTCCTAACTTAATTGCATCCAATTTCAGTTTCTGTGTCACACATACATTACTATTTGCAAAAATTCTTTTTAATTAATCCTCAGACTTCTGAAGCCTTTAGCTTCCACTGCTTTAAAGTTTCATGAAGGTATTTTTCTTGGAAAAATACAGTGAAGGATTAAGAAAATTTTAACCACACATTGGCACCGAATGTGTTTGACATTCACAAACTCACCTGAGGATACTGAGCACAAATATGTTTAATTATAGCTGGTTGTAAATCAACTCCTTTCCTGTACTGCAATCGAGACATTACAATAACATTAACTGAAAAGAAATTTTAACCATTACTAGGAAGCTTAGCAACATTGCATATATAGTACAGTACTGTACTGTAGTTCTAAATCTTGTTTTAAATCAGTGAAAAATAAACACGGTACAGTATTTCTTAGAAATACAGCACATTGTCACTGGAAATAAAGTTCAGTGTAACCTAAAATAATAATAAGAGCTAAAAAATTGAATCTTAAATCTTTATACAAAATGGTGGAAGTCAATAAATTAAAGATGAGCAACTTACTTTTATCTTTGGGTCTTTTTGATAAGTCTGGCTTGAAAACCTCTGTATCTAAAGCATTTGGTATGACGGATACTTTGTCTTGGTCAACATTTGCTCTCAATACTGTGTTTTCCTTCCTGAAAAAGACCTTACACTTTAGAACCAATACAAGCACTTGTAGAATAAGGAATTATTGAGCATTTTTGTTGGCCTCTCTTATGAAGGCAATATCTAACCTATACAGATGGTCGTCAACTTACAAACTTAATTGGTTCCAAGAAGCCCTTTGTAGGTTGGATTTTGTAAAATTTTGGCCTAGGGTAGGCCTAACCTAAACCCCATGCCTATGATTTCCAGCTACAAATGTAAAAAATAGTCGGGTTTCTTATGAAATAGATATCAGGTTATTACAATTATCGTTTTGCCTAATGTATTAAATGATATAATACTGATTTTACTCGCCCCAGTTTTAATACCGACACCCTTTAGGGGTGAGCGAGCTGGATATATTCCTAGCATTACATGCAACTTTTTTCTCTGGTATATTTAGCAGTATTTATACCTTTGAAATGGTGCTTTAAGAAGCATTTCACGGAGCGACACAGGTTGAGCCCAGAAATAGATTTTTCCTTGGTCAAAATCCCTTTTTTAAAGTATTTATTTATCTTATCTTTGTTATTTTCAGTTGGATTTGCGTTTTTAAGTCGAATATTGGGCGAGCCCCTTCCCTCAAATCTAAAAGTATCACTCCCAAACACACATATAGGCTATACGCTACATATACCGAATGAGCAAGACTGGCTAAACTATAGTCCATTTCTTTTAGCAAGGCATATTTGCATCGACTCGCAGGGGTGCCCTTTTAGCTCGGAAAAGTTTCCGGATCGCTGATTGGTTGGACAAGATAATTCTGACCAATCAGCGATCACGAAACTTTTCCGAGCTAAAAGGGGACCGCCGTGAGTCGGTGCAAATATGCATCGCTAAAAGAAATGGACTACAGTATATTCTCATATGTACTTTTCTAGGCAAATTTTACACTTTTAACCAATTCAGTTATCATCTCTGACACTTTATGCATCTTTCAGCATAATCATAACACAAAATTGTAAATATGTAAAAGAGCAGAAAAAGGAATAAGAGGAGCATACAAGCAGAAATCATTTTTTTTTAACAAATACAATGTGATATATGAGAAAACAGATAATCTATTTCTCAGGAAATTATAGAAAATGGTGGAATTACTGTATATACATACATATATATACCAAGGCACTTCCCCCAATTTTGGGGGGTAGTTGACATCAACAAATGAAACAAAAACAAAAAAGGGGACCTCTACTCTCTACGTTCCTCCCAGCCTAACAAGGGACTCAACCGAGTTCAGTACCCAGGTCAGAAAAAGGTTTGCTTACGGAAACTGAAAAGCTACCATAAATATATAAAAAAAAATACTTTTTAGCAATCCAACCAATCATTTTCATTAAAAAACCTATTTGAAACATGAGATAGAGATGTTCTCCTACCCAAAAATGTAATAATCTTAATTTCCAGAATTCCAAGTCAGAAGTCGTGAGTCACGCTCCTTAATGACAATAATTCACGTAAAACTCTCCTTAAAAATATTGATAAATTGTCCTAATACAGTTCTTGCACAACTCAGAAATGCCATATTAGAGACAAAAGATATTTCAAAAAATTCTAAGTTCAACTTAGCATTCCTTGAAAAATCTTCTGATTTATATTATATATACAGTACACCATTTTAAAACTACCTCATTTTAAATCTGAGGAAAAAGGAGATGAAACATTCATTACTCTGTATAGTTCTCCATTTTCCTGAACTTCCATCAAGTCTTGCACTTCAAGTATCTCTCTTTCCTATAATGTCCAAGGCCTCCCTACAAACCCTTTTCCTGTCACTTTAGCTATTGTATTTTTTCTGATAAACTGTTTCTCAAAGAATCTCTCAATATTTACCCAATAAATATTTTGTAATGTACCTTATATGTATCCACATCAACTCTATTAGTTAAAGAGTGTAATCATTCCTTCTTTATCCCACATTTTTTTATTTTTCTGTATCCTTTAACCACATATCTTCATTCCCTTATGACTACCATAAGGGATTTATATTAATCTAAAAGTGAAATTGAAGCAAGAGAAGTTGCAAATATTACAACCAAATTACCCAATATATTAAACACCAGTGATGGTACCCACGAAACATAAAATACATTGGATACAATGAAGAATAGTGAACACTTTTCACATTTGGACATTTATACATTTAGGTAGTGTACAGTAGCCCTACTCTATCTAAGCTATAGATAATGCTAATACATTAATTCATCTAAGCATACTTACCCTACATATGAAACGCAGATGCAGTGGTTAACATCAGCTAAAGAAAGAGCTAAGAAATTGTTTGTCACAATAGCAGACATATCTGCAAAGCCAAACAGCGAGTGATCTGTAAAGACGCTCTGTAAAAAAAAAGAGTAATGTGAAAATCTAAATATTTTAATAATAAAATTTTGATTTTATATCATACCCATCAATTCATATTTACTTGATCCTGTAACTGCAGTATCTTGCCTTACAAGTGAAAAATTAGGTACTGTAATACATTTTCACATTACAAATTTATGCATAAACACCGTATGGACTACTGTATAAAAAAATTATGTTTAAACAACATAAATATGACTTAGTAACTTACTTTTAACCCCATAGCTCTTGCCAGGTTCATGGCTTCATGTGCCATTGTAGAGAAGGCCGAGTGGCCGTGAACAATGGTGACTCTTTCACGAAGAAGTATGTTTCGTAAGAGAGGAATGGATGTTATGAAAGTTGGAAGCACTGACTGGCTATAAAAAGGTTGTATGGGTAGATAATATACCTGTGAAAAAAAAAAAATATATACATTTTCAATCTATAATTATAACTCAGGAACTCAGAAATGTATAAATCTTTAGAAAATTAATAAATGGGCTAATATTATGAAGAATTGTAAGTCCTCGTTGTAAGAATTTTGGATTCAAATAACATGAATGATTTCCAGGTACCGTAATAATGTGCTTACCATATAGCTATCTTTCAATTTATGCTATGAATGTGACTACAGCCACACTTAGTAGTTATTTTATAATCTGGTGTAAATCATATCCCACACTTCATTTTCATCTGTTTCTTTATGTAAAAGTAGCCAAGTCTTCATCACTTAGAATTTATATTTCTAATTTGAAAAAAAATATATCTTCCTTAATTTTCAGACATTATGCTAAAAAAACAAAAAGAATTTTCAGACATTATGCTAATAAAAAGTAATAGATTACAAATATAATATTACCTTTTTCACAGCTATTGATTCTGTAATTATTATACTAAAGATATAACAGTAATATATACTACATATAGAATCCACATCAAACTCATCCAATAGGTCACTCCATTAAAAAAAAGAAAAAAAAGCAGCAAAAACATAATGTAATGTATTACCCAAAGTGAACCTCACCTTAAGCCCATTCGTCATGTAACGAATTCCCCGACGATCTCCATAGACATGTGTCATAACAATGACCTTATGCCCACGACCCAAGAGGCACTGTGATAACTGGAAAATGTGTTCTTCCACCCCACCAACATTTGGGTAGAAGAAGTCAGACACCATGCTGTAAACAGTGAATGAATTAATACAGGTAATGAAAGGCTGAGGGAATTACAATATATTTGTAAGAAAATAATATTTTTTGTATAAAATAAAAAATTTATCCAGTTTGCAAATAATGTTAAACTTAAATTACCATATTTTAAATATTTAACTTAGCCGGTGAATATATATAGCTGCAACTGTTGCTCGACAGACAAAAAACTGTAAAAAAAAACTCGCCAGCGATCACTATACAGGTTGCGGGTGTGCCCATCAGCGCGAACTGTCGGCCAGATACCATACTCAATGTAAACAAAGACTCAATTTCTTCTCTGTCGACGTGTCGACAAGACGTACTTTACTCGCTGTTGAAACCTGGAGTTTTTCCCATCATCTTTGGTGAAGTACTTTATTTTGGTTTTGAGCTTTCGCTGTGCAGGGTTTTTCTTCAAATAAATCCTTGAACTCTTTTTTGTATCGGATTCATTGTTGATGACTTAGATCGTTTTTTGGAATTTTCCCTTGACCAATTCAAAATGGCTGACCTTTCACAAGTTCCCAAGTTTAGAAAATGCAATGCTAGGGACTGTTCTAGGCGTCTTCCAAAGGCTTCTCTCGACCCTCACACTGTTTGTTCCAATTGTCGGGGTAAAACCTGTCAATTGGAAGATCGGTGTGAGGAATGCGTGGGCCTTTCGGAATTCGATTTTATCGAATTTGAGAAGTACACACGCAGGCTAGAGAGAGATAGAGTAAGGAGAAGTTCTTCTAGGTCGATAGATTTTTCCTCTCCTCATGCCCCTCAACCTATTCCTTCCCCTGTAGTGGTTGTTCCTAACCCCCCTCCTAGCACTCAGGAACCATCGATGGCTAACATGATGCGTGCTATCCATGCCTTGGGGGAGAGAGTTGAGTCCCTTGCTAGTGACCGCAATCAACTCATGGCAGATGTTAAGGAGCTAAAGTGCCAAAGTGCCGCGGGAAGTGATAAAGTGCCTAGTGAAAGTGTTGTGAACAGTGTTGCGCTTGAGGGTTCGTCTGTTCGTGCCTGTCGTCCTCCTAGTCCGGGACCTCTTGCAAGCTCCCAAGCCCAGGGGAGAAGCAATGTCGTACGACGCATGGGTTCGAGAGGCCTTGATCAGCGAACAGACGTTCCCTCCTTGGTATCAGGCGTATCTCCCCAAGATGGCCCCTACCTACGTAAGACGAGAGAGCCCGTTTTTACCTCGTCGTCTGAAGGTGTTTCTCGTAAGAAACTTTGGACCAAGGTCTCACGACCTTTAAAACGTAAGTCGGTCCCTTCAGGACAAGTCCAACGTCCCGGTTGTAGCCACTGGGTCAGTTCGGACTCGTTGCCGTCATCTGATGACTGCTCACCGCCTAAGAGAGGCAAAGCGGTACCGCCTCAGTCGCTAACCCCGTCTGTTGCCGCACCTGCTCCCGTAGACCCTAAATGGGCTTTGCTGCAAGACATGCAGTCCAAGCTTGCGTCCTTGATGGAGGACTTTAATGCGGAGAAGGTTGCTGCTGAACCTTCTGGCCAACAACCTTCCAAGCGATCGGTTGTGCGTCCTGTTGACGCTGAGGTAACCTTCTCGCGTCTACCAGTTGAGGTGGTTCCTCCACCGATGCGACCCAGTGGGGGTTGCCAGCCGCACGTTGACGTTAAGCAACGCTCGGAGGTGGTTGTTGACGTTCAGGACGTTCAACAACCATCAGAGGTGACTTGTTTTGACGCGGTGCGTCAACCTCCGCAACCCGTTATGGTGTTGACTGCACAACCCAGACGGTCTAGACAGTCTCGGGTGGACGCTGTGCGTCCTCGCGCACCCATGGTTGTTGACAGTTCACAGACTGTGCAGCAGTTCCATGACGTTGCGTCCGGCTCCGTCACGCATGCACCAGTGCGACCGGACTCAGCGATCCAGACGTTGCCCACTCCGTTGCCGTTTCCTCATCAGTTTTCGGATGAGGAACTATCTGATGAGGATGTTGCTGAACAACAAGACGATCAACCGTCAGAACTGGACGAGCCTAAGGCAACTCAACCATCATTGGACTTTAGAAAAGTCATGGCTGTATTCAAGGAGTTGTTTCCTGACCATTTTATTTCTGTGGCTCCTCGTTCTCTGCCGTCAGAGTTTGTATTAGGCACGCCTTCTACCGCACCTGCCTTTACTAAACTCGTTCTCTCACGCTCATCCAAGAGAGCTTTGCGGCTGTTAGGAGACTGGCTAGAGTCTAAGAAGAGTTTAGGGAAGACAGCATTTGCCTTTCCCCCATCTAAACTCTCTTCTAGATCGAGCGTCTGGTATGCCACGGGAGAAGTTCTCGGCTTGGGAGTTCCTGCCTCTGCCCAGGGCGACTTCTCAAGTCTTGTAGACTCTCCCCGCCGCCTTGCCATGAGACGCTCGAAGATTTGTTGGTCACCATCGGACCTGGACCACCTTCTTAAAGGGATATTTAGGGCTTTCGAAGTCTTTAACTTTTTAGACTGGTGCTTAGGAGCCCTGAGCAGGAAAATCTCTTCGACAGATAAGGATATTTCTTTGCTCATTATGTCCTGCATGGACAAGGCCGTCCGTGATGGGTCCAATGAGCTAGCTGCCTCATTCACGTCCGGAGTCCTGAAGAAGCGAGAGTCTCTCTGTTCGTTCCTGTCTGCTGGAGTTACGCCATGCCAGAGATCTGAACTTCTCTTTGCTCCCCTTTCCAAGTGCCTGTTTCCTGAAGTCTTGGTAAAGGAAATTGCCGCTTCGTTAGTTCAGAAGGACACCCACGATCTAGTTGCGTCCTCAGCTCGCAAAGCTCCCCCTTTGCCTACATTGTCTGCTAGACCGAGGATAGACACTCCAGCGTCTCGCTTTATTCCGCCCTTTCGTGGCAGAGCCTCCAGCAGAGGAGGTGCTCGTGCCGAAGGGAAACGAGGGAAGAGGAAAGGACCCAAGTCCTCCAAGGGCAGAGTCTGACTGCCCGCAACTTCAGACAGCAGTGGGAGCCAGACTCAAGAACTTCTGGCAAGCCTGGGAGAAGAGAGGCGCAGATTCACAATCTGTGAAGTTACTCAGAGAGGGGTACAAAATCCCATTTGTACGCAAACCCCCTCTAGCAACGTCCCCCATCGATCTCTCTCCCAGGTACAGAGAGGAAGAAAAGAGACAAGCCCTGAAACTGGAAGTGTCTTTTGCTAGAGAAGGGAGCGGTGGTCAAAGTCTCGGACCTTCGATCACCGGGATTTTACAACCGTCTCTTCCTAGTTTCAAAGAAGACAGGAGGTTGGAGACCGGTGCTAGACGTCAGTGCTCTGAATGTCTTTGTCACAAAGACGAAGTTCTCCATGGAGACCACAAAGTCAGTCTTAGCAGCGGTCAGAAGGGAAGACTGGATGGTCTCGCTAGACCTAAGGGACGCCTACTTCCACATCCCCATTCACTCAGACTCCCAAACTTTTCTGAGATTCGTCTTCGAAAATGTGGTCTACCAGTTTCGGGCCCTGTGCTTTGGCCTAAGCACAGCTCCTCTCGTGTTTACGAGGCTGATGAGGAATGTGGCCAAATTCCTCCACTTATCGGACATCCGAGCCTCCCTTTATTTGGACGACTGGCTTCTCAGAGCCTCTTCCAGTCGTCGCTGTCTGAAGGATCTCAAGTGGACTCTAGATCTGACCAAGGAATTGGGACTCCTAGTCAATTTGGAAAAGTCGCAGCTGGTCCCATCCCAAACTATTCTGTATTTAGGGATGGAGATTCACAGTCTAGCTTTTCGGGCTTTTCCGTCGGCCCCCAGAATAGATCAAGCCCTGCTATCCATCCAGAAGATGCTGAAGAAGGAACGCTGCTCAGTCAGGCTGTGGATGAGTCTGGTAGGGACGCTATCATCCCTGGAACAATTTGTATCACTAGGAAGACTACACCTCCGTCCTCTTCAATACCATCTAGCTTTTCACTGGAAAAAGGACAAGACGCTAGAAGCGGTCTCGATCCCGATTTCCGGAAAGATAAAGTCTTGTCTGACTTGGTGGAAGGACAATATCAACCTAAGAGAGGGTCTTCCCCTGGCTGTTCAGATACCCAACCACGTTCTCTTCTCGGACGCATCGGACTTGGGCTGGGGCGCGACGCTGGACGGTCGGGAATGCTCAGGTCTGTGGAACTCGAGTCAGAGGAGCATGCATATCAACTGCAAGGAGCTGTTGGCAGTTCATCTGGCCTTGAAAAGCTTCGAGTATCTCCTTCGAGGCAAAGTGGTGGAAGTAAACTCGGACAACACCACGGCCTTGGCGTACATCTCCAAACAAGGAGGTACCCACTCACTGACGTTGTACGAGATCGCAAGGGACCTGCTCATCTGGTCAAAAGGTCAAGACATCTCCCTAGTAACGAGGTTCATCCAAGGCGACTTGAACGTCATAGCAGATGGTCTCAGTCGGAAAGGGCAAGTAATTCCAACCGAATGGACCCTCCACAAGGATGTGTGCAAGAGACTTTGGGCCACTTGGGGTCAACCAACCATAGATCTCTTTGCAACCTCGCTGACCAAGAGGCTTCCAATCTATTGCTCCCCAGTCCCGGACCCAGCAGCAATACATATAGATGCCTTCCTCCTAGATTGGTCACATCTGGATCTCTACGCATTCCCACCGTTCAAGATTGTCAACAAGGTACTGCAGAAGTTCGCCTCTCACGAAGGGACAAGGTTGACGTTAGTTGCTCCCCTCTGGCCCGCGAGAGAATGGTTCACCGAGGTACTTCGATGGTTAGTAGACGTTCCCAGAAGTCTTCCTCTAAGGGTAGACCTTCTACGTCAGCCACACGTAAAGAAGGTACACCAAAGCCTCCACGCTCTTCGTCTGACTGCCTTCAGACTATCGAAAGACTCTCGAGAGCTAGAGGCTTTTCGAAGGAGGCAGCCAGTGCGATTGCTAGAGCAAGGAGAGCGTCTACCATTAGAGTCTACCAATCGAAGTGGGAAGTCTTCCGAGACTGGTGCAAGTGAGTTTCTGTATCCTCGACCAGTACCTCTGTAGCTCAAATAGCTGATTTTCTCTTATACCTGAGAAAAGGACGATCCCTTTCAGCTCCCACTATCAAGGGCTACAGAAGCATGTTGGCATCGGTCTTCCGGCATAGAGGCTTAGATCTTTCCAACAATAAAGATCTGCAAGACCTCCTTAAGTCTTTTGAGACCACCAAGGAGCGTCGTTTGGCTACCCCTGGATGGAATTTAGACGTGGTACTAAGATTCCTCATGTCAGACAGGTTTGAGCCGTTTCAATCAGCCTCCCTGAAAGATCTCACTCTTTAGACTCTTTTCCTGGTATGCTTAGCCTCGGCTAAAAGAGTCAGTGAGATTCATGCCTTCAGCAAGAACATCGGATTTTCGTCGGAAAAAGCCACTTGTTCGCTGCAACTTGGTTTTCTAGCCAAAAATGAGCTGCCTTCTCGGCCTTGGCCTAAATCTTTCGATATTCCCAGCTTATCGGAGATCGTAGGCAATGAACTAGAAAGAGTCTTATGCCCTGTTAGAGCTCTTAAGTTCTATTTAAAGCGTACTAAACCTTTACGAGGCCAATCTGAAGCTTTATGGTGTTCAGTTAAGAAACCATCCTTGCCTATGTCAAAGAATGCTTTGTCATATTTTATCAGATTGTTAATACGAGAAGCTCATTCACATCTGAGTGAGGAAGACCGAACTTTGCTTAAGGTGAAGACGCACGAAGTTAGAGCTGTAGCAACTTCCGTGGCCTTTAAGCAAAATAGATCTCTGCAAAGTATAATGGACGCAACCTATTGGAGAAGCAAGTCAGTGTTCGCGTCATTTTACTTGAAAGATGTCCAGTCTCTTTACGAGAACTGCTACACACTGGGACCATTCGTAGCAGCGAGTGCAGTAGTGGGTGAGGGCTCAACCACTACAATTCCCTAATTCCATATCCTTTTAATCTGTCTCTTGAAATGTTTTTAATGTTGTTTTTTATGGGTTGTCCGGAAGGCTAAGAAGCCTTTCGCATCCTGGCTGATTTGGCGGGTGGTCAAAGTCATTTCTTGAGAGCGCCCAGATTAGGGGTTTGATGAGGTCCTGTTGTATGGGTTGCAGCCCTTGATACTTCAGCTCCTAGGGGTCTGTCAGCATCCTAAGAGGATCGCGAGGCTCCGTAAGGAAGACGTATTTATAAGGCAGAGTAATCGTCTAAGTCGACTTCCTTACCAGGTACCTATTTATTTTGTTTTTGTTATTTTGATAACTTCTAAAATGAAATAAAAACTCTTAGCTCATAAGATGTAAACATATTTAACTGGTCTCTACCCACCACCCTGGGTGTGAATCAGCTATATATATTCACCGGCTAAGTTAAATATTTAAAAATATTTTAATTATAAAATAAATTTTTTAATATACTTACCCGGTGAATATATAAATTAAACGACCCTCCCTTCCTCCCCAATAGAGACGCAGTGGGATGAGAAGAAATTGAGTCTTTGTTTACATTGAGTATGGTATCTGGCCGACAGTTGGCGCTGATGGGCACACCCGCAACCTGTATAGTGATCGCTGGCGAGTTTTTTTTTACAGTTTTTTGTCTGTCGAGCAACAGAGTTGCAGCTATATATATTCACCGGGTAAGTATATTCAAAAATTTATTTTATAATTAAAATATCATTTTTTTTCAGTTTAAGACATGCCATAGTCAGTTATCTACTATGATATAATTTTCTCACTAGTTTCAGGATAAAAATTTAACATTAATGAAACGAAGTTGCTTACAGCATTGATCTTGACCAGTTTAAAACTTTTATTCTTGAACTCCCAAGGAAAAAACAGTATCACTAGTCTATACCTTCACCATTGTGCCAAACTAAGTCTCCAGATAATAACAACATCATGTCTTTTGAACACAATTCCCACCCCAATAGCAAGCATGGACAATTTTGACCCTATGGCAAATTCACTTATTATGTCCACCGTGGTCTGTGGCCCAGTTTATATACCACTCAAACTTTTTATACATGAAACCTCATTCCAGTTTTATTTTACAGTCATCATTCAACAAAACCCAATATTTTTTAATTGACATTTAACAGAAACTATTATTTTGAAAATGATATATAAACTGGAATGCTTTCTACATACCTATAATACAGTACTTGTTTCAATTACTCATATTGCCAGCCATATATTCTTATTACCAAATAGTACAGTATTGTATAAACTCAATTGTTAAACTTACATGTGACATGGAAATGTAATTTATATTTAACTAAAACCAAATAGAAATTATTAATATTAATGCATAAATGTGGGTGCAGAAATACTTAAACATAATGGCTACTTAAAACATTTTAGTACTATACAGTACATTTACGGTCAAGAAATATATTCTAAAACACCGTAGTGTAGCGATGACTTAAAAATCTATTATGACAGAAATGGATTATGTATTGTTCCATATATTCTGTTTGAAAAACAGAGCTACAGATACATAATGGCTGTTTATAAAATTATTATTATTATTAATTAATTTACAGCAGAAAAAATGTCAAAATTTGCTGAGATCAAAATACATTCCATATTTTAAGCTATATCCTGTACAAAACTTACATTTCACCATCTATAAAACATGAACTCTGAAAAGGAGCATAGAATTTACATTTGAAAATATTAATACAAGCCATCACCTGATTAGGTAATAAAACCTCAAATTCCTTCCTAGCCTAATTTTATCAAATTTATGTACGCGTGTAGAACGTTAGGTCACCAGGCCTGGTGCTCACGTAGAAAACAAGAATCCTTCCTATCCATGTCCATCGTCACCCATATTTTATTGTATCTATGAGTATAATGGTTAATTAACTAAAGCTAATTAATCACTTACTGGTCTTGAGCTGTATGTATGATAGCGGCTACCTGTATGTATGATGACGGCCATGCGCCACAACTCCACAGTAAGCTAAGAATACAGCAGTTAAAGGGGGGGGGGTGGCAAGGGAGCGGTAGGACCCCCCCCCCCCCCATTAGGTAAGGACACAACTTGTAGGTTAGGTGGGGAAGTTTAAGTTAGATGATTTTCTTGTGTTGAGGTTTTGCAGAACAACGGACACAGTTATTGTAGTACAGCAGCCACGACTAGAAAATGGGAAGAAAATTCCCATTTTATATGGCCACTGATATACAAAGGCTCCCTAGTCTTTACTCTGCAATGGCTCGCTATGCTTGCAGTTAAACATTATTTTATTGCAACTCTGTTCTGGCAAGCGGTACATGTTGTGCTAAGCACATTAGCCAAGTGGGCGAGTATAATGGCAGACGGAAAATCAGCGACCCAACCACCTACAAATTACCCAAATTTATTTATGCATACCCCTTCTTGGCCTAAACTGACATACAGCAGGGTACATTGTTCATAAAATATCATTTTTAACTGGTAACAGGGTTGAATAATAATCAAATGAGGTGTTCCTCATTACTATAACATGCATTAAGCATACGGCCACTCCCATTATCCTGGGCTAGCCTAAATCCCTTCAACTTACCAAATAACATGACGATTAGGTCTATTTTCAGCTGGACCGGGTAATTTGTTCTCCATTGACTACTATTTTCTCATATCCTTAATTCATCTGTATAGCACTAATAAGCAGAAATTATGCTTTGAAACTTGGTGAGCGCTTTAGTCTAGTTCGTTTAGTCATAGCCTAAATATTATGATTGGACCATTATTATATGCACAGGTTAACATAAAACTTGATATTAAGTTGTCCGTATTTAGCCTAAATTATACCAAAGTTGTTTCTAAGGCTTCCTCTTTGCTACTAATCCATATACCTTGAAGATATCTTATCAAAATACAAATATTTTATCACTTTATAATGTTTGTTTACAACTTGGACTTATTTCTCGGGCGTTCGGAGCTCAAGGACAGTGTTGCCATTTCATTGTTTGTAATTCTCATATTTTTTCTAATATATCTGAGAAAACAAGTCAGGTGGGAATCAGAGACAGGACGGAATTAAATCATTAATAGTGAATGAAAAAGTGCCAGTTAGTTGTAATGAATGAAAAGGTTAAATTTATCCAATTGTAGTGCATATTTGAAGGGTGGGTATTATTTTGAGATGGCATCAATTTACAGTAGTATATTTCTCTCATAGAAAATGGTGCTAAGACTGTCATCTTTAAAGTAGGACTTGTCTAATATGTTTGGACCCAATAGCTTTTGCGACAAATATATTTATTACCAACCAGTAGCAATCTGAGAGTAATTTGTTTTTATTATTGAGTTTATACCTTTTATTCATGAACGAGAATGACCTAGTATGCAATAACTGTATGTATGCACATTTTCACATCTTGGGTAGTAGATTGGCCTGGGCACCAACCACCCGTTGAGATATTGCCGCTAGAGAGTTATTGGGTCCTTTGACTGGCCAGACAATACTACATTGGATCCCTTTCTCTAGTTACGGCTCATTTTGCTTTTGGTCACACGTACACCGAATAGTCTAGCTTATTTTTACCACATTCTCCTCTTTTCAAGTGCATAAGGTACCAGGAAGAAAAGTAGTAATATTTTTACAGCTTTGATTGTTACTGAAGACATTAAATGGCTGAGGGGCATGATTTTTCCAGTTTATAACCCTGCATTAAAATTATTAAAATTTTGTGTGTGTGTATATATATATATATATATATATATATATATATATATATATATATATATATATATATATATATTTAACTATTAACTGCTTTTCTTCTCATTACAGAATACATAGTGTAAAAATGGCTCTATGAGAAAGAGTTACTAAAAACATTCATGGCCCAGTTTTTATGTTTTTCACTTCAGCAAGTGCGAGAATGTCTACAGTACTTGATTCCAAGCATGCTACAAAAATGAAGGATCACCAAGAGATGGTGGCTACCATGAGGTCACTTGCATATGCATTATCGAAGGATGGTTTCCTCAAAGCTTGGCTAGAATTTGAAGCTAATCCTCTCTCACAGATGTACATCAACTTCAGTGGGTACATTACTGTTAAATTCTGTTTACCTCATTTGCTAAAAGAGTTCTTGCTGAGAAGAAAGCAAATGAACATGAAAATTGTATTAAGCATATTTTTCTTATATATTTGTTGTGTAGGATTATAATCAATTAAGTCAATTTCACCATTATTATCATTATCGTAATAATAGTTATATTAACCTCACTGTCATCAATTCAGAATACTACTGTAGTGAATACTACTGTAGTATATGCAATTCTCACCTACTTTACGCATTTCAGTATGTCAAACTATTGATATATTTTCCCTTCCCTTTTCAGCTATCTCGACTCACTAATGGAAAGGAGGGATGAGCGGGCCATTGCATTCAGAATAGGTGCAATACTAGCCTCCCAGCTAGTACAGTGGTAACGTATTTGCCTAGCATTCACATCGCAGCAGATCGATCCCAGCCTGGGACCGTGTTTTTGAGCTGTTTACTGGGTAGGCCACTGCTGTGGTAGAGCACCACAGTGGGGTGTTGGGATTGCCCGACTGACGTTCTGGTGAGCGTCTATTCTGATGGAACTGGAACTGAAACCAGACACCTTTAACCTTAAATGCTACGGGGTCACCATATATACTGTTTTTGCGACACAACCATGTGCATTATTAATTTAGTTGTTCTTAACAGGTAAGCATTCTCAATATTCATTTTGTAGAAGTGAAATATTTCTCCATAGGTGTCAAATGACTGCTGTAAAATCATGCACATACCATACATGCGATGATTGATTTCCTGAAAAAGTATTTAAGATAAATTGATTCACATTTTATGAAAAAAAGATCATTGAAGGAACTGTTAATGAAGAAGTATCAATTGTGGTGTATGAAATGTTTGAATTATGTGTGTGTCATATTTTGTTTAATTATTTCAGATGCAACGCATACAACGCAGTTCAACTCCTGATTTTTATGGTTGAAATATTCCACAGTTACATGAAGAAGAGACTCGTAGACATATCACTAGGAAGATGAAAAGTTGACAGCATTAGTATATGCACACTGTCCCTAGATGCAGTAACTCCCCTTGCAAATGGAAGCTGACAGAAATTATTCAGTCTACAACATCGCATCCATATGAAGTCTCCTTTGACCGTGTTAATCATGAGGCCCTTGTTTTCAAACTCAGACAGTTAGGAGTAAGTGGGTATTTTCCTATCATCATAATTAAATATTTGAGTAATAGGTTGCAAAGAGCTGTTGTTAGTGGACAATATAGTGAGCATAGGAATGTGATATCTGGTGTTCCTCAGGGTAATGTTCTTGGCCCACTATTTTTCATACTACACTTTATACACATGATGTATGGTCAGGCTTAAAAAACAAACCATTGCTTATGCAGCTGAGGCTATTCTCTTCATCAATTCAATCTCCTGAATGCAGGTCTGGGGTTCTTGAATCCCCTAATAGAGATCTAGCTAAAATTAGTGCCTGGTACAAATTATGGAGCATGAAGTTGAACCCTAACAAACCTCAAAGTATTGATAATGTTTCTTTAGGCATAATTCTTGATTGCAAATTTATTTTTGAGAAACACACTGACTGTTTCCTCTTCAATTGCACCCAAAATAGGTATATTGAGAGTCTTGAAATTTTTGGCAAACATTCTCTTCTGAAGAAATTTTAGATTTTTTAATTCTGCCATGTTTTTTTCGAGTATCGTTCTCTTATCTTGTTTTCAGCTACTGATTCTGATCTTTATCTGCTGGACAAAATCTTGCTGTCTGATGATTTTATTTATACCTGGGTTTTCAGATGAGGGAAAATATAGAATGAAACATAACCAAGTATGAGTCCTAACCTAACCACAACTACCAAACCTAACCTCTGAGCCTGGGTCCTCCTCCTTAATTAGTGAGGGGGCGGGGGGGGGGGGCGCATTTACTCCATTATGACCCTCACCCTAACATGACCTATGCTGTCATATCACTATCTAAAAGCATAGTTAAGTATGGTGGTCCTAACTATATTAGGTCAATGAAGTCTGATGAGGAAATTAATCATTTTGTGCCTTAATCATAGCCATCAGTTAATAAAATAATAGTCTAGATAGATGAAATATGTACTCTTCTCTATTTATTGAGGTGAGAAATGGTTATCAATAATTTTTTATTTAAATTCCATGCTAAATACAAGAGCCATATTTTTGGGCTCAAGCCATGGCGTCCTGATGGAAGGTTCCTTTTTGGTAGCTTCCTTGGGTATATAACTACTAGATATTCCCAGAGAATTTAACCACAGGTTATCACAGAATTCTAACTTCTGGAGCGAGTATCCTAAAGGTTTCCCTTTTAAGACATCGTATATCAACAGGGGACGCATGTATTAACGCGCCACATAGCTATCTACACCCTAAACAGAGTTAACACTTCGGTGTGTAGGGGCGGAGAATAGCTGGGAGCCGTTCCACAGCTAATCTCGTTCGTGGCTACTTTTGGTACTCGAGACGTAAACAAACGGGCGCCATTGCTAAATGACGTCACGTCCGTCGTCATCCTTCTGCTAGTAGCTTGCCTTACTTAGACGGATTTTCCCTAAGCTCTTTTCATCAACCTGCATCTTCGTCATGTCGCTACCTTCGGCCTCGCCTTCTTCTGGAAAGTTGAGTACAAGGTTCCAGTATTGTTTAATTAAGCTCTGACCGTAAAGTAAATTATACTTTTCGAGATATTTGATGTTTTGTGGCAGAGCTGTGCCTCGACCGGACCCGCCATTTTATGGCGTCGCTGTTGTTTGCATGCCTTATTTAGTTAGCCTCAACAGCGTTTTTTCCGGCCTCTTTAACTAATCGATACTATTAGTTATTTAGTCTTCATAGCTAGGAACTTTTATATCGTGTTTTGACGCCTTTTTATCGGTCATCGACTGACCCCATACCAGTTGGCTACTATAGCCCCTAGGCCAGAGCGCCTATATCAGTGTTCATGCATGATATTTATCAGTGATCCTAGGTTATTATGAAGATAGTGGCATTATTTTACAATACTTTTGACTGTGATGCAAGTGTTTTCGCCTTCAGGGACCATATAAGGGACAGGTTAGATAGTGAGTTTTTCTAACCTAACCTACACGTAGAACCCCTATATGCTTCCTTCATCCCCTGCCTTAGGGCATCCCTTCTGCATAACCTTGCTCCCCCTACCACGTAAGGGGTTCAAGCTCTTATCAGAATATTATATCGCTTCTCTGTCCTCCCTAAGGGAATGATTCCCCCTTAGGGTTGCGTCCGAGAATGAGGAACGACTAGTCCTTCCTCTATTGCTGGGGTTAGGTCTCCGACCATCCCTGCAATAGCGATACGTCTTCCATCCTTCCTAGTTCAGGACGTAACATCCCTGCTCTAGGTTAGGTTTTGGAGGGGTTTTTGTTGCGTACCTTGCTGAAACGATACCCATGCACCGTTTACAGACAAGCTGCCTTACCTTAGGCTAGGGAGTATCCTCCCTTCATCAGTGGCCGCTCTGGTACAGAACCTCCTCCACAGAAGACCCTTCTCTTCTCCCCTCCCCACCTATCTCTTGTATGGCCTAGCCTATACTTAGGTTAGTCTATACCCATCTGTCCCCTGTCCTACAACTCCTCCTTAGGGTGGAGTGATAGGGCTACCTTGAGCTTCTGTGTACAGTCCGCTCTGGTACATATACCCTTCATAGTGTCCTATGGGGTTAGCCACTGGATGCGTTCTGTCTGCAGGGGTCCCCCCCTTCTTGGGTGTCCCCTAGCCCTCCCTTGGGCTACCTTAGCTCCCGGTCCTCTGCGGCCCCTGCTTCTGGGTGATAGGGCTAGCCTCTATCATGGGTACACCCACTCAGGTGGGATGTCTTGGGGTCCGTGGCCGGACCCCTACATCCCTCCTTCTGTCTCTTTCACTATCCTGGTGCCGGTCCCTTGCCGCCTCCACTGCCGGTGATACCCACCTCCTACCTTGGTGACTTACCCCTTACCCTCTGGACCGCCAGTCCTCCGTGTGCCGGGGGACTGCCGCCTGCCGCCGGCATCCAGCCGATGGCCTTCCCTCTTTCCTCATAGCTTGGTCGTCCGTCCACCGGCCGACCCCCGGAGTGCCGGCATCCGCCGCCGGAAGTCCGGTTCTGCTATAACCATCCTTGTTCCTGTCACCAAGCCGGCAACCTCTGGCTGCCGGAACCGCCGCTCCCCGCCGGCGTGCCGTCGGCACCGGCGGCCGCCACCCTGGTATTAGTCTTGACTTCTATATTGTCTTCCCTAATGCCAGAAACTCTGCTGGAGTGGCCTCCGGCGTGCCGGCGGTCTGGCGGAGCCTTCCGAAGGCATCAAGGCGACTTGCACCCCCTTCTACTAGCTATCATCAGATATTGATAGCCCTACACTGCAACCAGATGACTTGTTTACGTAAATGGATCGGTATTTTATTACCGTTCTATTAGTAATCATGCTGTCTTCTTGCATATCACAGATTTCCAGCATGCTGTGTGTATCTTGGCACGGCTGGTTGCCGGAAACCGTTACCCTATGGGATCTTCTAGCCCCCAATTCTGGAACTGAGTGGCCTCAGTCCTAGCCTTATATCCTTGACATTTTCTAATAGAATTCCCACTGCCCTACGAGCATTCTATGTTGAATTCTATCCTGTGCCTTCGGTCACTTCGGATTGTCCATGGATGAAGGTTACGGTAACCAGCCGGGCGAGATACACGGAGTATGTACCTATCCTCTCTCAGCCCATCCTCTGTGCATCACACCTATTGTCAAGTTAAAATTAATGATTAATATTTAACTTTAGTTTAAGATTCATTCTTATGACCCACCCCATACTCATATTCTCTTTCTTTTACAGGAGGAGCAGATGAAGTGTGACCACGGCTTCTGTGCAGTGAAGCGCCCGCACTTCTACGGGCATACGGCGTGTAGGACCCACGCCCCTTGTGCCAACAAGAAAGGGGATCTGAAGTTCTGGGACCCGCAGAACTGTATGGTCTGCTAGGATCGCCTAGTCGATGCCTTTCATAACCCTCCCTCAGCGGAGATCAGGGACGCTTCTCGGGATAAGCTACGCAAGTGGGTGCGTGGCTTCCAAAAGAACGCCACTGGACCATACCTGGCCACTGAAGACATGAGGGCCCTACTGTTCCCAAAGGCCTCCCCTGATTCTGTGGTACCCAAAGACCAGATCCCCACCGTCCAGATCACGGTGGAACCAGACGTAGTCATGGCCCAGTCCATGCACAAGTGTCGCCTGGATTCCGAGAACGATGAACACATGTCGGATATTTCGGAGGACACGGAGAAGACCCTCATGGCCCAAGGCGCGGAAGATGAAGAGGACCAGGTGGAATACACCGAGTCGGAGCAGGAGGTCGCTCCGCCTTCCATCACCGCCCCTACTCCTACACCGACGGAAGTGTCTCTCCCGTCTACCTCCGCTACCCCGGAACCCATCCCATCCGCCCAAGAGATGTTCCGGATGATAAAAGCCATTATGGATGAGAGACTTCAAGTGACTCATGAGTTCATCAAGTCCATGGGAGGGTCCAAAGAACCGAAGAAGATCTCGGTTAAGGACCTCCCTGCATGCTCACATGCCAACCCTTGGAGGTATGCCGAGCATATGGTTATCGCGAACTTTGAGGCTTACCCGGACTGTTACGTCCGGCTTCGTTCTGAACCTGCCTCTAAAGAAGAGACCGAACCCAAGGAGGTGATAGTGTTCGATCTCTTGAAGGCTCAGGCTATGCTAGCCACCGCATTCAAAAGTAGAGGTTTTACCTGCTCTAAGCTTCCGGCCCTGAGCAAGAAGCACCCTACTTACGTCGCACCCGACGATGCAGTCCTTCCCTTCACGGAAAAGGCCTTCGCTGCGTGCCACAAGGCTGTGGAAGAAGGAAAACCCTGCCCTGCACTGGAGGAGTGCAGACCCTTCTCCATGGTAACTCCCCCCGACGCTCGACACTGGAAGGATATCCAGCATACCTTCGTGGTGGGAAAGCTAGATCCTGACGTAGCCGGACGTCAGTTTAACGAAGACCTCCCGAAACTCAACGACTATCTCCTTCGTCGGGAACAAGATACGAAGGAAAGGCTCGCAGCATCCATGTCCCACCAGGTACAACTTGATGTCATGGCTGGTGACACCAGAGTCCCAGACCACTACATGGTACTCGCCAAATCCCACATGGCGACTCTGGTGAAGGACTTGTACCACTTCATGAAGGCTCGGAGAGCCTGTCGAGAATTCGTATTCTCAAGTGCCACTGTGAAACACGAACCCCGGAGGCTGATTTCCTCCAACATCTGGGGTAAACACCTCTTCCCCTCCGATCTAGTGAAAGAGATCACTGACAAGGCTGCCACTGAGACTAGGAACCTTCTCAACAAGTGGGGCATGTCAAAAAAGAGGAAATCCTCTCAGGACGATGGCCCTCAACCTAAGAGGAAATCCTCCAAGCAAAACCCCCAGCAACGTCAACAGCGACGACAGTTTCCGGGACCCGCTACTCCCCTAGTGGCTGCTCAGCCACAACAGACCTTTCAGTTGGTCACCCAACCGGTTTTGTCCCAGTCACCGGTTTTCACCCCTGCCTTTGAGCAACGGACAACTACCTTTCGTCCCAAAGGTAGAGGCTCAAACAGGGGTGCGAGCAGAGACGCATCTCGCTGCCCCTCCAGAGGCAGAGGAGGAAGGGGAGCTAGCGGCCGAGGCAGTAAGTCCTCGGGACACCAGAAGCAATGAAGTGCTTCCGGTGGGAGGAAGACTCCGCCAATTCCAGGATCGTTGGACCTTCGATCCCTGGGCACACAGCATCGTCAAGAAGGGTCTAGGCTGGAGTTGGACTCAACCACCCCCAACCTTCCAGCAATTCTTCCAACGATCAACCCCCCTTTTGGAAGAATATGTCCTAGATCTCTTGAACAAGAAGGTGATAAGGAGGGTAAAGTCCACCAGGTTCCAAGGGAGACTGTTTTGCGTCCCCAAGAAAGACTCCGACAAACTCAGAGTCATTCTGGACTTATCCCCCCTCAACAAGTTCATAGCGAATGACAAGTTCAAGATGCTGACTCTTCAACAGATAAGGACCCTTCTGCCTCGAGGTTCTTACACGGTCTCCATAGACCTGGCGGATGCCTACTGGCACGTTCCAATGAACCATCACGCTTCCTCCTACCTAGGATTTCGACTCCAAAGGAAAAGCTACGCCTTCAGGGCCATGCCCTTCGGCCTCAACGTGGCCCCTCGGATCTTCACAAAGCTGGCGGACGCCATAGTACAACAGCTCCGCCTCCGAGACGTCCAGGTGATGGCCTACCTCGACGATTGGCTAGTCTGGGCTCCATCGCCCGAGGATTGTTTAAAATCCTGCAGCAAAGTCACCCAGTACCGAGAACACCTGGGATTCAAGATAAACGTGAAGAAATCTCGCCTCTCTCCAGCTCAGAAGTTCCAATGGTTAGGAATCCAGTGGAACCTTCAGTCACACCGCCTTTCCATCCCCCAGAAGAAAAGGAAGGAAATAGCAGGGTCTGTCAAGCGACTACTGAAATCCAAGCGGATCTCAAGACGCCAGCAGGAACGAGTTCTAGGCTCTCTACAGTTCGCCTCAGTGACAAACCCGGTGCTTCGTGCACAGCTAAAGGATGCCGCGGGAGTCTGGAGACGTTCTGCATCCATCGCTCGAAGAGACCTCAAGAGACGGCTCCCAAACAGACTTCGACTTCTCCTCAAGCCGTGGTCGGAAGCAAAGGCCCTGAAAAGGTCCATCCCTCTTCAACACCCACCTCTATCACTCAACATCCACACAGACGCTTCGCTGGAGGGTTGGGGAGGTCACTCCCACCAAAAACAGGCTCAAGGCACGTGGTCTCCACTATTCAAGACGTTTCACATCAACATCTTGGAGGCCATGGCGGTCCTTCTAACACTGAAGAAACTCTCCCCGCCTCCCTCGATCCATATTCGTCTAACCCTAGACAACTCGGTGGTAGTTCGATGTCTCAATCGCCAAGGCTCAAGATCGCCCCAGATAAATCAGGTGCTTCTAACAATCTTCCGTCTGGCAGAGAGGAAGAAGTGGCACCTATCTGCAGTTCACCTACAAGGATTCCGCAACGTGACGGCGGACGCTCTATCCCGGACAAGCCCGATAGAGTCGGAATGGTCTCTAGACGCAAGATCATTCTCCTTCATCTCCCACCAAGTCCCGGAACTTCAGATCGATCTCTTCGCAACGAGCGACAACAATCAACTTCCTCGTTATGTGGCCCCGTACGAGGACCCCAAGGCAGAGGCGGTGGACGCCATGTCCCTGGATTGAAACAGATGGTCCAAGATCTACCTGTTCCCTCCCACCAACCTTCTGCTGAAAGTCCTCTCCAAGCTGAAAACCTTCAAAGGGACAGCGGCCCTAGTGGCTCCCAAGTGGCCCCGGAGCAACTGGTACCCCCTGGTCCTGGAGCTGCAGCCCACGCTGATCCCTCTCCCGGGCCCAGTTCTCTCCCAGCAAGTACAGAAGTCGACTGTCTTCGCTTCATCGAAAATCAAGGACCTTCATCTCATGATTTTCTCTCCCTAGCCTCGAAGAAGAGGTTTGGGATCTCGAAGAAAAGTCTAGACTTCCTCGAGGAATACAAGACCGAATCCACAAGACAGCAATACGAATCATCTTGGAGAAAATGGGTCTCATTCGTCAAGGCAAAAAATCCTACGGAAATCACCATTGATTTTTGCATGTGCTTCTTTATTCACCTTCATGGACAGGGATTAGCAGCCAATACGATTTCTACTTGCAAATCGGCCTTGACTAGACCACTGTTGTATGCCTTCTAAATTGATCTGTCCAGCGACATCTTCAATAAACTGCCGAAAGCATGCGCTCGTCTACGCCCAGCACCCCCACCGAAACCGATCTCCTGGTCATTGGACAAGGTGCTCCATTTCGCCTCCAACTTGGATAATGATTCATGCCCTCTCAAGGATATGACTCAGAAAGTTATATTTCTCTTTGCTCTTGCTTCAGGAGCCCGAGTCAGCGAAATAGTGGCATTATCAAGAGAAGAGGGTCATATCCTGTTTACTGATTCAGGAGACATTACCCTCTCCCCGGATCCGACGTTTCTCGCCAAAAACGAATTACCCACCAAAAGATGGGGCCCTTGGAGAATATGCCCCCTGAAGGAAGATGCCTCTCTATGCCCAGTAGAGAGCCTCAAGGTCTATCTTCGCAGAACTTCGAACTTTGGTGGAGGCCAACTCTTCAAAGGAGAAACATCGGGCAGCGACCTGTCACTGAAACAACTAAGAGCGAAAATCACCTACTTCATTCGCAGAGCGGATCCTGACAGTACACCCGCCGGTCACGATCCTAGAAAAGTTGCATCGTCTCTGAATTTCTTTCAGAGTATGGACTTCGAAAGCCTTAAAAGTTTCACAGGCTGGAAGTCCTCGCGTGTTTTCTTCAAACATTATGCAAAACAAGTGCACGAAGTCAAACATTTTGTGGTAGCCGCAGGTAGTGTTATGAAACCTGCACCTAACTCTGCATAGAACAGCGAGTTACTTGGGACTCCAACTCTTCGGGTGCCTATGTTGACCCTCGAGCGATACGTAGTGATGTCGAAAACACTTAGTGCTTTCTTATAACTGTTCTTATCCCAGGTGAAATGTCATAGTCGTCACACGAGTGCCGCATGCCTAGAGCATGATGTGTTTTAATTAAAGACTGACGTTCCTCGAGAACGAGTGCCTACTAATAAATTTGAAATTCCCTTTCAGATTCAAGAGCAAGTCTTTATTACTATGTACATTATAATTTGTTGTAAATTAACTTTACTTATTATTGCAATTCATTTAATTTTTCTGCAATTGTGAAATAAAATTCTTATTTTATTACTTGTGCGTCTCAATCCGCTCCTACTTATACTATGAAATACATGTCTGTCATAGTTTTATTATCCCCTTCCTTATGGTTAATGAAGATACTAAGGTCTTAACCCTTATTATATATTCACCTCTGCAATGTAATATTCCAATACGAATACTTACTCTTCCTACCTTAGAGACGAGACTATTCTCCTCTACATACAGTGTCCAACCACCACTCGTCTGCCTTCGAGAATGTTCCTATACGAATGCCAACCATTCATTCTTGTCTCCAAGTTCTTCAGGTTCTTCTAGCAGGGTGAATAGCCCTTCGATAACCACTTTGATCTCGGCATGGCCCGTGGGAACTTCACTGCCAAGGGGGCAGGAAGGTTTCTTCCCTACGGTTCTTTTATTAAGATTACTATGCTACCTTGTTCAAAGCCTTTGGCACTTACCCAATAGGGGAAAATCTACCACGATACATTGATTCTCTGGTATTCTTCCATCAGGACGCCATGGCTTGAGCCCAAAAAACGGATTTTGAGCGAAGCGAAAAATCTATTTTTGGGTGAGATAGCCATGGCGTCCTGATGGACCCTCCCTGCTACTTCGTCCAGTTTTTAGGTCCCACCCTGCTCTGCTGTATCATGGCGATCGGCAAGCAACTGGCTTCAGGATGACGACGGACGTGACGTCATTTAGCAATGGCGCCCGTTTGTTTACGTCTCGAGTACCAAAAGTAGCCACGAACGAGATTAGCTGTGGAACGGCTCCCAGCTATTCTCCGCCCCTACACACCGAAGTGTTAACTCTGTTTAGGGTGTAGATAGCTATGTGGCGCGTTAATACATGCGTCCCCTGTTGATATACGATGTCTTAAAAGGGAAACCTTTAGGATACTCGCTCCAGAAGTTAGAATTCTGTGATAACCTGTGGTTAAATTCTCTGGGAATATCTAGTAGTTATATACCCAAGGAAGCTACCAAAAAGGAACCTTCCATCAGGACGCCATGGCTATCTCACCCAAAAATAGATTTTTCGCTTCGCTCAAAATCCGTTTTTTTTCCAGCTGCTTATCTTGTGTACTATGCATTTCTGACCATTATGGTTAGCACAAACCAGTCTTTACTTGTTCATTCCCAATATAACACAATTATGTGAGAACCCAGTGGAAATTGGAGTTTCTGTGTGGGTAGGTACAAAAAATTATTTAATTACACCATGCACTAATAGCAGATATGTATAAACCACATCAAACCAGTTTTGTAATAGGGTACATAGGTCATGTGTTTTGAGGGGACCACCACCTTGGTTTTCAGATGGGGGAAAATATAGAATGAAACAAAACTAGGGATGAGTCCTAACCTAACTATAACTACCTAACCTAACCTCGGAGCCTAGTTCCTTCTCCTTAATTACTGAGGGGGAAGGGGCATTCACTCCACTATGATCCCCACCCTAACATGACCTATGCTGTCATATCACTGAGCATAAATTAAACATTTTTTCACTCTCATCTGCCTTTTGGTAGATTGCTTGACCTCTGGTCAGACATGAGTTCCACTTGCCTAATATATCTCACTGAATTGATATTTCTCTGGTTATTAAACAAATAACAGCTAATAGTGAATGGGAAGCTGTAGATGTAATAGATTACCAAAATAGAATAAATTATGATAAATTATAGAAATAGATTTAATGCTCCTCTGGGGAGATCCTCTCTCTCGTCATGGAATCCGTCTGCTAACCGAGAAGAGCATGGCATAAAAGAATACCGGAAGTATAACATATGAGGATTTCAGTACAAGAATTCGGTAAGTTTTGATTAGTTCAAAATGTTAGGTAATAATTACAATTGAGGAAAAATGTTATTTTCATTAGTAAAATAAATTTTTGAATATACTTACCCGATAATCATGTAGCTGTCAACTCTGTTGCCCGACAGAATTCTACGGAAGGGATACGCCAGCGATCGCTATACAAGAGGGGGGTGTACTCACAAGCGCCACCTGTGGCCAGGTACTGCAGTACTTCTTGTTGACACCACTTCAATTTTTCCTCGGTCCACTGGTTCTATGGGGAGGAAGGGTGGGTCAATTAAATCATGATTATCGGGTAAGTATATTCAAAAATTTATTTTACTAATGAAAATAACATTTTTCAATATTAAACTTACCCGATAATCATGTAGCTGATTCACACCCAGGGAGGTGGGTGAAAACCAGTGTACATGTATATCAAGAAGCTAAGTATCCCGTATTTCATATTATCAGTTATTCAAAATAACAATGAAATTACAAGTACCTGGTAAGGAAGTCGACTTGAGCCATTACTCTGCCTTAAATAAGTTCGTCTTCCTTACTGAGCGCAGCGTTCCTCTTAGGAGGCTGAACAACTCTAAGGTGCTGAAGTATCAAGGGCTGCAACCCATACTAAAGGACCTCATCACAACCTTTAACCTCGGCGCTTCTCAAGAAAGAATTGACCACCCGCCAAATCAACAAGGATGTGGAAGGCTTCTTAGCCGATCGTACAACCCATAAAAAGTATTCAAGAGAAAGGTTAAAAGGTTATGGGATTATGGGAATGTAGTGGCTGAGCCCTCGCCTACTACTGCATTCGTTGCTACGAATGGTCCCAGGGTGTAGCAGTACTCGTAAAGAGACTGGACATCTTTGAGATAGAATGATGCGAACACTGACTTGCTTCTCCAATAGGTTGCATCCATAACACTCTGCAGAGAATGGCTCTGTTTGAAGGTCACTGAAGTAGCCACAGCTCCCACTTCATGTGTCCTTACCTTCAGCAAAGCAAGGTCTTCTTCCTTCAGATGAGAATGTGCATCCCTAATCAGAAGCCTGAATAGTAAGAAACTGAGTTCTTAGAACTTGGAAAAGAAGGTTTCTTGATAGCACACCATAAGGCTTCTGATTGTCCTCGTAAAGGTTAAGACCTTTTTAGATAGTACCTAAGAGCTCTAACTGGGCAAAGTACTCTCTCCAGTTCATTCCCCACCAAGTTGGACAGGCTTGGGATCTCGAACGACTTAGGCCAAGGACGTGAAGGAAGCTCGTTTAGTAAAAACCGAGCTGCAAGGAACATGTAGCCGTTTCAGATGTGAAAACAATGATCCTGCTGAAGGCGTGGATCTCACTTACTCTTTTAGCTGTTGTCAAGCACACGAGGAAAAGAGTTTTTAATGTGAGGTCCTAAAAAGAGGCTGATTGGAGAGGTTCAAATCTTGATGACATAAGGAACCTTAGGACCACGTCTAGATTCCAGCCTGGAGTGGACAACCGACGTTCCTTTGAGGTCTCAAAAGACCTAGGGAGGTCCTGTAGATCTTTGTTGGTGGAAAGATCCAAGCCTCTGTGGCGGAAAACCGCTGCCAACATACTTCTGTAACCCTTGATCGTAGGAGCTGAAAGGGATCTTACTTTCCTAGATATAACAGGAAGTCAGCAATCTGGGTTACAGTGGTACTGGTTGAGGAAACTGCATTGGTCTTGTACCAGCTACGGAAGACTTCCCCTTGAGACTGATAGATTCTGAGAGTGGATGTTCTCCTTGCTTTGGCAATCGCTCTGGCTGCCTCCTTCGAAAAGCCCCTAGCTCTTGAGAGTCTTTCGAAAGTCTGAAGGCAGTCAGACGAAGAGCGTGGAGGTTTGGGTGTACCTTCTTTACGTGAGGTAGACGTAGAAGGTTCACTCCTAGAGGAAGAGTCCTGGGAATGTCGACCAGCCATTGCAGTACCTCTAAGAACCATTCTCTCGCGGGCCAGAGCGGAGCCAACCAACGTCAGCCGTGTCCCTTTGCGAGAGGAGAACTTCTGAAGTACCCTGTTGACAATCTTGAACGGCGGGAATGCATACAGGTCGAGATGGAACCAATCCAGCAGAAAAGCATCCACGTGAACTGCTGCTGGGTCTGGAATCGGAGAACAATACAACAGGAGTCTCTAGGTTATCGAGGTAGCGAACAGATCTATGGTTGGCTGACCCCACAGGGCCCAAAGTCTGCTGCAAACATTCTTGTGAAGGGTCCACTCTGTGGGGATGACCTGACCCTTCCGGCTGAGGTGATCTGCCATGACATTCATACCGCCCTGAATGAACCTCGTTACCAGCGTGAGCTTTCGATCTTTAGACCAGATGAGGAGGTCCCTTGCGATCTAGAGCAACTTCACGAAAGAGTCCCTCCCTGCTTGAAGATGTAAGCCAGGGCTGTGGTGTTGTCAGAGTCCACCTCCACCACTTTGTTAAGCTGGAGGGACTTGAAGTTTATCAAGGCCAGAAGAACCGCCAACAACTCCTTGCAATTGATGTGAAGTGTCCTTTGCTCCTGATTCCATGTTCCCGAGCATTCCTGTCCGTCCAAAGTCGCACCCCAGCCCGTGTCTGATGTGTCCGAGAGGAGACGGCGGTCGGGTTTCTGAACAGCCAAAGGTAGACTTCCTTGAGAAGAAAGCTGTTCTTACACCAAGCGAGAGAAGACCTCCTCTCTTCGGAAACAGGAACTGAGACCGTCTCTAGCGTCATGTCCTTTATCCAGTGAGCAGCTAGATGAAACTGAAGGGGGGGAGGTGGAGTCTCCCTAACACGATGAACAGGGCCAGCGATGAAAGTGTCCCTGTTAGACTCATCCACTACCTGACTGAGCATCGGTTCCTTATCAGCATGCTCTGGATGCATTCTAGGGCTTGGAAGATCCTTGGGGCCGACGGAAAAGCCCGAAAAGCTCGACTCAGAAGATCCATACCCAGGGAGACAATGGTCTGGGATGGGATGAGCTGAGACTCCTCAAAATTGACCAGGAGGCCCAGTTCCTTGGTCAGATCCATAGTCCATCTGAGAATCTCCAGACAGCGACGACTTGTGGGAGCTCTTAAAAGCCAGTCGTCTGACGGAGCCGGACACAAGATCATGGTACTGCTGCACAGTCTGTGAACTGTCAACCATGGGGAAGCGAGGAAGTACAGTGACAACCCGAAGCTGTCTAGACTGTCTGGGTCGTACAGACAACTCCTTATCGGGTTGCTGAGGTTGCCGCACTGCGTCACAACAAGTCACTTCTGCTGGTTGTTGAACGTCTTCCCAGTGACACACTGACTCCGTAAACAAAAAATCCTTTAACAAGGACTAAGCTTGGACTGCATGTCTTGCAACACAGCTCAAGGTCTATGGGAGCAGGTGTGGTAACAGACGGGGTTAGTGACTGAAGTGGAACCATTACCTTCCCTGGAAGCATGTTATGCTTAAATAAAAGTCCATAGGAGGCTACGCAGCTAAAGGCTCCTCTCCAAATGACAGAGTCCTCAAGGGAATATCAGAAGGAGGGAGAAAAGCACTTTCTCATCTACAGGGACCATATCCGAGAAAAGCTAAGTTCTCTCAGTGAGGGTTTCAATGGTGCAAAAGCAGCAGACTAGAAGGCAACGTTATGAAACTGCTTGACAGTCTAGTGAGTTGGCAACAACCAAAGATGTGTGACTGAGAAGCATGCGGTAAGGTATGCAGAGCATGTTGTATGCAGAGCATGCTGTATGCAGAGCATGCTGTATGTAGAGCATGTTGTATGCAGAGCATGCTGAATGCAGAGCATGCTGTATGCAGAGCATGTTGTATGCAGAGCATGCTGAATGCAGAGCATGCTGTATGCAGAGCATGTTGTATGCAGAGCATGCTGTATGCAGAGCATGCTGTATGCAGAGCATGTTGTATGCAGAGCATGCTGAATGCAGAGCATGCTGTATGCAGAGCATGTTGTATGCAGAGCATGCTGTATGCAGAGCATGCTGTATGCAGAGCATGCTGTATGTAGAGCATGACTGTTTTGTTGATGAATTTGATAGCCGGCATGATAATCGTAGAATTAAGCTACACTAAATGTACTATAATCTACTTCACCTCAGGAAAGGGAAACTCGCCCTGTTGGCAACACTGCATTACCTCATGCATGCTTGCATGGGGTTTTAATATCAACATAATATTTACCTTACATTCATAACTCATGATTCATTTTTGTTTTGAAGATATTTTTGCCATATTTTGCGATATTGTTAAAAATATATTGCAAGGAATACATATATATTTTTATATAAGTAATACAAATAACCTCCATTATCATAATGTTTGTGTAGGCATACATGTATATAATTACAAATGCAAGTTATGAAAGTAATGAGGTGTTATTATTGTCATTTGTTATTTCCAAGTTGAATGGGAAGAGGCTCAAGTTGAGGAGAAAGTGGCAGATGCATGCGTTGAGGTGGCTGACTCATAGCATGGTTGCTGCCTCAAGAGTTGCGCTTGCTGTAAGGGTTGCGGATGCGCAGTAGCAGGTTCCTGAGGAACGAGTTAAGGTTCCTGAGGTGTGAGCTGCGAGAGTTGAGGTAGCGGCTGCGCAGAACGCAGTTCTTGTCTCGCCAGTTGAGGTTCCTGAGGTGCTAGCCTAAGCTGCAGCGAGTGCTGAGGTGGCTGCCTCATTGATGGAAGAGGTTGTCGTACCTCAAGAGATTGTTGCCTCGCTGGTGGAACCGCAAGCGGAAGCGGAGGAAGTAAGGCATAAGATTCCTGCTCCCATTGCTGAGGTTGCCTTAAGGAAGGCGGAGGTTGCTGCACACCGCTGGTAACTGGCAACTCAGTACGCGGTAAGGTATCTTGAGGAACCTCAACATCGTACGCCTGGCAGACTGGACTGCGGTGAGGCGGAGCGATCGCAGGAGTAGGTGTAACCTTCTCAGCCTGACACTCACGCATTAAGACCGCAAGCTGTGACTGCATGGACTGCAGCAAAGTCATCTTGGGGTCGGCAGACGCTAAGGTCTGCTGAGGCAAAGCCTTAACAGAAGATGAGGTCTGTTGCGGCATCACTTTACCTCTCTTAGGAGGTGTGCAGTCACCTGATGACTGCGGAGAGTCAGAGCTAACCCAATGACTGCATCCGGGTTGTTGAACTCTAGAGGTCTGGACTTTACGTTTAAGAGGTCTTGAGACCTGAGTCCAGCGTTATCTCCCCGAAATTTCTTCTGCAGACGAGTAAAATAAGGGCTCAATCGTCTGCGGGTGGGAGTGACGGTCTCTGTAAGACACGCCCGCAACCACCGAGGATACTTCTGTGCGCCGATCAAGGCCTGCCGAACCCTTTTGCCCTTCGACATTGCTTCTCCCCTGGGCTTGGGAGCTTGCAAGAGGTCCCGGACTGGGAGGACGACTGGCACGCAAGAAGTACCCTCACGCACAACACTGACACACTTTGCGCTAATCACTTATCACTTTTGATTTTCTGTTTGCACTTATTTCACTGAACTCGAAACTTTAAGTGGTTTGTACTTGAAACACGCAATTCTATCCTTCCTTAAAAGTTAGTAATTGCGAAAACAGAATTACAATGTAACAGAAAAATCTAATGAAAGATAAATAATTCAGTGGCTGGAAAGAGACTAAACACTAGATCAAATAAACTACGTTTAAAATCTCTCACCGCATAAAGCTTGAGAACAAGAATAAAACTCTAGAAACGTTTACCTTCTTCCCCTAAAGAGACTAGGGAGAAGAGCAAAAACGATAACAACGTTACTCGCTTGAACGAAACGTTTATCCAGCTCTCTCTCCCTCCGTCTCTATCTCTCTCTCTCTCTAGACTTAGAACCTGAGAGAAGAGCCCAATCATATATACTCGTTAAAACATATTATTGTTAAAGGAAAAAAACTGAAATATTTCCCAAATAAAAAGTTCCTTTATTAGAATTAAAACCATTAAGCTAAGAAAGAATGAACAAAACGTTATAAACGGTTTACTCTAACTGCAACGTGACACCGTGAAAATTCTCTCTCTATCGTAACGATAGAGCGCAAGTTGAACGTTCTGAACGTCAACAACTGCAGAGACAAAACAAAACGTTAGTTCAACTTTGAAACAGTACGAGACTATCAAAGAAATTCTTTCAAAAACATTAAAATAGCATAATATGTTAACAGGTAAAACCGAAATGACGGGCTCAATGTTAATTAACTTCGGTACAAGAAAAGACCGCCTACTATTAGGAAAGGTCGAATATAAACAAATATAAAAATTAATTTTAATAATTTTATAATAAAAGGAAGTTAATCGAAGAGGCCTATAAAAGGCGGAGAGATATAAAATAAATCTATAACTTTTGTTAAGCAAAATTAAGAAAGAGAGTCTATACTCTCTTAGACACCAACACTTCCGTCTAAGGGAAGGGTCGGCCATTTAAAGGTGAAAGAGAGTTCATACTCTCTTCGTCACCATAATTAATCAAATTAATTCCAAAAGCTAGCTAAGCTAATAATAGAACTTCCTGAATAGCGAAAGCTGAAATCTTAGAGCAATACTTCACCAAAAACCGTGAACAAGACTCCAAAATTATAAGCGTATCCATGAACGTCTTGCCGGAAGTACGACAGAGGAAAAATTGAAGTGGTGTCAACAAGAAGTACTGCAGTACCTGGCCACAGGTGGCGCTTGTGAGTACACCCCCCTCTTGTATAGCGATCGCTGGCGTATCCCTTCCATAGAATTCTGTCGGGCAACAGAGTTGACAGCTACATGATTATCGGGTAAGTTTAATATTGAAAAATGAAGAATTTACCCATGGTCAATAATTCATAATAATTGCATTTCCAATTGTCAACGATGGAATTTGAATGCCAATGTTGTTCACAATTTTGTTTATTGATATGTAACTTATTATTCACTGGGCCTTATTATTAATAAACAAAGCACGCTAAAATGGCCAGCAAGCATCCATTCCTAATAGCAAATTCCTGTTTGGCATAAAATTGAAATAGCATATAATTACTGGCCTTTCAATGAGAAATAGTATTCCTGCTTTTCAATTTTGTGATATTTTTGTTTTTGACAACTTGAATTGAAACAGTGTACATAGTGTTTCTCAATGAACATCATATACAAATCCAAATTGATTGATATACAAGAAGTGTTTTTGCAGCATACCACAGAGTTTTGTGCATTGTGGGACCAGCTAAGCTATAAAAAAGTAAAGTAATAAAATGTAGTGGCATACCTTGAAAGAAATAATCTTGTCAATTGTAAAAAAAAATGAGAGATCCGAGAAAATTCAGCTTGATCATTTCGGGCTTTGTTTGTTATATTCCCAGATTGGTTTGAAGCACGTATTTGATTTGTTTTGACTCATAAAGTTTGCGCCATGTGACCCTACACTGGGACTAGAAAGACTACTGAGCTGCTGCACTATAGTCCATTTCTTTTAGCGATGCATATTTGCACCGACTCGCAGCAGTGCCCTTTTAGCTCGGAAAAGTTTCCGGATCGCTGATTGGTTGGACAAGATAATTCTAACCAATCAGCGATCGGGAAACTTTTCCGAGGTAAAAGGGCACCGCCGCGAGTCGGTGCAAATATGCATCGCTAAAAGAAATGGACTATAGTGCAATAATGATAGTTATTATTATTATTATTATTATTATTATCATCATTTAGCTAAGCTACAACCCTAGTTGGAAAAGCAAGATTCTATAAGCCCAAGGGCTCCAACAAGGAAAAATAGCCCAGTGAGGAAAGGAAATGAATAAATTATAATAAGCAATGAATAATTAAAATAAAATATTTTCAGAACAGGCACTACATCAAAATAGATCTCTCATATATAAACTGTAAAAACTTGAAAAACAAAAAACATGAAGAGAAATAACATAGAACATTGTGCCCGAGTATTCCCTTAAGCAAGAGAACTCTACCCCAAGACAGTGGAAGACAATGGTACAAAGGTTATGGCACTGACCAAGACTAGAGAACAATATGTGATTTTGGAGTGTCCTTCTCCTAGAAGAGCTGCTTACCATAGCTAGTCTCTCTTCTACCCCTACCAAGAGGAAAGTAGCCACCGGGCAATTACAGTGTAGTAGTTAACCCCTTGAGTGAAGAAGAATTAATTGGTAATCTCAGTGTTGTTGTCAGGTGTATGAGGACAGGAGAATGTGGAAAAAATAAACCAGACTGTTCTTTTGCATCTGTAAGTAAAGGAAAAATGAGCTATAGTCATAGAGAGAGAGAGATCAAATGTAGTAATGTCTGGCCAGTCAAAGGACCTGTAAGGACAGTGAGACAAGCGTCACCAAGATCAACTGATACTTTATTCAAATGTGCGTGGGAGTATATTACAAGGTGCGGACGGAAAGGTAGGATGGCGCTGGCGCCAAATCAGATTGAATTGCCCTCCAAAATATGTGTTTTCTTACACTTACAAATATACGAATTATGAGTTAACAGAAACATGTAATGAAATAATACATATGTCAAAATGTAGCTCTGATAGCTAATAGAGCGGAATACATATACATGGGAAACCACGGTGTGGCGAAAGGAGAATTCAAATAGATAAACAGTTTGTTGATTTTCTGGACGACGAAGGGAGCGGTGTCCTTACAGACCCAATAACTCTCTAGCTGTAGTATCTTAACGGGTGGCTGGTGCCTTGGCCAACCTACTACCACAGAAAATGGAAGTGGGAACCTAGGTAAAGTAGAGGTAGGGAGCGGCTGTAACTTGGGCTGAAGGAACATATGTAAGACCCTGTAGTAGGCCTAATGCTTACAGTGCACTAACCACAAAGCCCCTTCGTGGGGAAGAGCACATTTTCCCATTGTGACTTTTAATGTAAGGGTAATCCTTGAAAGATGTTTCCAAGTCAGCTCAATAACATCTAAGCGGACATGCTTAACCTAGGCACCACAATTTAATAGTATTAAAATATGCACTTAATCCATGTAACAGGCCAACAGGAAATAATAAATTGATTTTAAGTTGTTAAATGGTTGGACTATCTTATTTATATTTAAAAATTGGAACAAAATAGCTTGCTAGAAGTAGTACATTGCAGAATAACGAAGGGGTTTGTCTAGAATCTAGATCGACTACTGTAAGTGTTTCCTGGTCGATTTCTATAAAGAATTTGGGAAATTTGTCCGAAATATGTAATACTTTGTGGCATACGTATATTATAATACATATTTATCCAAATTCGAAGAAAGTACGACGAATTACAGCAATTGGAATACAATGAAAACTTGGGGAGGGTTTATTTACATTTGAAAAGGACTCAAGGTCATCTTGTTACGTGTAACTGTGTAGGAAACCTCAGGTAATAAATGCTTTGGTAGTGAGAGACTGCGTTGGTGACTCTGCAGCACAGCCTTGATTATTAATAAATATAGCGAATAGAAGGAAAAAAATATCCATAAAGTCTAATATGTCATCCAAAAGTCTACGAGTATTTAGTTATATATTTTAAGTTACTGGACAAGCGTAAACATAAAAATAGGTGTGCATATATTGGTTTATTTAGCTATAATTTACAGGATGTAGAATACAACTGGCTATTTTTTAGTGGTATGCTTAATGATATTTTGCACGGCTTGATAACATGTTTGATGGGGTTTCTTAGTTATTTTGACCAGACTAGGGTCACGCATTAGCTTGAATACACATTGGACATACATATTTTTATATACAGCTTTTCAATTTAGTGTTGACAACAGCTCCATAAATATATATATATATATATATATATATATGTATATATATATATATATATATATATATATATATATATATATATATATATATATATATATATATATATATATATATATATATATATATATATATATATGCAGAAGAACCACAGGGAAAATGAAAATACGAAATATACGCTTAAGTCCTGACTAGTTTCGTGATACTTCTTCAGAGTCCTCTGAAGAAGTATCACGAAACTAGTCAGGACTTAAGCGTATATTTCGTATTTTCATTTTCCCTGTGGTTCTTTTGCATCTGAGCATCACGTTTTCCTGTGGTTTTTACGCATATATATATATATATATATATATATATATATATATATATATATATATATATATATATATATATATATATATATATATATATATATGTTTTCTTTTAATGGAAATAAGATTATATCCACTATCCAAGGCAATAGACACTAATGATTGCTGTACATACAGACACTATTTCCTCTCAGCCATAAACTTAAGTAGTTAGCTTATTTGCATTTTCAATATGTCTAATTTATTTTTAATGTGCTGGGAACAAATGCTTGACAGTTTAGTGTGTTCCGAAGATAAAATAGATGTGCTACTTATTATGAAATCTACACATCTGTCCATAGACTGTGCTATTTAATTTCTTTCCTAATTGCGATATTTTGCGTGCTCTCCGTTATATTTTTTTATCTGGTTCTTCTAAATCTATAAACAGCAGCTTCAAGATTCAGAATTATCTGAACTCTTCCGTAGCGTCCTCCTCTGCTATAGTAGTCATCTTAAGACATAGACCTAAGCTATTCATTCTATCTGTGTTATGGGTATAGCAACGTTATTATTATTATTATTATTATTATTATTATTATTATTATTATTATTATTATTATTATTATTATTATTATTATTATTATTACTAGTTAAGCTACAATCCTAGTTGGGAAAGCAAGATGCTATAACCCCAAGGACTCCAACAGGGAAAAATAGCCCAGTGAGGAAAGGAAATAAGGAAATAAACGATATAAGAAGTAATGAACATTGTGAATAATATATTTTAACAACATTAAAACAAATATTTCATATGAAAATTATGATAAGACTTAAGTCATCCTATTCAACATAAAAAAAGCTGCAAGTTTGAACTTTTGAATTTCTACTAACTCCATCTGTCTGGCACCCTCTCATCGCGTAATATCCATCAAACTAAAACCAGAAAAACAGGGTAGTCCAATTGCATGGTTCTTGTATGAAGTTATCTAATTATGAAGCTTCCTTGTATACTTGTGGAAATTGTTTGGAAGTTATTTAGGGCATTTTAAAGTAAATTCTTATTGTCTGGGGTAGTAAATAATTTCATTTATCTTCGGACAAAATACTTTTAAAAATCATGATTCTAGATTAATTACATTTAAGAAATACTACATAGATTACTTATACGGTCTGATATAAGTTGAATGTTCAGCAGACAAAATTATACTATATATATATATATATATATATATATATATATATATATATATATATATATATATATATATATATATATATATATATATATATATATATATATATATATATATATTGAAGCCAAATTCACTTAATTCCCCTATCATCAATATGGAAAATAGATAAGTGGCTTAATTAGTAGGTAAAGACTGTGCCTTTTATGTAAAAAAAAAAATCACTATATATAAATTGACAAAATAATCCTGTTTTACAGCAATTAGTAATTTTGATAGATAAAATGATAAATTACTGTTAACCTTTAAGTTTGACGTGGGATTTATATTGACTAATTTGAAAAGATAAGGTTAAAAAGGTGTAATTAAGCTACAACGGTAAACTGGAAGGCAAAAATGAGCTGTGAATTAAATTTCCTGTAGAAACTTGAGCAAAATATTCCGAAAGAGACATAAATTTCTTTAAGAAAAGACAATTCTCTGGTGCTCTTTTACTCTCTCTTAATCATCGTATTTGTATATTAAACGTCGGTTCACAATCACAATGTTACAAATATTGGTCATATGCAAAGTAATTTTCGTTAGGTAAGCGATCATATATAGTGGAAGTGTTGCAATGTTTGGCTATTTAGGTGTAAATTACTTGTAGTACAGTTTATTTTGGGGAAGAATCGCTAATTTTGTAAGAAAAATAGCTAATTTTGTCGCTATAAGATTCTACGGGACAAAAACGTTTAAAAGTCTTTTTTTTCTGGTTATATAGTCTTAAAATAAGTTTTATAAGCATTCACAAGATTTTAGACTTTCAATTTTTGGCATAAAATGGTCCATTTTATATGCATTTCTTAATAACAACGTTGAAATTGGCCAAAAATCTTAAGCCACAAGTTTATTGACTATAATAAATGTTTGAATATATATAAAGCTATATCAAAAACTTAGAATATTCTGCTTTTACCATCCAGAAGGTTATTGCAAATCAATTTAAACTTAAATATAGATTGTAAAGGCAGATTAAATTCTTTCATAGTATAGCATTCACCGTTTTCTATGTTGGCCAGGTGTCAAAATTGTAAGATACCGCTGTCAGACAAACGAGTAATGAATTAATTTCTAGCCGTCAAAATAATAGGAGGTCATGTTATATGACCTAAAATTGGATTTAAGTTGCATAATATATCATTTTTACTCAATAATTAAAATTTTTCACTCTTATAAAGCATTTTTATGCAGACTCTCTTATGTCAAGCAATACTCTGTACGATAACTATTTTTTCGGCAGCAGGGTAGGACTGACAGTGACATGACGGACGGCAGCCATTGTTTCAAAATGACAGGTGACAGTTGTCCCACGTGGCCAATCGCCTAAAAAATAACCCAGCAACTAACTTCGGTGAAGGATAATTAGCCCAATTTTGGTAAATGTATCATCTAATATACAAATGTATGTTTATACGCCTAATTAATTCGTGTTTCATGACTGTAATACTCTGTTACTCGTAGCCAATAACTTTGTTAGGATTTTTAGTTAATGGTAGGGCTAAACATGGTGGAACCATCACCGGTTACCGGTTTTCATAAAACTTTCATTTTTTTCTCTGATTCGAGACTATTTGGTAATACAGTTACTGTTTATAGTGTTGAAACATATATGCCTCCTCATTCTGATTTTGTATTGAGTTTCGGTGTTGAAGTATAGTGTACTCAGCAATATGTTGTTGGTCGAAATTTTTACATCCAATGTAGGCTGTGTATTGTAAAAGTTCGTTAGACTTTTTTAGGCATTTTTATTTCGGTGAATATGATATTTTAATTTTTAGCCAAATACATGAACCTTATATTTTTCCTACTCGTTATCTCAACAGTACCCAAAGTGCTACCTGTCCTCAGCTGGTTGTGTCCCCAGTGGGCACCTACCCACTGAGGCTAAACATGTTATATAGGGAATATGCAGGGGTGACCAACGCCCCTTTTTTACCTTTATAGTGTAAAGTGTGTATGGAACTATTCATTAAAATACACACATTACCGTAGCATTGCTACCATTAGCAATTCCTTTGTAACGTTAACACTGTGTATCATTGGTAACGTTGCTTATTTTAACATTCCCAGTACATACGAGAGTTTTGTGACTTGGGAACTCCTAGGTTAGGTTAGGTGGGTTTGTTAGGTTCTGAACCTTTTTTGTACTTTTTATATATTGTGTAAAACTTATATTGAAAAATTATTTAGAATACGTATGGAAATATCTAGCATTAATATCGCTAGTAATGTCACTGTACCGTTGGTAACGCTGTGTATCATTCGTATCGAGGCTAATTTTACCGTTCTCAGTAAATACCTGAGGTTTGTGACCTGTTAACTACTAAGTTAGGTTAGGTGGGTTTGTTAGGTTCTGTACCCTTTTTGTACTATTTATATATTGTGTAACCGGTAATATTACTTTAACAATCCGAGTCATCGTTGGTAACACTGCGTATCATTGATAACGTTGCTAATGTTATCGTTCGGTATACATTCGTGAGTGAAGTTGTTATCAGGTTATTACCAATTATCATGTCTGACAAATGGCTCCATTGCCTGAAAGGGACATGGCAGGGGAGACCCCATTCACTAACTCAACATAGCCTGGTGGGGGCATTTTCCCTATATAACATGTTTAGCCTCAGCGGGTAGGACCCACAGAGGACATGATGCCCGCTGAGGACAGTAGCACTTCGGACCCTTATCCGTTATCTTGTGTTCTATGCATTTCTGACCTTGATTTTGCGGCAGACCACCTGTTCATGAGTTTTTGGACCCCCTCATATAAAGACAATTATGGGGGACCCCAGTGGGAAACCGGGTTTTTTAAGGTTGGGAAATGTCTCAAACTGTTGATTTACAGCAATAATAATGGTCAGAAAACTAAAATAAGCTCAAGATAACCAGTTGGAAAATATATGGATCAAGTAAGTGGCTGAACATAGGCCAAACATGACAATTTAACGCATTTGAAATTTGTGGAAGGGTACAGAACCTAACAAACCCACCTAACCTAATCTAGTAGTTCCCAAGTCACAACCCCTAGGTAGGGGCTTGCTTCCCAGGTCACAGCCCCTAGCTGAGGGCAAGCCCCCGGACCCCCTTTCCAGGTCACAGCCCCTAGCCGGGAACAAGCCCCCGGACCCCCTTCCCAGGTTACAAACCTTCCAGGTCACAACCCCTAGCTGGGGGCAAGCCCTCGACCCCCTTCCCAGGTCATAAACTAAAATGAAATCACAATTCACAAATAAATCCTTACATTAAGTTTGGGAGGTCGAAGGCTGAGAGTTTTCCATTGACAAAGGAAGAACTGTCACTGACCCTGTCGTAGACGTAGATGGGTGGGGTTACAGTTTGGCGGCTTGAAGCTGGAAATAATGTAAGCACTTGGACCTCTTGTGCTGGAAGAATAAGCACACTTTAGTTTGCTAATTATTGAAAAAATGAAACATTAAAATATGTATTATAATAATTTTTACCTGGTGGATAAAGACAATGAAATAAATATTGAATAAAATATTGTTTTTGATTTCCGCCACAGAGAACGTAACCCTTGATATCCCGCCACAACCTTTCGATGTTTTGAGTATGTGCACCTGTCTTCGGATCCACAAAATTTTGTGAATGATTCACAGTGAGGTGCACATACCCTGCAGTTGCGAGATCTTTGTATCCTTTCCATGAATCACTGTGGATTACGCTCCTTGATATAACGTTGTATCAAGGGCACAAGGGTCTCGGCATTTCTTGGTTGGTCCACCAAAGGGACCACAAACATATTTTTGCTCTCCTGCTCTATGCCACCGAACACCCACACACCAGACAAAGACCTACCTCTGTTATATTTCGATCTCCCAAACTTGGATTCATCCACTTCAACGACAATGCCAGGCCCACCAATAGCCGGCAAGTTCTGGCAGTAATTTTCCGCAACTTCTGAACAATAAGACCGCCAGTTACCGAAGTTTATAATGTCCAGCCAAGGTTATAGGTGACATTGGCGTGCGAAAATGCCCTTTCAAGGAAATGATTCACGAACAGCAGTATTTCCCATGCTTGAACATGAGCCTTTTCCAAGAAAGTGCCCTTAAATGCGGTTACGGAAAAACCGCATGCACAACGCTTTCCCTTCTTAGCAACCTTGACTGATCGATTACAAGCCCACTGCTTAACTTGAGATCTAAAGACTCACGGCTGTTGGCAGGAAGGGCATTGAATGTCTGAAGGGATGACTCCATGGTTCTGTAGGAACTCATATGCCCGTTTATTATCTCTGAAAAAGAGGGAATGTATCTCCCACTCCCTCAGAGAACAACCTTGACATATGAAAGCCCTGATGAAACTGAAGAGAAAAGGGGGTGGGGATAGGGTTGTAAAAGATCATCCGGGAACTTATGAAGAACTACTTGAGCTGTTAATTGGTTTAAAAAAAACCACCCGACAAAATCGTCATTGTAAATGCACAGAAAGCTCCGCAATCCATGAAAAAAACGCATGCGCAGTAAGTCCCCGTCAGTCTCTCTGATGTAAACAATAGACTTAGAGTAAGAAGGATACTTCACATTTAAATTGACCGATACGTAAGTTATGCCCCAGCCCCCATTAAACATATAGAGAAAAACAACAAGCTAGCCAGAACTCATTCATTTCTTATAGCGAATTTCATTTTTGCTAGCAATTAAACTATCATATATTAACCTTTATTTCTGTTAGTTTAACAGCTCCTCATTTATTCTTCCCCCCTAGTTGACTAGATTGGGTAAAGTATGTTTGGGGGTGCAGATATCTATGGTTATCTACAGATACGTCCCTGATTACACACGATATCTTCGGATAGTCGTCCCGGGGGTTAGAACCCCGTGATACCCGCCGGTAATTCTCTTGTAATATCACTCGCAGAAATATTATACACAGTAGGAAGCTGCCGAAGGGAACTTCCATCAGGGTGACATGGCTATTTCACCCAAAAATAGATTTTTCCTACGTCAGAATCCGTTGTTGTGGTGATAACTTCGCCAAACTCGTTTTCAGAGTACCACCACCCTACATTAACCCTAGCAGTAATGTGGGTTCCCCAGGTAGAATTTTTTTTTTTTTTTTTTTTTTTTTTTTTTTTTTTTTTTTTTTTTTTTTTTTTTTTTTTTTGGTTGGGGGGGGGTTATTAAAACTGATATACAGAATTTAGTGACATCAGAACCCAAGAAAACAGAAAAAAGTTTGTTTTTCATGCAAAATTGATTGGGTTCAACAGCACCTTTGGAGATAATGTGACATGGGTAGGCCTACCTATATTGAACACTGTTTTCCACATCTTTTAACATGCTCCAATCACAACCATCATGATTTTTCGTTTTTTGGCTCCACCATGGCTCGCTTTGCTCAAACATAATCTCACAATTTCATTTTAGAACAGTGTAATATTAGTTGCAACATTAGAACTCGCTTGATTGAATAGATTGTTGTAAATACACTATTTTGAATCCCATATACTACTGCCGGAATTTTTTATTATCGAAATTACAGGTTTTAATAAAAAATTTCCATTGGTCCTTATGTCATCTTGGTGCATACTGCAGGAACCTTCGTCACCTGTTAGTTGAAAGGAAAGACTGGTGGCGCTTCTGTAACAGTTACTTGTTCGAACAGAATACTGGACTCAACGTATTGTGTTCTAAATCTCTCTTGTTTTCAGTATTTTATTTATTGTGATTGTTTATTTGGTCGTAAATACGGTAATATAAAACTAGTTTTATAATTTATAGAATATGATTGTGTTGCCTTGCCAGCAGTGAAATGGTTGAGAAGCTAACACAAAGTTGACTAAGTCTTAGGGTATGCGAAGATTATGGCAATCTAACAGTGGTTAGATGGGCCCTTATCCTTCAGGTAGGAAGTTTGGGAAGGATACTGCTGTTAGGTTAGTTTGGTAGTGTATTTGTGTTTGTTTCCCCATTTAAAATGTGGTTTATCAAACACGTCATTTATAATATTACACCCGTTCTGTCCCAACGAACTACTAAGGCTCCTACAATTTAATTAATGCTCATATTTTAATTGTTAATTATGATAGTTTAGGGGGTAGAAACGTGTGATAAATTTAGTCTGATAAGGGGAAATGTAAGCCAGGTCATGTTCGAACAGAGGGAGGAGCACTGAGCTTAAACTCGCTTCTTTGAACTTGCCCCTTTAAGTGTTTCACACTTTCAAGTATATATATCCATGGTTTTATTTTCACATTTATTATCCGAGAAAAACAAATTTGGACTTAAGGTGGATTGGAGGCTAAGGAAATTTAAGCCATATATCTGTCCAAACTGAATTAAAATCAAAATGCTGTGAACTATTAATTGTATGGTAAACTGTGTATGATATTTTGTTACATATGGTGTAATCATAGTTACATCCATAATAATAATAATATAGGATACTTATGATTTTTTATGATATTAAATTTCCTATTATGAAATGAAGCCCCCAAGGCCAGTCACCATTTCAAATGATTTGCAAGAAGTGATTAATTAGATAATTAAAATAGCGCCCAAATGCTAGCATGTGTGGCTAGCGTGCACATCACATCCATGTGCCACCTGTCGAAACAAAGGCACATTGAAATATTAAATCGTGTGTAGTGAGCCAAGGCCTTGCAAAAACCAGCAGCAAACAGGGGATTAATTAGAGATGTAAAATAACCAAAATACTAGCCCAAGGGCTAACACGTACACCAAAACGTTCTGCTAGCCAAAACATCGGAACTATAAGGTAATGTAAAATTTTAAGCGAAGTGAGCTATGGCAACAAAATCCAGTAAATAATTGGTATTACATTTGCATACAAACATACAAGTTTACCCGCTCAATTAAGTTGCAGTTTTTTTTTTTTTTTTTTTGTATATTGAACGCTGAATATGGCTTTGGATGACTCCATAGAACACGAAATTGAAAAGTTACACATTCTATCCATTTAATAGTCTATGTAAACTAAACAAAAACTTCGTTGTTTTGATAATTTTTCATTGATATTTTTAGTTTGTTCCGTAACCTAATACAAACCACGCTATTTACATGGGGTATTATTTTGGCGGAGCTGAAATGACGAGCCATTAAATTTTAACGAGGGTTAACTACCCCTCCGCTAGTTAGCGGGGAGTAGGGAAGGGGTAGCTAGCTACCCCTCACACACTGTGAATAGCTCAATTCACTTTTGGCTCGGGTGATGATCAGACGTTTCTGCTCTCACCCTCGCTTGACAGCCTTTAATCTTTTTCTGCTTTCTCTTTAACCCTGGATAGGTACGGTCCTCGGACACCCCTTTAAGGGTATACTCGGACGCGAACGACCCCGACGCCAAAAAAAATTCTTGAAAAATCAGTTTTTGCAGTAACCTCCTTTTTTCTTTTGCCAAAAAAAACTTCAATGAATGCTTAAAACAACTGTAAAGATAAATACTACTCATCTGCAGAAAAACTATTTATTATAAATATTTTAAAAAATTAAGTAGAAAAAAAAAAAGACCTGACATAAAAATCCATAAAAAAAAAGTTTATACATATATACACAAATCCTTTTAGGAATTGATTCTTGAATGTTTAGGACACATCTTGATGTATTTTGGATGAAGTCAGACCCATGGAGGTGAAGATCTGAAATGAGAAAAAAAGGGTAACTTTTTTTGGCCAAAAAAAATTGTCCAAATTTCATGAATTTTTTTGGGTACCCAAATGAAATAGGAAGTGGCTAATTTTTTTAGGGAATAAACATATGTTATCCTAAAATAGAAATATGTAAAAAAAATCTTCATTATTTTGTAAATTACATTTATATCAGGGGCCATATCTAAAGGTAATTTTTTGAGTACTTGGAAATTTCGTAAAAAAATACATATATTTAATATATAATATGATATTTATGCAGGTAAAAATATACTAGAATATCACAAATTCTATAGGGAACAAGAATATATATAGATAGGGCAGCTTACGCTTCGGATATGTCCACAAAATGGCCGCCAACCACACTGACTCAGACTCCCTAATCTGCCACTTGAAATGTAGGAAGGGTATGTCAATTTCAAGGTGTTATTTACTAATCTAATTATTATTGGATATGCATAAAAATTGTATGGTGGGTTGCTGGATAATTGTCGATTATTTTACGACTATAAAATTAAAATTCTGACCCAAAAAATTTTTTTTGAAGGGAAATAAAATCGAAAAAAAAAAATGTAAAACAATATTTTAGCTAAAAAAATTTGATGATATTCAATCAAAAAAAAAGTAAACAAAATTTTCCGACAAATAAACATCTAGAGGAATCATTACTCTGTGATAGTTCCTTAGTACGTAGTAATTTTGAAAGAATTGGGAAAAAACGAAAAAATGGCAATCACCGGAAAATCGAACAAATACCTATATATACGCCATATCTGGCTAAAAAAAAGATAGGCATGGGTAGCCAGATCATCTAGAAACACTTTCCAACACTATAAAAATATAAGTTTTGCGACACTACTTGCCAATTCCTTACGGTAACATGACTAAGCAAAAAAATGCAAAACAAATAAAAAGGGGCACTCGTGGAAAAATGGCCATTCTAATATACGGCATTTCAGAAAAAAAAATTTCAGCCACGTGCTAGGCAAACCATCAAGGCATATTTTCCGACAAATAAACATATAAATGAAATATTACTCTGTGATAGTTCCTTAGTACGTAGTAATTTTGAAAGAAATGGGAAAAAACGAAAAAATGGCAATCACAGGAAAATCGAACACATACTTATATATACGCCATATCTGGCTAAAAAAAAAAATAGGCATGGGTAGCCAGATCATCTAGAAACACTTTCCAACATTATAAAAATATAAGTTTTGCGACACTACTTGCCAATTCCTTACGGTAACATGACTAAGCAAAAAAATGCAAAACAAATAAAAAGGGGCACTCGCGGAAAAGTGCCCAACATTCTAATATACGGCATCTCAGATAAAAAAAAAGACATGCACGTGTTAGCCCAACCATCAATGCACACTTTCTAACACATAAACATGAAAAAAAAATCAATAATATACGGCAATTCCTTACTACGTAGTAAATTTTTACAAATATTGAAAAAAAAACAGAAATTGGCCACCGCAGTTAAATACCCAATATACCAATAACTACGTCGTATCTGACAAAAACAAAATCACGCATGGGTAGCCAGATCATCTAGACACACTTTCCAACATTAAAAAAGCAAAAGTTTTACGACACTATTTCGCAATATCTTACGGAAAAATGACTTGGCAAAAAAATTAAAAAAAATTAAAAAGGGACACTCGCGGTAAAATGCCCGACATTCTAATATACGACATCTCAGATAAAAAAAAAGACATGCACGTGTTAGCCCAACCATCAAGGCACACTTTCTAACACATAAACATGAAAAAAAAAATGAATAATATACGGCAATTCCTTACTACGTAGTAATTTTTACAAATATTGAAAAAAAACAGAAATTGGTAACCGCAGTTAAATACCCAATATACCAATAACTACGTCGTATCTGACAAAAACAAAGTCATGCATGGGTAGCCAGATCATCTAGACACACTTTCCAACACTAAACAAGCAAAAGTTTTACGACACTTTTTGGCAATATCTTACGGAAAAATGACTTGGCAAAAAAATGAAAAAAAATGAAAAAGGGGCACTCGCGGTAAAATGGTCCTCGTGGTGATGAACGACATTTTAACTAAAAAAAAAACCATGCACATGGTAGCCAAACAATCCACCAAGACTTTCCACAACTGATAACCTATACAAGTTGCACCATTCTACGACAATTTCATAATACGTAATAACTTTGATAATTATGCAAACTACCTCAGAAGGGTAAACTCGGACGCGAACGACCCCGACGCGTCTCAGAAATCGGGGAAGGAGTACAGCTACAGCAATGCACATCTGGACACTACTAGAGCGTGTAGGGGAGACACCTCCTGCAGGTCGATCACCCACAAATTCAGTCACAGGGGTGAGTCACGTGAGAAAAACCTGTTTTTTTTTGACGCTCGGGGTCGCAAACGACCCACCGTACCTATCCAGGGTTAAACAGTTTGTGTGTGAAGTTGGCCTCGACTCTATAACAATGCGTACTTGCCCTGGACTTCCTAATTGCCCGTGCGGGACTTTTATGTCCTCTATGGATACGGATCCTCACGCCCTTTGCCCCCTTTGCCGAGGTCAACGGTGTGACAAGGAAATGTGTGCAGTGAGTGCAGGGAGTGGTCTGCTTCCCAGTGGGAGAAGTTCGGCCGTAGGCGCAAGAAGAAATCCAAGAGAGACCGATCTCCTTCGAAGGTGACTTTGAAGAATGAGGTCTCTAAGGACTCCTCTTGCGCCGCCCGAACCTCCTCCGAAGGTCTCCCTCGTCCGGCTTCACCCGTGAAACCGCCGAGTGGGATCGCAGGCCCTAGTGGTTTTTGCCAACCTCGGGGTGGTGGAGAGGGCGTGGCCTCCCTTAGCGAGGTTGTTCCCTCTCCTCCCCCGGGGGAGGATATTTTATATTTTGATGAATTTGACTGTACGGTATCTAACCATGGTTTATTTCAGCTTTGGGCTTCCTTGGGGCTTAAGGGCACTCCCTCCAAGGAAGGCCTGTTTTGACTTGTTGCAGCTGGGGGCTGCAGTCAAAAAGTCGCCGGTAATTCCGGAGGTTTATCCTTCGGACATTGTCGACGCTGTTTTGACTGTCTCTTCTGACGTGACAAGTCAAACCCTTGATCCTGCTGCCTCGGATGTTGCTGAAGACTCACCTCTCCCTTCCGCGCAGCCTTCGAAGGGGAAGGTGGGTCTTCCGATCTCTCCTGCGAGCTCGTCTCTCCCCGGGGGAGCGCGCTTTCAGAGACACCTCTTCGAAGGACCAATGACCCTGGCTCCTTACCCAGGGGTCGCATTCGACGTAAGGCCCGTAGGCCTCTTCGAGAGAGGGGGCTCCCTTCTCCCTATAAAGGGGTGAAGAGGCGCCTCTTTGGGTCTCCTTCTCCTCCCCCTGCGGAGGAACTACCTCGTCAGGAGAAGGTCATACCTGCAACATCCCTTGACCTCTCTGCGGATCGTTCACGATTCCCTACTCCTGCCAGATCTTCAGTGCTGCCGTCACCTGTAATCCTACAGGCACCGTCCCCTTCGGAGGAAAAGGACTCTGGGGTTAAGTCCCTGACCCCTGCGCGCTTGCGTGCAGTTGAGCGTAGGTGGTCTTCGTCACCTACTCGTCAACGATCTCCTGCTCGCCAGCGCACGCTCTTCATCTTGAGGATGATCAACGCTCCCTAACGCACCCGTGATCTCCTGCTCGCCAGCGCCTTTCTGGGCGCACTCTTCAGTCTGTGAAGGACCAACGCTCCCCAACGCGCTAGTGATCTCCTGCGCGCCAGCGCTCTCCTGGACATCCAGAGAAGGTACAACGCCTTCCAACGCGCCAGCAATCTCCTACTCGCCAGAGCTCCCCTGCTCGCCAGCGCTCCTTAGGGCGCCCCCAGCCTGAGAAGCAACAACTTCCTGATGGGCGTACTGCGCGCCATCACACTCCTGCGCGCGCGCAAGCACGCACTAGTGCCTGTGCCTGTTGCACGCCCTGCGCGCCCACGCTCGCCAGCGCCCTCAAGATCTTCTGATTCAGACACTCGCAAGGGTTCACCTTTGCCTCACTCGTCGATTCCTGCACTCCCAGTTGCTCCTGCGCGCCCTTCGTTTACTGAGCGCCTCTTAAGTTTGGCGCACCCACGCCCACGATCTCCTACAGCTCGCCCTTCACGCCAACACGCTGTGGGGCCTGCAGTCTCTAAAGAAGGGGCCTCTCCTTCATGCGCCCCAATCACTGACAGATCTGCGCTCCACCAGTTGAGGGAGATCAAGTCTTCTAGGAGACATCTCTCTTCCTCCCACCATCACCAGCGCTTTCCTAAGAGGTCGCGCGCCCACTCGCCAGCTCATTCTCTGGAACATTCTCCTACGCGTTCACATGCACGCTCTCCTACTCGACCTTGTGCATGCCCTCCTGTGCGCCATTCACCTGCGCGCCCCCACGCGCGTTCACCTGCGCACCACCACGCGCGGTCCTATGGTCGCCATTCTCCTACTCGCGGACGCTCACCCACAGGACGCTCGCCTACGCGCCAGCGCGTTCTATCGTCACGCTCGCGCGCGAAACTTCTTCCACGAACTCTCCAGGACACGGCATCGTACCCGCCCGTGTGGGTCATACGGATCGCAAGGATCATCAGCAGGACGCTCTTCCTGGGAGGCGTTCCCAGGATTCACCTCCGCGCAAGAGGAGGACAACGGCAGAACAAGAAAGATCGGCAGAGAGGTCTAGGCAATCATTTTTTTCTTTTCAAGAAGGCCCTGTGGTGTCCACTCCTAAGGGTCGCGAGATCCCCTTTTCTCCAGCGGGGATTGCTGACACAGCGTCAGTTACCCGTCTACCATGGTTCCGCCACATGATCAATGCTGTGGTCCGGGCTATTAAGCCTTCCAGCACTGATCAGGGACGGGACCCTGTGACGGGTTCTCCACCGTTGAAGAAAAGGAAAGGAGTGGGCTTCGTGGTGACTCCTCCCCGGGAAAAGCTGGTCTTCAGAAACCCCATCAGGCGGACCCCTTCTTCTCCAACCTCTGCAGCTCCACCCCCTCCTGTAGATGAGTTTATCTCGTCCTCGGGGGATTCCTCTAACTCGGAGAATTCTCCCTTGGCACCAAGGGTAGAATTTTCTCCGGATAGAGGAGGGATTGCACTGGAGGAGGGTCCTCCTCGGGCGTCTTTGTTGGAGTCCTACTTCCCTCCCAGGAGGAATCGAAGGACACCAAGACTGTTCCTAAATCTTCACCGTGGATTCGTCAAGAGCCAGCTATCCCTGGGGAGGACTTCCACGTTTCTCCCCAAGAAGACCTCTTGGGGATGGGAGACTTAGCTGCCAGTCCACCAAGAGGAGAGCACAGCGAGTCAGAACATGCGTTCTGGCAGGTCCTTGGATTGATGAGGGAGCTCATCAAAATCAAGGACCCGGAGACAGCCCCTCGCGAGGGGAAAGACACCGTGCTTGACGAGGTCTTTGGTGTCCAGAAGCCCCCCAAGACTAGTGCGGCTTTGCCCTGGTCTGGGTGAAAGGCGTCAGAGACAAGGTCAAAGCTCAACTCTCCGGTCTGGCCTCCTCAGGACGTTCTTCTGCCGGGTTCAAACTCCTCCCACCTCCTCTAGTCCAACAGAGGAGGTATTTCGAGATCGACGGGGAGTCTTGCATGTCTCTTCCACTCCATCATGCCGTGGAAGAACTAGCAAAGGGAACTTCTTTCGAGAAGCTCTCTACCCGGCAGGTGACGTTTGCAGCGTCAGAGACCCAAAACCTGGAAAAAGTCGCGAAGAGTGCCATGCAGGCAACTTCGTGGCCTAATCTCTGGCTTGGGTCTCTGGGCATCATATTGCGATCCGACGATCTGTCCAAGGAGAGCAATAGGAAAGCTTTGGAGACCTTCCTCTTCTTGGGCACTCGCTCTATTGAGTTTCTAGCCCACCATGTCACTAACCTGTGGGCCAACATGATCCTCAAAAGACGCGATTCAGTGTCCGAGAGGTTCCATCCGAAGATCCCCACTGCAGACGTCAGCAGGCTCAGGCACTCCTCTATTTTTGGAGGAGAGTTACTGGAGCCTCGTGACATTGAGCAGACGGCTGAGAGGTGGAGGAGATCGAACCAGGACACTCTCCTCCAAAGGGCCCTGACATCTCGGCCCTATAAACCTCCAGCCCCTCAACAACAACATCAACAGCAGCCTCGCAAGACACCTAAGCAGGCTCCGGCAGCTAAGACAAGCGTGTCTAAGCCGCAGTCCTTTCAGCCGAAAGACAAGAAACGCGGCAAGTCCTCTAAGGGAGGTAGAACTCCTAGAGGAAGCGGCAAAGGTCGCAAACACTGGGAGTGGCAGTCCCCCCGCGTGTTCACCTGTAGGGGGATGCCTAAAAAGTTGCGTGCAGAGGTGGCAGCAACTTGGGGCCGACCCTTGGACGGTCTCTGTGATCGGTGAAGGGTATCGCGTCCCGTTCACAACATCTCTACCTCCCCTGACAGCAAATCCAGTGTCGTTGAACTCCTATGCCTTGGGATCGGCAAAGGGGTTGGCCCTCCGGGCAGAAGTAGAGACCATGCTCAAGAAGGATGCTCTCCAAGAGGTCGACGACGGCTCCCCAGGCTTCTTCAGTCGACTTTCTTGTAAAGAAGGCGTCTGGAGGCTGGAGACCGGTCATCGACCTCTCAGCACTAAACAAGTTTGTCGTACAAACTCATTTCAGTATGGAGACAGCGGACACGGTCAGACTTGCAGTGAGACCACAAGACTTTATGTGCACTCTGGATCTGAAGGACGTGTACTTCCAGATCCCCATCCATCCGTCTTCCAGGAAGTACTTAAGATTCGGCCTAGACGGCTAGACCTACCAGTTCAAGGTGCTGTGTTTCGATCTCCACGGCACCCCAGGTGTTCACCAAGGTGTTCACTCTGATCTCGTCGTGGGCTCACAGGAACGGCATCCGTCTCCTTCGTTATCTGGACGACTGGCTAATCCTGGCAGACTCGGAGTCGACCCTTCTGCGACACCAAGACAGGCTTCTGGAAGTTTGCCAAGATCTAGGGATCTTGGTAAATCTCGAGAAGTCCTCTCTGCGCCCTACGAAGAAACTGGTATACCTAGGCATGAAACTAGACACGATTCTCCACAAAGCCTTTCCATCAGACGGAAGGATAGCAAGACTGAGGAAGGTAGCAGAACCTTTCCTCAGACGAGAAGAGCTTCCAGCCCAACTGTGGTTACGTCTCTTAGGCCATCTATCATCTTTGGTTCGTCTTGTTCCAAACGGCCGCCTCAGGATGAGATCCTTTCAGTGGCGGCTGAAGTCACAATGGAATCGTTTCTAGCTCCCATAGGACCTTCGGAACGGGCGGATCTTCGATGGTGGCAGGACGAGGAGAACCTACGGAAGGGAGCAGATCTTCTCATCCTCCCCCAGATTTAACACTGTTTACAGATGCGTCAAATCAAGGGTGGGGGGCCCACATTCTGAACCAAAGAGCCTCAGGCCTTTGGTCAGAATCGGAAAGGTGCCTCCACATCAACCTGCTAGAATTGAAGGCCGTCTTTCTGGCTCTTCAACAGTTCCAACAAACCCTGGCGGGCCACTCCGTGGTGGTGATGAGCGCCAACACCACAGTAGTGGCTTATATCAACAAGCAGGGAGGTACCTTCTCGCAACAGCTATCCCATCTTGCAGTAGAGATTCTGAGATGGTCCGAAACCCGCTCAATCTCACTGTCAGCTCGCTTCATTCATGGCAAGAGGAATGTCCTCGCCGACAGCCTCAGCAGGGCGACGCAGATAGTGAGTACCGAGTGGTCTTTGGATCCTCAGATAGCCAACAAAGTCCTGACTTTGTGGGGGTTCCCCGACTGTAGACCTGTTTGCGACAGCCTTGAATTTCAGGCTGCCCCTTTACTGCTCTCCAGTCCCGGACCCCAAGGCTCTCTGGCAGGATGCATTTCAACACAGGTGGGACAACATGGACGTTTACGGCTTCCCACCTTTTTGTCTGATGAGAAGGGTGCTCAACAAGGTCAACCTCTCCATGACTCTCATAGCTCCGCTATGGCATCTTGCGGAATGGTTCCCGGACCTTCTGCAACTCCTAACGGAACCCCCAAGAGAACTCCCTCCACGTCACGAGCTACCCAGATAACCACATTACAACATCTTCCACAAGGCCGTAGCTTCGCTTCGGCTTCACGCCGGGAGACCATGCAGCAACTCCTCACGGAGAGAGGATTTTCTCAACAGGTTGCAGACAGGATGTCTCGACACCTGCGAGAATCCTCTGCCAGCGTCCACCAGGCGAAGTGGAAAGTCTTTTGTGGTTGGTGTCGTGGAAGGGGTATCTCTCCGCTCGATGCCACTATTCCAACAATAGCGCAGTTCCTTGTATATCTTCGGGAGGAAATGCGCCTTTCGCTCTCGGCGGTGAAAGGCTATCGCTCAGCCTTAAGCTTAGCCTTCAGGCTGAAAGGAGTGGATATTTCCTCTTCGTTGGAACTTTCTCTACTCATACACGCAACTACAAGCTTACTTGCCCCCAGGCGGAAGTCAGACCCCCTCCTTGGAACGTGGTTCAAGTGCTCAGGGCTCTGAAAAGAGCTCCCTTTGAACAATTACGCCAGGCGTCTGATCGCCACCTAACAAGGAAGGCGGTGTTTCTACTCGCGTTGGCCTCGGCCAAACGAGTAAGTGAACTTCATGGTCTCTCCTACGACGTTGCCCATTCAAGGGGATGGGGGAAGGTAACGTTCAAGTTCGTCCCTCAGTTCATTGCTAAGACTCAAAACCCTGGGGTGTCGGATCCAAGATTCGACTCCTTCAAGGTAACGAGTCTACGTTCTGTAACAAGTGACCCAAACCATCTGTTACTGTGCCCAGTCAGGAGTCTGAGGCGCTACCTCAAAAGAACAGCTGCAGCCCGTCCTCATGTGCAAGTTTTGTTTGTGAGCACGGAGGACAAAGAGGAGGGTCACCAAGAATTCCATCTCTTCATGGATTCGCAAGATGATAAGCAGCACCTTGAATCCCGACTCTCCTCCGTCACGTCGTCCCAGACCTCACGACGTCAGGGGTGTTGCTACTTCCCTGGCCTTCAAGAGAAACTTCTCTGTGACGCAGGTTCTACAAGCTGGGGTCTGGAAACGTCATACGACGTTCACAGCCCACTACCTGCAGGACGTGACCCACAGGAACCTCGGTACGTTTTCTATCGGTCCTGTGGTGGCTGCACAACAACTGGTCTAACCTCAGGCTCCTTATTGGACAAGTAGCAGAAGGTTGAGGGCATTGTTACCCGGTTTTAGTCTGCGTGAATGAAAGAGTATGTCTGGCCCTTACTTCTTTCTTCATTCTCCCCTCTCTTGGGGATAGCAGCATCCAGGTCTTTGCGCAGCTGACCTCAACCTCTGCAGGTAAACCATGCTTCCTTGTGCTCCTAGTATTAGCCTTAATACTGTCGCGTCCCCCATACTCTGACGAGGTGGTATTGGGAACGTCCTAGCCTAGAGTTCTACATAAAGAACTCCAGGTCAACTTCCTAGGACGAGTCACGTTATTCTCCTTCACACACATCCTAGTAGGCCGCACAATGGTCAAACATGACAACGTGCGAGGGTTAGGGACTCCCGTTCCTTGAGTTCTACAACTCGGAATTGGAGTCCCCGGGTAAAGCCAAAGCCAGAAGGCTGGGGACTTTCTGCCCTTCCTAAGGGTAAGTCACCCTATGTAAGTAGCGTGGTTTGTATTAGGTTACGGAACAAATGACAAATTTCGTAGATAATTTGTATTTTTCCTACCATACAAACCTTAGCTATTTACGTAAATGTTACCCGCCAGCCCTGACCCCCAAGTCAAGTCCTACCTTTAAGTGAATTGAGCTATTCACAGTGTGTGAGGGGGGGTAGGGGTAGCTAGCTACCCCTTCCCTACCCCCCGCTAACTAGCGAGGGGGTATTTAACCCTCGTTATAATTTAATGGCTCGTCATTTCAGCTCCGCCAAAATAATACCCCATGTAAATAGCTAAGGTTTGTATGGTAGGAAAAATACAAATTATCTACAAAATTTGTCATTTTTGATCATGGTAACTTTAATTTTTTATGACGTCTGGTTTATTATGGCAATTGTCGGAAACAACAAAGTTTAATCAATTTAATATAAGTATACAATTAGGCTGGTACACATTATTTTTTCACTTGTTTCAAACGTTATTGATGATGATACAAAGCGTAAAGCCATACGATTTTCAATTATGGTATTCAACTCACCATAACTCAAACTGTTTTCCCCAGAAATCATTATAAAAAACGTTCAGAACACAATAAAATACACCAAATTTCTACAAACCATTTATTGCACTGTTTTGGCAAGCGGAACATGGATGTGCTGCGCATACAAGGTGAGTGGATCACTATTAGAATACTGTATAGTAATTACCTATATATTATATCAAATAGGTTTCGCTCCACCGTGGCTCGATTTACTCGCAAATAAACATATCTTGCTGCTCCTTTGTTCTGGCAAGCAGTATGTGGTAGTGCTACTCACGTCACTAGCTTAGGTATCATAATTACCCATAATGTATATTAGTACAGTGTACTGTACAGTATATACCACCGCTAGAGTGTTATGAGGTCTTTTGACTGGTCGGACAGTACTACATTGGATCCTTCTCTCTGGTAATGGGTCATTTTCCCTTTGCCTACACACACACACACACACACACACACACACACACACACACACACACACACACACACACACACACACACACACACACACACCCTGTCCTCATGCACCTGACAACACTGAGATTACCAAACAATTCTTCTACAGCCAAGGGGTTAACTACTGCACTATAATGGTTCAGGGACCACTTTCCTCTTGGTAAGGGTAGAAGAGACTCTTTAGCTATGGTAAGCAGCTCTTCTAGTAGGACACTCCAAAATCAAACCATTGTTCTCTAGTGTTGGGTAGTCCCATAGCCTCTGTACCATGGTGTTCCACTGTCTTAGGTTAGTTCTCTTGCTTGAGGGTACACTTGGGCACACTATTCTATTTTTTTCTTTCATTTTGTTAAAGTTTTTATATTGTTTTTAGGAGATATTTATTTTAATGTTACTTTTCTTTAAAATACTTTATCTTTCCTTGTTTCGTTTCCTCACTGGGCTATTTTCTCTGTTGGAGCCCCTGGGCTTATAGCATCCTGATTTTCTAGGTAGAGCTGTGTAGCTTAGCAAGTAATAATAATAATGATAATAAGCTATCCTAGGATTCCTTATTGCTTTATTTTATTGGTCAGAGTTTGATGTTTTCGGGTGAAGGGTAGCAAGAACACTGGAACTACTTGCGGTTGGGGAACCCCCCAAATTACGCTGTACTGCAGAAGTATTTTAGTTTTAGGTTTACAAACTTTGGCATAATAATCCCATTAATGTCAGTCTAAACATAAGCTGCACTGTTAAAATATTTAGGACACATTTTTTTCTTGGAAGAAAACTGTGGTTATGTAAACATTTCTGAGTTATTGTATTGCAGTGTGTAAAATAAGGTTTAGAGTTGAACTGGGCATTTTCCAACCACTTTCATAAGTGAAAATCCTATAAAAATTGTTTAAATATATCTAGAATCTGATTAAGGCATAGTTGAATAGTGAGAGACCTGTTAACATGTGTAAGCAAGCCTTGGTCTTGAGATTCATCCTTTAGAAATCATAAAAAACTGCTAGCCATTAGTAAAGCTTTTATTAGAGGTACTGTGTTCTCGTTGCTGCACTGTGTTCGGTTAGTGGAACTACTGCACTGTATGTGTTGTGGTTCATATACCATCATACGATTTCAAGTCTACGATTTTAAGTCTAGATCACTTTGCACATTGTTCACTTTAGCAGAGCAGGACATATATGAATTTAGATAGTTCACTTCCATTGTACTATGTTGATAACCAACCCTCCAGAACTCGGTTTCTTTAACTACAAATCTTTAAAACATGGTTGCAGCATGTGAATATTTTAATTGTCTCAGAGGGAGGGTTTCAAACGAGTCTATATAGTTATTAGAAATTTACTTGATAATTAAATTTAGGCTCTTAACATAAAATCAAAAGGTGCTCAGTGAAAATCAGTGATCACTTTAACCCATGGTAAATGGACTGGTATCCATCATATTTCAATAATGCAGCTAGGTTTGCATCGCAGCTTGCTCAGTAGCTACTGCATGTACAAGGATAAGATCATCCCACAAATAGTGGGCAGCAAATGTTGACTGTTGTGCCAGGCTCCGACCTTCAGGACTAGAGCCATTGACAGGTTCTTCCTGAAGGTTATGATAGATCCGATATCCCCGACTTCATGAGCTCGGATTGGGATGGCACCTCTAGAATCTCATTGGATCAGCTAAGGCTGAAGGTTCATTTGTCAGGAGAAACAATAGCACTATTTAAGATTAGAGAACAATAGTTTGATTTTGTAGTGTCCTCCTTGATGAGCTGCCTTCCATAGCTAAAGCCTCTCTTCTACCCTTACCAAGAGGAAAGTAGCCACTGAACTATTGAAGTGCAGTAGGTAACCCCTTATTGAAGAAGAATTTTTCAGTTATCTTAAAGTTGTTAGGTGTATGATGAAAGAGGAGAATGTGTAAAGAATAAGCCAAATTAGTTGTTGCATGTGTAGGCAAAGGAAAAACGAACCATAACAAGAGAGGGATCCATTGTTTTGTCTGGTCAGTGGGCCCAATAACACACTAACTGTAGAATGCCAAAGGGTGACTGGTACCTTGGACAACTTACAACCTACTGTACATCCTGATTGTGTTTCCTTAAAAATGCCTACTTCCGTCATGCTGTAGAAGCTTTTAGAGCAAGTTTCTGGTACAATCTGCACCCTATGTTGTGCCAAGTTTTGTTTGTCCTCAAAGTGCTGAAACAGTTGGATTCCCTCTCTCAGAAAAGATGCAGTTTTCCTATTCATACATATTCCTTTACTGATAGTAGTAGGTTGGCCAGGGCACCAGCCGCCCGTTGAGATACCACCACTAGAGAGTTATGGGGTCCTTTGACTGGCCAGACAGTACTACATTGGATCCTTCTCTCTGGTTACGGTTCACTTTCCCGTTGCCTACTCATACACCGAATAGTCTGGCCTATTCTTTACAGATTCTCCTCTGTCTTCATACACATGACAACACTTGGATTACCAAACAATTCTTCTTCACCCAAGGGGTTAACTACTGCTTTGTAATTGGTCAGTGGCTACTTTCCTCTTGGTAAGGGTAGAGGAGACACTTTAGCTATGGTAAGCAGCTCTTCTAGGGGAAGAACACTCCAAAATCAAATCATTGTTCTCCTAGTCTTGGGTAGTGCCATAGCCTCTGTACCATGGTCTTCCACTGTCTTGGGTTAGAGTTCTCTTGTTTGAGGGTGCACTCGGGCACTATTCTATCTAATTTCTCTCCCTCTTGTTTTGTTAAATTATTTAAAGTTTATATATGAAATATTTATTTTAATTTAGTTACTGTTCTTAAAATATTCTATTTTCCCTTGTTTGCTTTCATCACTGGGCTATTTTCCCTGGTGGGGCCCCTGGGCTTATAGCATCATCCTGCTTTTCCAATTAGGGTCGAAGCTTAGCAATTAATAATAATATACCCATATCATACATTATAAGCTCAAGTAAATTTCTTTAACCTGTGTACTTTACTGTTATTGCTGTACTTCATCAAAGCATGTATGGGAGGAAATATGAGTACATTATAGTTGGGTTATGTCAAAACACTCCTATTATGGCTGGCATTAACATCAAATCTCCTGACTGATGTTTGGTAAAATTTACATCGATTTACTTTGGTTTTCATCTCTTTTTGAAAAATATTTTCCTTGAAATAAATATGTTCTTGTTAGCACAATACCAACAGAAGTAATTTAGTACAGTAGTGTATACATATCTTTAAAGACTTACATATTGTACTTACTTTTCTTTTGTAGATGGTGTCATTAATATGTACTGAATAGTAAATTGATTATGCACATTGGTAATAATTCTCTTATTTCTTTCAGGTATGCTTACTCCTTTGCCAGTTTGCTTTAAGAAACCATGTTATTCCCTCGGACCAAGCTGGAGGTTTTCAAGTTTACCAAGTCCAGAATCTACTTCATTTATCAAGCTGTCTGTTTAATCCATGTCCTTGAAACTTATCTGCTTTTCTGATAGTAGACTAAGAGAAATTAGTCGGGGCTTGCTTTATGAAACTATGAAAATTTATTTAATATACAATGTACTGTATAGTGTTAGACAGTGCCTTATTTAAAAAAAAAAAAAAAAGTAAAGTTCTGAGGTAGGAGTGGGTTAAATGCAATATCTAAGGAATAAGTAGAATATTTTGAATTCTCTTATCTGATTTTGAACTTTAAATTGGCTTCAAGCACTGAAGTATACAGTAATAAATATGAGTGGTTGAATAAGTAATGAAATTACATGATTTTACTAGTTTTGCCATATTTGACATCATGAGAAAATATTTTGGTTATCGTATTGAATAATTAAATGCTATATGTTGCAGTACTTTATTCATTTCTTTAGTTTGTGTTTGAGTCTGATGTACTTTTACAAAACCCACAAGATAGACCTTATTTAATCTCATTGAGTAATTATATTTTCATTCATTTATTTTCAATGAAAATTGTGAATCTTTCTATAGTTCCTATGCTATTACAAACCCTCGTCATTTAAATGGGTTTACTGTACTGCATTGCTGTTTTACTATAACCAGAATTAAGAGATGGTGGGATTCTTGTAATATTGTATGTTTGTCAGCTATCCCATCCACTTTGGGTAGGAGTGGCAGAGATGGCACGACATAACCCACTTTACTCTTGATTGTCGTTTCAGTTAGACATCTGTCTTCAACTGCTGTCCATGCCACGCTTTATACTTTGTGCTTTTCCTTTTACAGTGTGTTTAGTGAATGAGTGTATCTCAAGTTAGTATGAGAACCTATTCCGGCCTTGAAGGTCGTCCTTATGGCACCTATACCAGTCAGGTGGAGGTTGCAACCCATTCTTTGTATCGTAGGTGTCTTGATAAGTGATGCACAATTTTTTTTACGTGTGATTTTGCAGCGAGTGGCCATTCTCTCAATGGTATAAATATGATAGTTGTCTCGACAACTAAGGGATCATTCTCCTTTGGGTTCTTCCTCTGCAGAGAGTAAAAAGCAGGACCCTTCTTTTCTTAACCCTGATACTTCCTAATCCGAATTTTTGGAGACCCTGGTATCTAAGGATATTAGCTGTTATTCTTAGCATGATAATTTTGTGCTTAGCTAGGGAGATCATCTCTCTATTTCAGATATTACAGATCTGGGAGATTTCTGCTCTGCAATACAGGAGCTCTCCCCAGTGAAAATATTAAAGGTGTTGCCTAAAAGGCCACCGCCTTCGATCCGCGACTGATCAACCTATTTATCCAGGTACAGAGTCATCTTTATTGGAGGGATCATACTACTCTCCTATTTGTATTCATAAAGAGTCAAGCTTTCCTGTAACTCATAGAGATCTGCAAGTTGAGTCATCCCCCTCTGAAAGAAGCAACCAGCTTCTCCCCAAGAAAAGCCACCCTTTTTTTTTTTCTTTTTTTTTTTCATATGACTCGCCTTGACCTCAAAAGGAATTACAGGTTTGGTCATATCGTCCGAGAGCGAATTTAGCTCTGCCCCCGCAGACCCACAAAAGAGTCCCATACTTTTTTCCCCTAATAGGTCCAGAAAAGCTTTCTTTAATGACGACAGAACGGACACATACAATCAATTATTCGTGCACTATCTGAATGTACTGCCTTTGACACGTCCCCAACTAGGCACATCAACATAATGCACTCGCCAGCAGAGCCTGAGGACACCATTACGCGATCGTCGTCATCTTGCACAGACATGTCAGAAATTAGTTTTCCATCCTCATCTAGACTGACTATGAACGGAAATACCAAATTTTCTATCACAATGCTTGTACTAGATCAATAAAGATAGCTTTGAGAGCTTAAACTGAAGTTAAAACTGGTACAGAATTATGAAAGGGAAAGGACTGCTGAATTTTACCCACCTTTCCATTGTGTGACAGCAACTACAGACTATCTGGACCAACCCCTTCAAAAGGGACAAAGGTCAAATTCTTGCCATATTCTGCACCAAATATAGATGCTCTCGGTGGTATACACAGAACAGGTCCAATTCTTCTCCACAGGTTTCAAGTTCAGAGGAGACGAAACACACACACTTCTCTATTATGATCAATAGTCTTGGACTCATAGTAGCCAAAACTCCTCCCGTTCAGCTTCCTTTGTCTTGTCTCATGTCTCAGGACCTAGACGAGAGAGAAAGGACATTCCAGAAAGAAGAAAGAGTTTGGGAAATTTCCCAAAACGGGAAATGAACTTCAGAATTGAGACAGTAACAAAACACCCGATCCAGTGCTTATGCGATCGAAGACTACTGAACAGGTATTAGAGGCAACGGTAGAAAACTCCTTAGTTCTCTTCCTTAAAGGTGCCAATGTCAGGCCCAGGGCAAACTCCATTTTGTGAAATTGATGAGCCTTATTGGGCTCGTAGACGGGCCTTCTGAGTACCCTAGTAACAGGTAGGCATTGCACAATTGACAGGCTTTTTCCAGAACCTCAGAATGTGCCACAGATTTGACATTCTCTATGACAAAGGTTCGTGTGCAAAAGGCCTCAGCCGGAGTCTGAGTGGCGGATTTCACCGTTGCACTCCAAATATCTGACTAGTTCTCACCCAATGAGTATCCATTATAGCCGAGTATAACTCAAGGCGGAGCTAAGGGTGTCGTCATAAAGCGATCCCAAATAATGACTCGTATACTAACGTAATTTATTAATAGTGCTAGCTCTATTATATGATAAGAATAATGATAAAATTGTAATAACCAAGAACGAAGAATAACGACAACGTAACAATTAAACATAAAGATATAGTCTAAATCAAGCACCTTCCTGAGGCGTGAACATAACTATAACAAAGACTAGATCGATATTCTTCGTCCAAATTGGACTTGCTAGCAAATAAATACCATAGTAAAAAACAATAATAAATAATGATAATAATATTGGTCATAAAACGTAAGTGATATAACCTAGATGACAGAGTACCAGAAGGGCAATATTAACTTGAAAAACTACCGAATCGAACAAAACCAAAATGGCTGCCGATACCGAGGACGGCCAAGCCTCTTCCAAAATTAAAATCCACATTACTGGAACGAGAACAATGCCCGGTACTGAAAAAACTGTCAAAACAAACTATGGTACTTAACATTGGTAAAGGTGAAGTAGCAACGTCGGTCATGTTGAATTAACGACAATCACTTGCGAAACACACCTAACAAAATAAAAACGACTTAGCGGGCAAGTCCAAAGCAGAAGGATGACCTGGAGAGCGCGAGTAGTAGGTGTCGCTGGAGTAGTCCAACTGTATTCTCTAGGGCCTGTCACGGCCCTCCCCTTTGATGAAGGGATTATCTAAATGGAAGACAGCCTGTGAATAGTGGTTTACACACGCCCTTGTTAAATACACGACACCAACAAGGTGTTCGCGCGAAGGTTGTAACCTCTGCATTCCATGCTTTTATCTTTCTCTAGTATATTTGGAAGATTTATACTGTATTAGAAAAGTGTAAAGAAGGACCCTTTTCTCGGGGCGTCACAGGTCTCTCCCCAGAAATATTTTTCCTTCGTCACAATCCCTTTTTTAAACAGGCTGGTGACTTGCTAGTTTTCTTGAAAAAAAAAAATTGTTCGACGCAGAAAATTCTGTAAGGTATGTCCGCCATCAAAATTACTTCCACCCTCTTTATTGAGACGAAGAAAGTTTTATGTCAATAGCACTGGTCCATATCAAAGTCCTCTTCCAATCAACTCGGATGTTGCAAATTCAAGTTGGGGAACATAGTGACAAATTTTTACATCACTCTATTCTCAACTCATGAGATGCAGAACATGGAACTAGCAGCCTTTCAAACATGCTTCTGGTTTGACCATTATTATGGTGCCGTTTCATATTTTGCAATTTTAGAGGATCTAAATGATACATAGCCTAAGATGCAGTATGAGTACTTTATATGATAGCGAGGTAAAGCTTTAGAATTTGCTCTCCACCAGACACCCTCAATTTGGGCTAACTGTGTCCTCAAGAGCAGGGATGCAGTACTCACTAAATGTACCAAACAAATGACAGGATGCTCTCAATTTGAGAAATTCAAGTATCATTGACCATCCAACACTTCTTCCTCCTGCAGAAGTAACGGCAGTGGTGGAAAAGTGTGAGAGAACTAGTCAGATTTCCTTTTTAAGAATGGCTGCAGCATCCCAGTTTATAGCTCCTTGAGAGGTTCTGAAACCATCTCCTCTCAAACAGGTACCAACCAATGTTGTCTGTTACCTGATTCTGAGAATACACCATATTTTAAGAGAGAGGACACAGCAGCTCCATTATGCTAAAGAGGATATCCCTTTGGATGAAGGAGCAAAGGTTGTAGAGGATCCTGGTAGGGAAGGCATGTTCCTCAACTTACCACCAGGAGGTGATGCCTATAAATCTTCGGGAGAGCATCAACCTGGGCCCCCACTCAAACTCCATTACATAATGTGGTGTTGCTGCAACCTTAGCATACCGCTCGGTGACTCAAGTCCGTACTGCAGGTGTTTGGAAGAAAGAAATCACCTTCACTACATTGTTTTTTACTTTAAACATATTGGAATTTTATATTTTGTTCATACAGAATTACAAACTTGGTGGAGCAGAGATTCAGTCACTTGAATATCTTGCCTCTTCCACCTCTCAAGTCTTGACTGTGAGCAAAGCAGGGCATGTCTCTCTGAAACAGCTGCTCCTACCCAGAGTGGGTGGGATAGCTGGCAAACATACAATGTTATGATAATCCATTTCCTTGAATCTGGTTATAGTAAAATAGCAATAAAGTAAACCCATTTAAATGACTGCTTTGTTTAGCAAAGAAAAATACAAATTTTTAAAATTTAATTTCATTTTGTGCCGTGTCCCATCTGAAGTTCTTAACAGCTACAATGCTCTCCCCCTTCTATTTTCTTCCCCTATTTCAGCTGTCCAACTTCAACTTTACAATTTCTCCCCTCCTTTTTAGAGTAAGGAGAGGTAACTGTGATCATTCACTATTACAGTGCAGTAGTACCTCAGTTTACGAGTTCAATTTGTTCTGGGACCGAGCTTGCAATCTAAAATTCTTGTATTCTAAAATATTTTTTCCAATAACTCTTATCTAGCTACTATTTCACTTCCCCCCCAACCTTTGGGCTTAACTAACGCTAAAAGAAACTAGAGAGGAATTTTTGTTATATTTGTTCCTCTCCTGATGAGGGATTCAGCTCAGCTGAGTTTGGTTGGTACTCCTGGTATGCCACAGCCCACCCTCCCCCATCTTCAACCACAAATGAAGCTTCATATGCTGACTCCCCTACTGCTGCTACCTCAGTAGTCACAGTAAGGTAACTCACGGTAGCAGCAGGGCCTATTGGAACTGCATCACAATCACTTGCCATTCATTTCTATTCCTAGCACACACTTTTGCCTCTCACATCTATCTTCCTGTCACCTAGGGCTTTCTTCACCCCATCCATCCAACTAAACCTTGACCTTCCTCTTGTAATTATTCCATCAACTCTTGCATTCATCACCTTTTTCAGCAGACAACCATTTATCATCCTCGTTGCATAACCACCTCAACATATTCATATCCACTTTAGCTGCTAATTCAATCCTCAGACCCATTCTCTCTCCTACTACTTCGTTCCTTACCCTATTCAACTGAGATAAGTGACCATACTCCTCAGACACTGACCATACTCCTCAGACACTTCATCTTGAACACATTCAGTTTTTGTCCGTCACTTTCATTCCCCACAAATTTGATCCGTACATCACATTTAATACAGAACTACACATTCATTCCTAACTATCTATTCTTTACCACTACCTTCACTGTTCCAAGCACTTTACATCTTTCAAGTACTTAAACTGATCTACTTCCACAAGTAACTCCATTTGACATGACATTCAATCTAGCACCACCCTCACATCCTGTGCACCTTAACTTACCCACATTTGCTGGCAATATTCTTTTCTGCATACCCTTCCAAACTGTTACTAATCAACACAGCTTCTCCTCCAAGTCTGCAACTAATGTAGTATCATCTGCAAATAGCAACTGATTCACCTCCAACTCATGATCACTCTTCAATGACTTTGTCATCGACCAAGCACTTTAGCATTCGAGGTTCAATCCTCGACCAAGGACTCAAGCATTCAGCTTTGTTAAAGCTCAATCAACAAACAAATTGAACCACCATGGCAACATCACACATCCCTGTCTTGGCCCCACTCAATGGAAACCACTCGCTCACTTCATTTTGTATTCTAACATACACTTTACTGCCTATATACAGATTTTTTCACTGCTTGCAACAACTTTCCTTCAATTTTATATAATCTCATCACATCCACGTCAACTCCTGAGAAGCTTTCTCAAGGTCTATAAATGCCAAATAAACCTTACCTTTTGCTAAATATTTATCACATATTTGCCTAACTGAAAACTGATCTGTACATCCCCTACCTCTTCTAAAGCCACCTTGCACCTCTTAAGATTCCATCCTGTGTTTTATCCTTAATCAAATTAATTAACACTACCATACATTTTTCCAGTCACATTCAACAAACTAATACCCCTAGTAGAATTACAACACATGCACATCTTTACTTTTGTATTGTATAACAATGTACACACACAATCAGTCTACTGGCACCATTGACAACATAAAACATACAGTAAAATAAACATTCTCACCAGCTATTTCTGCACAGTCACACCCCCTTCCTTTAACATCTCATCCCTCGCATAATCAATACCAGCTGCTTTTCCTGCTACTGTCTCATTTAATGATCTCTTCACTTTCTCTTGTAGTCTCTCTCATTATACTACATCACTGGCACCTCAACACCTGCAACAGCATTTATATCTGCCTCCTCATAATTCTCAACATTTAACAACCTTTCTAAATATCCAGCCACTTTTTTATTGCATCATCTTTTAATATCCTTCCATTTTCATCTTTCACTATCTCTTCACTCCTTGATCCACTCTTTCTTACTCTCTTCACTTCTTTCAAAAACTACTAATAATTCTTTTCTGAAGCACTACCCAATCCCTGACCCCACCTCCAGTCAGCTTCCCTCTTTGCTTCAGCCACCTTCTGTTTTACTTTACAATATTTTCTAGCTTTCATACTTCTCTATACTGTTACTCTGTAGCCATCTATACTCTTACTCTCTCTCTCTCTCTCTCTCTCTCTCTCTCTCTCTCTCTCTCTCTCTCTCTCTCTCTCTCTCTCTCTCATATTACACCACTATATCCTTCCTCACATTACCTCAAAATCCTTTTACCACGTACATTACTTTCATGCCTAACAAAATTTTCTTTTACTAACTTCCACTCCTCTAGATCACCAGCTTCTCTCACTTTCAACCTGTCACAGGCAACTTCCAACCTTTCTTGATATTCACTTTATATTTCTGGTTTTTTAACTCTTCACCTTTATTACCTCCCCTCTTTCATTTCCCATTCTTATGCTTTAACTAAAAAATTATCAGACACCCCTAAACACAAGCACATCTTTTAATCTTCCAATCATTCTTCTTCTTAACACAAAATCCATCAATGCTCTTTCCACCGCTTCCATTTGCCATTCTTACCCATTTATACTTATATCTGCTTGAAAAAGCTGTTATTTACCATCAGCTCTTGTTCAACGCATCTAGCAGTTTCTCACCACTCATTTCCACCTTACATGGCATACTTCTCAATGACACCTTCTACCTCTCTAGCATTCAACGCAGCTACTCAATATCTTCTACTCGCCTATTTAACTAATTCCAGAAACCATTTCGCTCTTTTACTTTTTTCACAATCCGACCCTTACACAGTAAAAATGACCAACATTCCAGTAAGTATTAAAATAAATTCACTCAATGCATTCCATAAGTCCATAAGTACACACAAATACTCATTTTAAAAGGTTTAGCAGTGGTAATTCTTGAGAAATTTATAACCCCCTATCATCAGAAATTAATAGAGATTAACAATTTACAAGAAAATAGAAGTAATTGACCCTGAACTCTCTCATTACCTTGGAGGAGTTTTGGTTGGTGCAAGGGAAAGAGGGGATACTACTTTTGAGGAGAATCTCCTTCATTGAGCAATCTTGAAAAAAATATCACTAGTTCTCTCTCTTGAAAGACATTCACTATTATTACTTAATCACTTATTTAACTTCTTATGGACACTTGTCTTTCTTTTTTTTGTACTCTTTCCATCTTGACAAGGAACTACTTACCTGGAGACAACTGCTTTTGCCTTCTTTACAATATCATGAAAATCGTGTAAAAATCATGTGAACATTGCACGAGTGGCACAGGGCCACTACGTTGCTGATTTCTGCTAGTCTCGTTATACTTGTCTATAAAACATGCCCATAATGCACAAAATTTTTGCTTTCAGACCAATGCAATACCAATAACCCAATTGAAATTTGTATGTTCGTATTCAAAGTTACTCGAAATCCAAGGTACTGCTCAGAAATTTAAAAAATCTCACTTGTATTGAAAACATTGGTTGTGACATCAGATGGAAGTTGTGTATAAATCTAAACAACAATTGTTATATTAATCAGGCCTGTCGCTTCATCTGAACTTGAACATTCGACTGATACCAAGTCATATATTTAAAGCTTTAGAGTAGTTTGGTAAATGCTTTAAAAATAATGAAAAGTTATACCCAAGATTCGGTTGAAATATTTGCGCTGTCCTAGTTTTGTCAGTTTTTTTATTTCTTTTTTACATATTTGGTCCGATAAATGTAAAACCAAATCATACTCTACAAAATAATGATGTTAAGGCACTGCCATTGGTATTTTAAGGATATGATGTGAATAAAGTCATGTTTTAATATTTATTATCCTTTGAGATTTTTTTCTTTTTTACTCTGCCACGAAAAAATCAAAAAGTGTTTAGTAAAGAAATAATTTTGGTTATTGGTTTTGACTAGTTTTATCTTGGGATAGGGTGTAGTGATTCGTGTATATTTTCATTAGTAGACTTTAATTTTTCAGTTTATAAGAGATCTGTAGAACTTAAAGCTGGAATGGCACTAGTATTTTGACCCATCAGGAAGAATCTTTGACTTAAGGATTTGGTTCAAGTACCACTTAGGTAAAATATTTTATTCTAGTTTTGCTCTTTCTTTAGATTAATATTTTTCAAGTACCTTTTTTCAGATGAGCATATGGATGGTAGAATGTTGGCTTATTTAGGACAGAGTGAATTTGTTTAGATTTTATCATGGCCATTACTATTGAAATCCATTCGAATTACTCTAGTACAATATTTTATAATTTATTAAATACAATACAGGACACAGAGCTAATTTTAAACTGATACATAGGATGTTTTTTAGTATAATTATGTACATTTTTAGATTACAATAGGTAAAGCCATTGTAGTAGGGTTCCACTTAATTTGTGATTACTTGGTTTCCTACAAAAGGTTCATAGAAACTAATTAGAACATTACAAGATATTTTTTTGTCTGAAGAACCGTTGATCTATAGAAGTGTTTCTTTTTTTCTACGAAGCGACCATAGAACATTGTCCTCTCTTGATTTTTAGTTGCCATATTCCTTGATTTGGTGACTTCCCTTTTCTGTCAATCCATGGTACTCTCTTTGGCTTTGTTTCTTTGTATCTCAATTACCAGAATGTTGCCAATAATCAACATTGTCATGGTCGTCATTTGTTCCATGTGGGTTAGATGTGAAATGAGTTCTGTCATTTTCTTTTCCCATCTGTGTGAAGAAAGCTCAGGGTGATAGGAGGATAGATGTGTGAGAGGCAAGAGAGCGTGCTAGAAATAGGAATGAATGGCGAGCGATTGTGACGCAGTTCCGGTAGGCCCTGCTGCTTCCTCCGGTGCCTTAGATGACCGCGGAGGTAGCAGCAGTAGGGGACTCAGCAGTATGAAGCTTCATCTGTGGTGGAAATGTGGGAGGTTGGGCTGTGGCACCCTAGCAGTACCAGCTGAACTCGGCTGAGTCCCTGGTTAGGCTGGAGGAACGTAGAGAGTAGAGGTCCCCTTTTTTGTTTTGTTTCTTGTGGATGTCGGCTACCCCCCAAAATTGGGGGAAGTGCCTTTGGTATATGTATGTATGTATGTATGATCTGTTTGGTTTTTCAACTGGACTTTGTCATAATTTTCTTAGTCTTCAGTTTTTCTCTCGAGCAATAGCTCCTCACCATTCTTGTGTGTTTAACAATATTGGTCTGACATTTTTTGTGTCAGGGCATTTGATTCTAAACAGGATCTTCCCAGTGCACTTGAGCCATAAATCATTTTGCAATCCTATCCCATCCTCTCTCTTTTTCTTTACTCCTGTAATGTAATATTTACTATCATTGGTCCAGTTTATTCTGGTTGTGATATTCAGTATGAGAGTTGAAGATGTTTAGCAAGAGGTCTGGTTTTATTACTACTATATTTCATGAAAGCTTGATTACATTAATTAATCCGTGTTATTCCTTTTGTTTTGTCCTCTTAAGGTGATACTAGTCACAGTATCATTGTTCCAGCTCCCTTTTTTTATACAATCTCTGCTCTTCTGCTAGAATTTAGAACATTAAAGAACTGTTTGATTAAACTATTTGAAAACTACTATCATTACTTTCCTTTCCATATCATTCAATGTTCCCCATCAAGTTGCTATGACATTGTCCTTATAAGGGTTTTTTTTTTTGGTTTTCTCAGACATGTTCTTTCTAGTTTCTTCTGTCTTATTTTCTAGAGATGTTCTTGGACTCCCATTATAGCTACGACTTCAGCTATCCCTTCTCCCATTATTTTTTTGGCCTTTGTCATGCTACTTTCAATTGGACTTCTTTTCTGACCGATTTAAGCATTTGTGCTTATAGAAAATCATTATCTCATACTTCATTGGTTTCCTTGGAATTTTGTTGTATATAAGTGAAAGGAACCTTATGCAAAACAGTACAGTAGGATAGTTTTTATATGCATTTTTCTATTCATGTTTAGAGCAGTAAAATCTTGAAAGGTAAATTAGTTATTAGACATGTTGGTTGTTAGAAAGTTTATATGCAACATTTAAGTTAGTTTATGTAGGGATTATTTTGAATTTTTTTGAAAAAGTTAGTCATTGTTCTATATTTTCTCCTTAGTAGTGCCCCTCATTCATTCCAGTGGAAGGATACTTTATATATCGTGGCAAAAGTAGAGAATTGTTCCTACATGTATACAAACCATCGTTCTTGAATAAGACTATGTTGAAGGGTCACAGGGTTGACTCAAGAATGTTATTCTTAGAATCTAGCCAGTATCTGTAAACCTATGTTGGTATCCTTAACTAAGGGTGATTCCTTGATTGAATCATAACTGAAAAGAATTCAAGTCGGAGTAGTTGGGAAGAGTTTTGTGTTTTTGCACTTCAATAATAGTCTAATTGCAGCTTTATGGGATGATTTTGTGGTGCTTTGTTGATCCTTGGTTGCAATTTTTTTATATCTTACTTTACCTTAATTTCCATTTCCTTTTTTCCTTTGTTCTTTTCTCCCAGTTGCACTTGGTTTCATATTAAGTTTCATGGTCCCTGGCACTGTTACTTAACCTATTCATACATCCCTCCATTACAGCTTATGATTGTCCAATCAACGAGGAAATAGGTGCTGTTAAGTAACATTGATCACTCGCAGTATTTGAGCAGTTATAACTACACCAGTGGGAATATATTTGGAAATTTTTTCTTTCGGTGATCCATGTCGGAGGGCTGTCACACTGGTACTTTGGGATTATATCTCCTAAGTGGTGTCCACAGTATTGTGAAGTTGCTATATGCATTACTAAAAGTCTGTCTTTCCGTGTCCTTAAACCATGTAGGTACAACTTGATAATTGTAGTGGTCCTGTTTAGCACCCCACTGCCTTTACTATATTTTTTTCAAATTTGCCCTTGTTCCTTGTTCCATGTTTTCTTGCTGTTCAAACTGTTATTACTTTGTGTAGGCTAACCGAAAGCTAATCTCCAGTCCACATTGATGACTAGTCTTAATTCATGTTCTGTATCTTCCTACTGTTATCCCTACATTAAGGTGCTGGTTGGCTGGTGTGCTCTTTCCAATGTCTTTTATCAAAGTCATCTACTCTATATCATCCTTCACATTATCTCGTCTAATTCACTGCTTCCCTCGATCATCTAACAGGTTCATCTCGCCCCTGCTTGCTTGTGGCACTTTTATTTTGTCTTCATTTTCCAATCTTTCAAGCAGTGATGTTCCATAATCCACCTCATTGTCATCTGTTATATCAAGCTTTGCTTCCCCTCTTTGTCTTGAAGCCCACTATTCCTACCCATATATTTTTCAACCAGTGATATTACCATAATCTGCCTCTGCATTCTCATCTCTATTCTCTCAAGCTTTACTTCCACGTTTTGTCCTATAAGCCCACATCTCCGATCCATACATTACACTTCTCGTTACTGTGCTATAAATCTTGAGTGTTAGCTTGTCATTTTCTTATCACATACCACTCCTGCTACCTCCCTCTTCTAGGATGCTTTTATCCTCTTCACAACTTCATCCTCGCATCTCCCTCCTAGCTTAAAGTAGTTCCAAGTATCTAAAATGTTCCACCTGTTTTATAACAGCCTCTGCTTTCATGCATGGCTATCGTGGCCCTACCTTCCTTACTGCTGACCATAGCTTCTGTCTTTTCTACATTTACTCTCTAGCCACCTGTCTCTCTAAGTCTTCCTCATTTTCCATGGTAATCACAAAGTTTAGGAGTGTATCTCCATAGGACTCCAGGGTACCCTTGATTTTTTTAGTGTTATTTTTGCCTTTTGTTGTATGTGACAAAAATATCTGCTTTATCTTACCATGACCTTCACCCCCTGTAGGTAATACTTCAGTGTTTGTAGCAGTCCTTTGGCACCTTTCTATATTTCCACCAGTCTCCATTGTTGGACTAGCCCCAATATATCTATCAATCCATTTGGTCACTTTTTATAATCTTTGTTCCATGTTATGTTGCTGTCCAATATCTTGATTATTCCATCATACTGTAGTTTTGTTTTACCACGTTGCAAATGGCTTCCTTATTGCCAGGTTCAGCCTTGCTGTTTAGTCTTTCCAAAGAACAACTGCTTCGTTTACCCAATGTTATTTTGGATGCAGAATGGCCTTATATGTCCCAGCATAGGACTTAACACCATTCAATTTATCACCCTTAATTCCAAGAAATGGGTAATTTTTCCGGTTTGTCTGCCATTAAATAGAATAAAGTGAATATAAATACTGGCTAGATATACTGATTTACTTCTATTTACTGCTCTACATGATTGTAAATTTCAAAGTCATTTTGGAAATTTGGCTGTATCTTGTGATCGATTACCAGTCATGGGTATAATGTATTATACCCTAGAAATAAAGTACTGTAATAAATTTATAATAATTTTTACTTCCTTTTCCTAAGTTCCCGTTTGAAAAAAAAAAAACTTTAATCCGGGGGGTACAATGGGGATTGTAAGAATATTCAGGTCTTGTTTTGCAATAGTGCTCAAGTAAATGGTAGATTAATATTGCCAAAGGGGTTTGCAACAACTAATTTGATCAAAATGCTGGAAGACTATGAACCAGTAACTTTATAAAACTAGACCTTGGGTAAAAGGAAGTAAAATTTCAATAAGGCCTCTTGTTGAGGTTAAAGCCCTGTCCAAACGATGAGCATGGCTGATGGGCAAACGGTGATACAAACCCACAATAGTTAGTGAAAATGAGGCTTGATGACTTCAGATGCGGGAAAACTAAAAGCAGGGATCTGGCTACACTTTATGATGCTAGATTCCTGTCTGTGGTTTTCCCGCTTCTGTCGTCATTAACCCTTATTCTTGCCAACTACTGTGGTCTGGTATCACTTTGCCATCAGGCATGCTCGATTTTGTGGGTAGGGCTTAAAACATGTAGAAGTGGAGAGAAAAATAAAAATCGTTGAGACTTGATAATTTTATTAACCAAAAGAGAATTAATCATTTTATTTAAATTCTTACATTTAAAAAAAAATAGATTATAAGGCACCCATGAGTTGCATGAGGCAGGGAGTGCCATGTGGCTACCCACCTGAAAAAGAGAAGTAAAGAAGAGTTGATGGGGAGGAGTCATGAGACCCCAGACAATTCTTTTTCATAACCCCCCCCCCCTCTCTCTCTCTCTCTTCCCACTCCCCCTTTCCTTCATGGCTCTCTGAGTTTCCCAAATTCTTTCCCCCAATCTCTCTCCAACCAGTTTCATTCAGATATTTAGTTCTGTAACTTTGGTCTGGACTATAACAACCCTTTATATTGCCTCGTTGATTTGTCAAATGGGCTAGTTAGAATATAATGTTTGAGAGTGACTTTTGAGTAGTTGAAGACAGTAAGTTCAGTGTCCTAAAAAGGGCTTTGTCATGTCCCTCATAAGAAAAAGTGGGTGAACTAGTTTTGCATTTTGTAGGAACTAATCACCAGTTACTCTCAAGTAGTTTATTTTGAAACAATTACTCTGGCCCAAAAGTTTTTCACTGAATATATATATCAGCTTTAATCTATGATACTCTTTCTGTAGTTTAAATGCAGATTTAGAAATGGTGACTGAAACACAAGCACATTGTTTGATGTATATTTGTATGAGAAGATAAAACTTTACTTCCGATGAATAAATATTCAAATTAAAAATTCATTCTGGTTTCCCAAAGGAATATGAATGCAATGTCTCCAAAACTAAGCAAGATTTTTCAATTTTATAAAAAGAGAAAATGAAAACCCAACCAAGGCCCTCCCCAAAGCCCACCTAGTAACGAACAATTAATGCAGTTAATACTTTTTAGAAAATGTTACTAGGTCCTTGAATGTTTTCATTTTCTCTTCTTTTTTTTTTTATTTTAATGAAGTACAAATTAACAATACATAACTTTAAACTTCTAATTTTACTGCTTACATTCTAACTTTAAAGTTCTCTGGTTGAACAAGCTCAAAAGAAACTTTTAACAGTATAAATTACATTATTGACATTTACTCTTTAGGGTCTCAAAATTACATTATTGACATTTACTCTTTAGGGTTCGCAAAAGTTCTGTCTGCCAAAATGGCACAATATGTCCAGTAGAGATAAGATACAAAAATTTATATTCAAAATATCATTCTAATTCAAATGTAATGGAAAGCCATTTTAATAAAATGGTAATAAGAGATCATAAGGCACCCTGCATTTGCAATAATTGCAGATATATTTCAATTGAAATTCTATTAAAAAGTACACGAAAACCATAACCACCAGTGTGTAGACAAAGACACAGAATACTTCATAGGTAACACGCTTACATCTCCTGACCGAAGAAAATTTTCCAAAGAAAACCACAGTCTGCAATTGACCGAATCCTATGCGAACCTCTTACACTAGACTTGTAACAAATCCTGAATAGAAGAACCATGGTATCCCCAAGTACTTGTCAGAGTTATGCTAGGAAAATGCCATCAGCTGAATATGGAACACTAGGCTTGGACCTGTTAAATCAGAATCTCTCGACTGCCTTTCAGTTCTGTACTGTGGAATTCTAATATCAAGAGAATTAGAGTCCTCTACGTATAACCTAAGAAACACACTTCTTTGTACCAAAGCACCAAATGAATTCATGGCACCTCAGTCAAATTTGATTTGGATCATCAGTAAACAACAATGCTTTTGAAATGTCAAGCCAATATGCTCCAAAGAAAAATACAGTATAATAATGTTACTATAATGCATCGTACTTCCCCAGCAAGGAACAGGAATACATACTAATTACATCAAGTCTACATACCTACAGTAACTTCTCAAATGTTTTATCACAAAACTGAAGATCCACTAATACAAATTAACTAAAGTAGGTTCTCTTGAAAGTACAGTGCCATTTATAATGGCCTTCAGTTACCTTTTACTGAAATCTGGGCAAACTATCAAGGAGCAAACTGTACTAAAGTCTCTAGTACAAAACATGGCCATAGATTTAACACTATCTAGATAAGCCAGATTTGTCCAAACAAATCCAAGGTGGAAAAAGTAGAAAACATTAAAAAAATCCTCAGGAATTACATGCAAGAAATATCTATTAGGGAAAGTGGAGATTTTCATTATGCATTTTCATACGAGTATTTGCCTTCCAAAGAAAGGAGCCTCAATGGCCATATAGGTTAGGGCACCTAGCTCGGACTTCGTAGAAGTCTGTGGAGCGGGTTCAATCCGCAGCCGACCAGTCAGAGAGGCGGACACTTTGCTATCCGTGTAGACTCCTCAGGATTATGTATGTAATCAACGGATAAGTTTGCTTAAAAGCAAATATTGGGTGTTGCAAATTAACACACACAAATCAAAGCCACTCCAACACCGCCTAAACCATAACAGACACCTTACCCATTTCGAACTGTCTACCTAACCGCGCCAAGACTCATCGCTGCTGGGAGGAAGGAGGCTGGTGATTGGTACATGAACGTACACTACCGGGGTCTAAAGCAATGTCAGGCAGGGCAACCGATCGGGACTACAGTCTACCCAAAGCCAAAGCAATGTCCTTCATGCTTACCCCATACAAAGATGGGGAAAAAAGCATGTTAATAGAAGATTTGCCTTCCTGAGAAAAGTATACTGCTTTTCCTAGTTGGAAAAGCAGGATGCTATAAGCCCCAGGGCTCCAACAGGGAAAATAGCCCAGCAAGGAAAGGAAATATGGAAATAAAAAACTTCAAGGGAAGTAAATAACAATATAAAATTTTTTAAGAACACTAACATAAAAATAAATCTTTCTTATATAAAATATGAAAAAAATAGAAAGAAAAGCAAGAAAGAATAGCATGCCTGAGTGAAGCCTCAAGCAAGAGAACTCTAAGCCCAGACAGTGAAACACCATGGTACAGAGGCTATGGCACTACTCACAACTAGAGAACAATGGTTTGATTTTGGAGTGTCCTTCTCCTAGAAGAGCTGCTTAGCATAGCTAAAGTCTCTCTTCTACCCTTACCCAGAGGAAAGTAGCCACTGAACAATTACAGTGCAGTAGTTAACCCCTTGGGTGAAGAAGAATTGTTTGGTAACCTCTGTGTGGTCAGGTGTATGAGGACAGAGGAGAATATGTAAAGAATAGACCAGATCCATTTTAATAGAAATTACCTCAGCATCTATCATGGACACATGATAGGAAGAATTGCTGGGTGCAGTAAGCTCCACTTCTCAAACACCACTGCAAAGAGTAAAGAACTACAGTACTATGCCAACGATGAACTGAAGTAGCTAACTTTATAATTGTCAACATTGCAACTGGCAAATCCATTCTACATAGTTAAATACTCTGAAAACTGAATTTCTAAAACTCAGGTTATCTCAAAGCCTGAAAGATCTGTAGACCTTCAAGTACATTCAACTTATAATAACTTAAATGACTTCACAAATACAATTCGAGACACCTCAGTACAACCTTAGAAACACAATTCTTAGTATCAATGCACCAAATTAATTCATGACATTTCAAGTCATATTTGTTTTAGATCACCAGTATACTACAATGCTTTTGGAATGTCAATCCAATATGTTTCAAAGAAAATTACAGAACTGTACTGTGATGCAATGTACTTCCTATGTAAGGTACAGGTATACACAAGAACTACATCTGAGTCCAGACACCAACAGCATCTTCTCAAATGTTTGATCACAAAACTGAAGATCTCCTTCAAACAATTCACTAAAGTAGTTTCTCTGGAAATTACATTACCATATGTGAATGCCATTCAATTACCTCTTTTACTGAAATTTAAGAAAAATCTAATATTTCAAGATGGGTAAGTCCAAAATCTAGGAGAAAACTATACAAATAGCTTTACTACAAAACATGACCACTGAGTTACCAATAATGTATCCACATAAACATGATTTATACAACAAAACCAAGAAAGTGGAAAAAGTGAACTAAAATAGAAAAAAAAATCTGTATGAACGACGTACAAAGAAAGTCTATTAGAGCAAGTGGAGAATCACATCCTGCATTTTCATAGAGTATTTGCCTTTCAAAGAAAAGGCTTCATGTCAAGGGCTACATATCAAATTAGTCTAAGACTTGAAAATGTTTCTGGATTGAAAATCCTATTTGTATCATTGAAGAAAAGTTAAAGAAATCACACAGGAGACAGAGAGTCCTGCAATGAAAAACTTTAATTTCTCAAAGTGGTAAAAGCTGGAGCTGAACCATAATGAGAAAGCAAAATGTCCATGTATAAGTGAGGAAAAATGTAAAGACAAAGCTAATAAAGATTTCTGAATCAAGCTCCCAAGAATATGTGGCTAAGATTACATAAGGACAATGCCAAGAAATCAAAGAATATTTTTTCAGTGCCATTAAGCTAACACCAGTCAATTTGAACTAAAATTCACCTCATAGGCATTTGTCATAAAAACAATATATGGAATTACTAGGGGCTGTATTTCCCATTTTTCAAACACAAATGCAGAATACAAACTACTGTATTGTATTGTACTATACCAACAGAAAGCCAAACTAGCAGACTCCAAAATTTTCAACATTTTATCTGGCAAATGTTGTTTACATGGATAAAATCATTGAAAATTTAATCTATAGAACTTAGGTTACCTAAAAGTATGGAATGATCTATAGGTCTTCCAGTACCTTCGACTTGAACACTGCTTTCTAATAGCTAAAATGACTCCATCAATACAAAAGCAAAAATGTCAAGTCTATTATTTCTGTCTGCATTCTTATAACCCAAAATTATAACTGATACATTTGGTATCATTAATGTTTTAGATGTATAACAAATGAAGCAGATGATCACCAAAAATATCTAAAATATATGGAATTAAGACAACAAGTGACCAACAACACTATCTGTTTTCCCAGCATCCATTTCAACGTGCTCTTATTTAAAAAATGGAATAGAAGACAATTTACAAGATTAATTTCAAGACCAACAAGACCTAAAAAGGTATAATACTCTCATCACCTCATTTTCAATCAGTCTTGTTTGTAACCATTTAGAAAAATAGCTTGAAACAATGACTCAAAATTAATTTCCAAAGAAAAAAGAAAACAAGGAAGATGACAATACAAATACTATCTTCAAAGAGGACCAACGACAGGTGCAATTTCAATCAAGTAACATAGTAAGCATTAAAGCAGTCGAGTAAAATGCGTTCACTATTCAGTGCCATTTTTCTCTACTTTTTACTGTATTCATATTCTAGTATATACCTTTTTCCAGCTCAATTTCTTCTCTCATTGAAAGTAAGAATTTGAATTGATAATCAAATTAAGCTACCTTGTATCTTACAACAGTAATAGTCAAACAGAAGGCACTTATAATCAACCTCAATAAAACAACAAGGTGCAGAAAATGCTGCCAAAAATTCAACTTAAAATAGTCGAGACGACCACTGACCATCACCTGATTCCATCTTGAATTAGCATCAAGGCAGGCAGATAATCATAACTGATTATCAAAATACACTCCTAGCAGTTTTAATGGATTCAAATTCAGCACAGGAGTAAAGTTCAATGTCTTTCAGCTACCTTAGCTGAACACTAATAAATTCATGAATATAGAAGGGCAAAGTTCTTTCCAGAAAACTCCCAAGCATATGATTTGGTGTACTTTGTACTTTCAATCACTCAAGATTTGACCTTAACCAAGAGAGCTTTAGTGAGGTCGACCGACATAAACCTGGCTTATAGTACTGTTGTACAAGATTTCTCAAACTGAAAATCATTAAAAGAAAAAAGAAAACGACTGATGGTATGATGAATCTAATAAAGATTTTTTTAATATATCAGGCATGGGAGGAGCACCCTCATCTCAAAATACAATGCTTAGAAGTCTGTAACAGAATTTAGGTGGTTTGATAGGCCTGTATAAGAAACTATTAGCAAAGTACAGTAACAGGTATTTGATCTCGAGTACTGAGAACTTTTGCAAATGCATTTTGCAGAATAATTTTGTATTACATTCATGACTGTATATAAGTAATGTAGCATGTAAAGACTGTATCAAATACATATAAGTAAATCATGTACAGTTTATTCATAAGGAACTACTGTACTGTACATTGCTTTACACAGCACCTTCATCTCAGAATACAATGCTTAAAAGCTTGTAACAGAATTTATGAGGCCAGAAAGGCCTGCATAAAAAGATTATACCAAAGAATGGTAACATGTACATGACCTTGAGTACAAAGTACCAATGTAGCATGAAAAAAATACTGCCAAATACAAATAAGTAAATCATGTACGGCTTATTAATAGAGTTTTACTGTACATTGTTTTGCGGGCTCCATCGTCTCCATATACAATGCTTAGAAGGTACTTGCAGAATTTACGCGGCTTGAAAGGTCTGCATAAGCAGCTTGTACCAAAGTACAGTAATGGGTATATGATCTTGCATACCAAATACTTTTGAAAATGCATTTTAAAAAACCCTTCTGCATTACAAACTGAATACAGTATAAGTAATGTAGCATGAAATAATGTACATCTTCCCTATAAACATAAAGAATTACTTTTGTTTTGCTTTCATGTTTACAGACACTTTTCAAAATCAGCAGCTCATTCCTATTATAAAGAATTTCCCGATTAGTTCGTCTAGGTATTTTCAATAATGTTATTCTGTTCTTGCAAACTTTTCATGAACAGATCCATATAATAGGCAGAAAGCTTACTTAATAGTAATTTAAGAGGCTTTTTACTTTGTTCCAAAACCAAAATATTTCATTGTGGTCATCAGTTTTCTTCATCTAAAAGGCTGCATTGTATGACAGATCTTTAAATCTAAAACATAGCAGGAAATAAATGTGGTCATTACTTCATTTGATTCCTAACTCCTTAAAGGCAATATTCAGATAAGAATTCAGGTGTTTATTTGATTCTTGCTTATCAACTTCAATTAATTGCTGACTTACTAAAACACCAAAGCCTGCATCAATACAGCACTTTCAACTTACAAGTGCCTTGTTGGTAACTTGAATACACACTTGAATGAAGAGAAATACTTCCAAGTGAGAAAATGCTCATTTTGTATTCAGTCACAATAAGATAAGCAATAATTCTACTTTCCTACTCAGTGATGACAGATGAGTCTTGTGGTTTACTGCCAGACTGACTGTGTCTGCGGTCTCCATGCTGACCGGAGTTTGCTTTAATCTGGGCCTCTGCCCACAGAGTTCGTCACCTTGCTGATCCCATGACAAGGGTATTAAATGACACCGGATTCGTCCTCAGGGGAGGTAGAGGTGTTGTGAACAGGACGCGATATCCCTCACTGATTACGGAAATCGTCCAGGAAACGGAGCCTCTTGGTAATGATTTTGAAATCACAAGCTGAGAGCCTTTCAACTTTTCTCTTACAATTGTGAAACTCAATCACAACATTTCATACCATTGGCTCCTTCTTTAAGGATTACTGCTTCTTTATAGTTTGAAAAGTTGGACTTGAATCCTACACAGACTGTTTACACAAGCAGATTTGAACAGGATATTGTATTCCATTGGATTCAAAAAGGGATTTTGACGAAGGAAAAATCTATTTCTGGGTGAGAGACCTGTGCCGCCCAGTAAAATGCTCCTTTAGCACCATTTCTAAGGTATATAACTGCAATATATTACCAGAGAAAAATTGCATAGGAATGCCAGGTTGAACCCAGCTCGCTCACCTATAAGATGTCGGTATAATACTGGGGCGTAATAATTCACAACCAGAGGTCTCGCACCATTTAGATATTTCCTCTTCAATATCCCTGAAACAGCGAGGTGCCGTTCAACACCAATGCCGCGCAAGCTACTACTACCAACCCAACCCATGCCATTGGATTCAAAATATTATTCATATTACTGAAAGAGGTATTTCCAGGCCTTTATCTAATCTGAACTTTTCAGAAAACAATAGAAAATATATTTTTTTAAAATTCCAAAGTTAATAGAAGCTGTAACCTTTATAAGCTCAGGCCAAGAGAAAATAAGAAAAAGTAAAAGATAGAGGTTAAGAAAACTTAACCATGACTCTAGAGACAGACCTTTCTACCTCTTGAAGGAACAAAAGGTCCAAGAGAATTCCACAACAAATTTTCTTCTCGAAGGATACCAGCCACAGGGAACAGGAGAATGATTTGTTCTCACAACAGTGTAAGAGTATTCAGGCAACTCCTATGTTTGAAAAATATTTCACATGGTTCTAAAGGATTTCATTGGAGACCAGAATAGGTTTCTATTAACATTGGGACACAAAATTCTAAGTAGTTGGTGTTCCTTTGCTAGAATAGTAATAACTCAGAAATTGATGCTCATGGGTTTTGGAGAAGCAGTGATGCTATATTTTAGTGTGTGTGGTACTTGGTTTTAACTTCTCTCATATTTTTAGCATATGACTATGTACTTATTTCTTGTAATTTTTATTTCAAAATGGGGACATTCCATTCTGAACTCCATCATACAAAGATCCTTTAGGCTTATAGAGTTGTATTCTGAGGATATTATGAATCCTAGTACCATATAAAAAATAGTAAGGCCTCTTTGGTCCACAAATAAACGGCTTGTATGCACATAAAAAAGCACACTTTTCATCATGCTTATTCTCTGAGACAACATCGAACCACATTTCAGAGTCTGGATGCGATAGAATGTGTCATAACATGATAACAACTCTTGAGCTCCATTGTGTGTGTGTGCGCTTTTGAAGCCTGGTATGTAAAAGTAGAGATCGTTTGTTTTTCACAAACAAAACTGTCCAATCATTTCTCCCTTTTTGGTCGAGAGAAAACCATAATTCTTAATTGATAAAATTATTCATTAGGATGACATAAATGGATTCAAATTTTCAACAAGCAAAACTACTGTTGTCCATTTCTGTAGTATTCAGGGAGTATATCCCGACCTCAATATGTACATCAAAGGTCAACGGATCCCATGTATAAGTGAAGCTATGTTTTTACGATTGATATTTGATTGCACGCTGACATGGGTTCCTCACTTAAAAGCATTAAAAGTAAAATGTCTTGATGGTCTGAAGCTTTTAAAAGTTTTGTCCCATACATCATGAGGGGCAGACTGCAAAACTATTATAGTTATACAAGGCCTTAATTTTTTCCAAAATTAGTTATGGGTGTGAAATATACTCCTCAGCCGATTAAAGATCTCAGATTCTATACACCATACTGGTATCAGATTGGCAATAAGAGCCTTTAGAACTTCACCTATCACAAGTCTCCTTGTTGACACTGGAGAATTATCTTTAGGCCTTTACCGAAAGTATTGGTTTAGGTTGCAAGTTATTCTGAGTTGCACCCAAAATATCCTCAACCCTATGGTTTTCAGGTAAAATATTTAGTAGACAGTCTTGATAGTTTGAAGTAAGTACAGTACTTCCATTAAAATATCATCAACCCCTCCATGGAAATTACCAGAGATATCTTTCTGTAAATATTTTCTTGGTATAAAAAAGAACATGACTTAGAAGCCAGCTCTCTTTTCATTAAATATGTTGTAAAACATCGACTTTTATACATAATGATGGCTCCAAATAGATGCTGGCATTGGATTTGGAGTGTACAGTAATTCTTTTCATTGTAGAGGTGCACTTCCTCTAGTACCTTCTATATTTACTGCCGAACTATATGGCATACTAACAGCTAATGAAAAGATAGCGTTAAAAGAGGAGGGGAATTTTACCATTTTAGTGATACAAGAAGTGTCCTACAATTCAAGCTTTAGAAGTTTTTAATTCCAGTAACCCTTTAGTTATAAAGATTTTAGAGTGGCTCTTCATTATTGGACTGAGAGGTATAACAGTTCGATTTTGCTGGGTTCCAGCACACTTAGGTATGTCTGGATATGAGAAGGCAGATTTACTGACTAAGAATGCGGCAGCTGAGTTGCTACTAAGAAGGTAGCCCATCCTCTGTGATGATTGTTTACCCAGCATTAAGAATTTGATTTATAATTAGAAACAGTATTGGGATAGTTTAGTTGAAAATAAGATGAGAGAAATAACGATGTTATATCACCTTGGAGGTATAACGTAATGCCCAGAAAGTAGGAGACTACTCTTTGTTGTCTCAAAATCGGTCACACTTAGTTGACACACCTGCTAACTGGCCAACACCAGCCACATTGCGATGACTGTTTGGTACCCTTAACAGCGAGGCATTTTTTGACCAAATCCCCTACTTATTACACCAAAATAAATAGATATCTGTTTGAGGCTAGAGGTGAGGATGGCAGGTTCATCATTGCCAAGATTCTTGGACATGATGTGTCATACTATGCTAGCGGTATTTTTAGATTTATTTCAGAAGCAGGTCCTCTGAAAGCTATTTAACTTTTATAAGGACATCTTTGCTTTTGGTGTTTTAAATTTAATTTTGTTTTGTTCTTTATTTATAACAAATGATATTGGTGTCAATGATCTTAAATGTCAGGATGCCAGAAAACTCCGAATCAATCAATAGATTAATCTCCCTTTTTACTCATATTTAACTCTTGCTCATTTCAAATCTTGAAACAGTCTTCAAGATTCAAATTATCAGACTTCTCAGTCATTTACATGAAATGAAATTTGCAAATATTTCATGAAAATATCTTATCATCTTAAGTATTTCTATTTCCATATTTTATCGAATAATATTTTCATACTTCATCAAACTTGATAAAGGTCATTTGTTATAAACATTGGAGTTATGGTTTTCATCCGCTTTTGTTTATCCCTTACAAACAAGATTTAAAAACGCGTTGGTAAAATTCATTAGAACATTATAGAAGGGAGACCAGACAACTGAAAATTGGAGCAAGACAAAATCTACTCATCTAGAAAGGCGAGAGCCGACCATGAAATACAGAAGACGATGCTTACTTCCTCTTTCCCACAGTCCTCTGTACAGTACTTCAAGTTCTTCCCACATAGCTGTGTAAATTCTCCAGCTTTGAGCTGTTCCAGTGCTCATTTATTTCTAAGGACAAATCCTACAGCATGCTATGAACAAAATCAAGTGTTATGTTCAACTGCTTGAGGAAAATAACAATCTCAAATTAATTACAAACTGTTGGAAAACTGAAGAAGGACATTGAACAATGGCCATGATTTATCATAATAATGGCTTAGAATGGATGGGATCTAAAGGTACAAAGTTTATGTCACAGATCCGGCATTGGAACAAATGTGATCATACATTTAGTGAAAGTTTTTTTTGTGGAAATCTCTTTAACACAGTATCTTGAGATATAGACCTGTATCTAAGGCCAAAGTCAAACAGTGAGCCAGTCATCAAAAGCCAAGACTTCATTGTCATAGAAACAATGAGCGACTGCAAATACATTTTATGTTTTTCATTTTCTCTCTTGACTAGTATGCTTTTTGTACTTATTCAAATCATGGAAAAGTATGCAAAGAACCTTTGCCTTAGCACATGTTTATGACTTGTTTCTAACTGTAGTACTGTATAACTATTTTTTCTACTTTATTTGTCTTTTGATACACAGCGTCTTTAAGCTCATTTCTCTGTGAATGACATTAATACTGTAATTACAGTATCTCCTGAAATATGTCGACACAACACCAAACATTCTTTGAGTGCAAGAAATAGCACCATTAACACCAATATAAGAATGTGTAACAAAAGGTTGTCAACACAACAACTAGACGAGACAAAACACCTAATCTCCACAACTTTATATTTTCCAGGAGCAAAAACAGAAAATGAAGGACATATGCCTTTTTGGGATACACACAACAGAACAGTGATCCCTAGAATTCCTCCAAAGATCCTAATTCAAACAATAGCTTTTCCTAGATTCCCAGACATCTGGAAACACAAAATCCGTTGACATAACACAGACAAAAACAAGACGACAACATGACACCCCTATTCACAATTTCCTACAGGGTCGCAAAGGTCTAAACGGCATTACTGAAAGCAGCCCAGCTTTGTACGATCCCCTTCAAACCAAGAGATGTAAACGCACCTGCAATATCAACGCGACTGTCTACACAAATGGTGAATACAGTTGACGTGTACTTCTAATGGCAATTCAACAGAATTTTAATTCAATTACTGCAGCATAAGAATGCGATACACTGTCTTTTAAGACCATCATATTAAAATAGCTTTTACATTTCATGTGAATCTTTCTTAAACGATACTTTATATTCTATTATGCATCTCAGTTCTACTGAATATATGTGACATTAAAAATAACAGACAAAGAAATGAAATAATTTTACAATGTAATTTCAGTATAACATTAATGTCATTATCCTTTTTAAGATATAACCTCTCGTAAATATTGTCAACCAGATTTCATTAGTTAGATTGTATGCAATAATTAAAATCTTGCTTCCTAGTTATAAGAGACAGTACATAATATTCCTTAATGAAAACAAGAAGTATTTAAAATTAAATAAATATCCATGACACTTTGAAAGTGTTAAGTAATGTAAAGTAATATTTTCTCATACACTATACATCAAAATAATGTACATGATCATATCTAAATTTTCTTAAAATACAGAAAGAACAGCACAGAAAAAAGTGATACATATTCATTAGAAAAGTTACACTAAAATAATTGGATCGCAATAACAGTGCACAATGAAAGTAACTGGGAAATTATTTTGACAAATGCAATACTGTATTAATTTCAGTTAACCACTTTTCCTTATCATGAACATACAAGTCCTTTTACAAGGAAACAAACTTACTGGCAAGAACTATTTAAAGGTCACTCTTAAACAAAATATTCCTTCAAGCCAATTCAACTACATATCAATGCAATACTGGACAGAGTTGTAATATTTCACACCAAAGTTACAGAATTGAATATCTGAAGGAAAATGGTTGAAACAGAGATTATAGGAAAGAATCTGATAAACTCACAAAGTCACAAAGGAAATGGGGGAGGGAGAATGAGAGAGAGAGAGGGGGGGGGTGAAAAAGAAGTATCTGGGATCTCATAACTCCTCCCCATCAACTCTTCCTCCTCTTCTTTCCTTCTCCTTTTCAGGTTGGTAGCCACACGGCACTCCCTGCCTCATGCAACTCAAGAGGTGCCCAAAGGCTAGGTAATTTTTAAATATTTCCAAAATCTGTTGGGAAAAAAGGCTACAGTTATTAACCCAGGATCTATCACATTAGAGGATTTACTATTACAAAATAGCTAAAACACTCCTAATGGCTGGCCATGATCCAAGACTAGAAATTGCAGGTTTTCATTCAGTGTTTATACTGTAAAGGAACTTGGCAATAGCAAGAGAATTCAAAACACTTAACTTCTTAAATTTGATATCAAAATAACATTGCAACACCAACTAAATTTTTCATTGATGATTATGCTACAGTATTTTTATGGTCAAAGTTTTGCAAATTGAATCTATCATTGACTTTGTTCTGTCTCCTACTTATAATTAGTAAAATTCCTTTTTGAACATTCTATACAATAAGGAAAATGTATTCCCAAATTATTATGTCTTGCAAAAAATTTTTACGGTTCCTACTAGTACTGTATATAGAATTTTTTTGCATCTGTTTGAAAGATAGAGACTTTCCTATTTGAAAGATAGGGAATTTTCTAAGATAAAATACAAAATACTTTTTCCTAAATATAAACAAAACAATGAGTTTATCACTTGCTTAATTACATCTCAATAATCCAGTGGTCCTACTACATAAGAAGTTAGACACACCCTAAGAAGTATCAAATGGTATTTTGGCAGCTACCGTATATTTCCACGTATAAGATGACCTTTAAATAAAACAAGGCAAAAAATTAAGGGAAATTTCAATGAATTTAGGTTATATCTGTTGTATAAGATAACTGGTGAGTTACAAGACCATCAGTGTATAGGCTAGCTTTTGCTGAAGCCTTAGTAATCCAAAACAAATTAAATGGCAATTTCATAAACAGTAATGCTTTTCCTCAACAAGCAACCTAAAATGGAAACTGTTGTTTTGTTTAAGTTTCATCGCCAATCATAACAAACAAACAAACGTATTTACACATCTGTTGTATAGGTTAGCTTTTGCACCAACAGACATCTCACTAGGTATTGGTTATGTAATGATAATGCTATTACTAATATTGTTTAAGTTACTGCATCCTTAGAAATTCAAAATACTGTACATGAAATAAAAGCAATTTTATACTGTATCATGTTTTTCCTGAACACGCTGCCTAAAACTGAAACCATTGTTTTGTTTACATTTCATTGCCGATCATAAAGAACAAAGGAAAGCATTTACACATCCAAGTGGTAACTAACGATACTAAGGGCTTTTAATAAAGAGGAAGTAATTATAAATATTTTACTACAGTCCCACTAATCTAAAATCAAGGTTTAGGGGGGGGGAAGGTCAAGACAGGGATACCCCCTCACTAGATGTTGCCATGTTTCAGCCTACACTACGTCACTGAGACACCATGTTTGTATGTTGCGTTGTCAAGCATGAAATGTGGGTATATAGCTGTGTGTGAACACCATATAATATTATAAAGTATTTGAAGTAAGCGAGATATCACTTATAGCATGGACATCGAGAATAATTTTGCTCTCTCTAATCCTGTATCTCAGATGTTGTATTAATTGCCTTTGAAATATAAAAAATTCTCTGTACTGCTTCTCCTGCAGAAAATACTGGCTTATGTTAAAGGTAATTTTTTGGATTGGCTATATAGATTCGAGCAAGATGCTAAACTATCATTGTGTTTGTGTCAACACAGAAAGTTAACAGTAGAGTACAGTACGTATACTGGCATCCTGTTACTAGTACTGTACAGGAAAATATTTAAAAACAACGTTGCCGACTTATTTCTCTATAGAGTTGTGGGGCTTGTCTGATTTTAAATCTCAAACTTGCTTATAAGCTCCCATAAAAATTACCCATTCATTATACATGGCTTATGAATACAACAATGCTGAGCACGTGTTCCACGGGCAATCGTAACAAAATGGAACAGCAACACTGTAAATTATGTCTGCCACATTTTTTTTATTGTTTTAAAAGTGCCTCATGCATTACAAGTTTACTTTTCTTTAATATGTTAAAATATTTGCATTTATACTGTATCGGTGTGTTTAAATCTGTAATGATTTTGACCTAAATCAGAAAATTGGTGCCTCGCTTGTTTAGATAGCAAGGCAACGGTGTACTTGGGTATGTCCCCTGCCCGACTTCCCCAAAACCTTGATTCTAGAATAGTCGGACTATAAACATTTTCTTTGCATTTGATCAAGAATGACAAACTACCGCTAATGACAGCATGATAATTTACGATAATTTGATGGTCTTATGATTGTTCTAAGCTGATAATAAAGGATAACTGCATTCCATTTCCAAAACGTTTCTCCTAGTTTAATTTCTTATCAACTTGTATCCACATCAATTAGAGAACCACCAGCAAAATGAAGAGAGTATGAAGATAATTTAAATTTAAAGTTATTCAAGCAACCAAGAAATCGAACAATTGTGCTACCGATAGAACGTTCGATGTGAAAGAGAATATGGAACGAGATTGTAGAGAGAGCACAATTTCAATCATGATCGATTTTCAATAAATAATGAATATTGTACTATGCCAACCTAAATGTTATTACTACCATTAAAATTATTGTAAGCTCAAGGGAAAGAGAAAGATATAGTAAAGGCTGCTGAGAATGCTATTATAATTTGATGTTTACCTTTCCTCAGCTGGACTCGCATAGATAAACGTTGATTTTATTGTTGATACAGAATTTTTCCTCAAATAGGCTATCTATCATGAACTTATGCCAATAATAGGTGAGGTAAATATGGTGTGGTTGCCGTTTTTATCGGTTATCGTTCCGAGGCCTATGCTAGCCTACCAATAAACATCCCTTGGAATTCAAGGTGTGATTTTCATATTGGTTGTATAAGAATACCCGCAATCTACAGGGGTCAATTTTAGGACTAAAGGGTCGTCTTATACGCGGAAATATACGTTACGTATATCTAAAACAGACTGATCCCAGGGGATTACAAATATACAATATTCTCATTAAGATTATGATACGATAATCTGTATGGGTACTCAAAACTATTTGTGACTGACACTTGCCTTGAAGAGATTTTGACCCTCACTGAAGCAGAAATCAAAGAAGAATTATAAAAGTAATTTAGGTTATATGGAACCTACTGTAACGTCTTTGACCATAAAAATCTGCTGGAAAATCAAGGTGATCTTAACTTAACACTGTAAGTGAAAAAGCTTGCATCTTTCTAGTCGTTATGCAGATAACAACAAAAGCACCATTTCTAATCTATACAGCATAAATAATACCTGTACCTATAAGGAACTTGAGTACATATTATCGTAGAAAGTATTTGCTATTCTTATCACAAATTGTTAAATAACTTATTATGCCTTGAAGAGACTGAGGGGCATTCTTATTTTCTACCTGTTCCCTATACAATTCAGACAAGAAAGCACTGACAAACATAATCTAGCATCATACAAACAAAATATTGTGGAGAAAAGCCACAATGCATGACCTATTTCTTAATTTACTGTACACTTTATAATAAAACTGAACGACATAATACATTCCTATTTCTCTACATTTAGATTAATAAACTGTCAAATAAGGTACAGAAATTGGGACAGATGGTATTGCTAACCTCACAACAACTCAATACTAACCAGGGAAAAGGGAATTATTGTTTTTTTTTCTTTAAATACTGTAACATCCTGAAAAAATACTATCTAGAGTAGAAGGCTGATATTTCAGAACCAAAAAACAGATGACTGATAGCAAACTTCTTGCTTTGAAGACTGATGAATAAGAAATGGGGAACATGGAACTATATGCTTTAAAAGAATTATAAACCTACAATATGACAGACCTAGCCTAGAGAACCACCTATAATCAACCATCAACCATCTTTCCTTTGTAGTTTGCTCATACAGTCTAGATCTAAAACTAATTGAGATAATGTTTTACCTCTTCTTGCTATACATTAAGGAATATCTTGTACTGTACATCACTAACCTATTACCGATACCTAAAATGGAGATCTTTAAAATACCTCCAGTTTTTTAATCACACACTTTGAATCCTACACTTCTTTTGGAAAAATGAATATTCAAACTAATGTAATCATTAACAGATAAAAAACCAAATCATATTACAATATTCCTAAATCAGTTTACATCAAGTGAAGTTACTCTAAAAATTTATAAGCTTCTAATCCTAGAATTTTACAGTACACAAACCACAGATTTAAACAAACTCTTTAAAGTGGAACTGGTTAATGATCAATCCAAAGCAATGGAAAACAAATCCAAGTATATAGTTACATGGATAGATGATCATTAACCAATATTTCACAATGATGCTTGCTACTCTATTTAGGTGGAGGCCTTGAATGCCTTCAGAACTTGATACAGAGACTTTAGGGCTCAGAAATATGTGACAGTAATGGGTGGAGACAATGACAAAGATAACTGTAAAGATCTAGATTCAAGTTGTTGAAACAAGGTGACCTGATCAGGAAAGTTAAAGTATAACAGATCTAAACTGAGAGTGTTTTTGTCCTCGGGTAAGAACCCTGTTGCCATATTTATAAGTACAGTATCCAGTTTTCCATACCTTACTTAATATACTTGAATCAATAAATGGGTAGTTTAGTCTTTTTGAAATTTTTGCTGAGCATAAGTATTCACATATAGTGATTATAATTTCATTTGTAATTAAAGTGAGAAATCACATTTAAAAATGTGACAATTGTTTCGAAAAATTCTGCCATTTTTCTTGTTACCTTTGATAGGCAATATGCAGGAGGGAAAAGCCTATTGAGCCATGTAGTTTAAAGGATTGATCTCTTTAAGTTACCCCGCAGATTAACCCCAATGCTTCATCTAGCTGAAACCTTAGGCGCCAAAAAGAATGACTTTTTGTTTTCGGTTACTGAGAACAATAGTCATCAGTGAAATTAAAAGGGGGATCGAGTTTGTGGATTAGGATTTATTTAGTCATTCTCATGAATTTCCTTCCCAAATACTGTATTGCTTCACTGGCAGATGGCTTAAGACTTTATCAAAGAAGGGGACAATTCAAAGGTTAAGCGAGAAATGGCATCAAGGGCAACAAACAATCTATCAGTTTACATCTGTCAAACTTTAGATGCTCAATGGAGATGACAAAGGGGCCAGATAATGAATACAGTATTGAGAAGAGGACAGAAAAAGGGACGATATTACCACAACAGTCATTGCCAGTCTTGCTGCTTAGCAAGGGGTCTCAACTTGAGCCCATGAGTTGACCCAATGAAAGCTTGAGCACAATTTCCAAAGGTTTAGGTTCTTGGCATGGCTATTTGTTAGTCTTTAAAGTGTTGTGCAATGGAGCTTTGAATAAAGGAGAGAAAGCCTAAATTATTCACCATTAACAATATCTATAAAATTTCTCAACTAAAGTATTTGCTCATCAAAGAGAATTGAAAGGTTGAGCACAAAACAAGGTAGCATAGGATCAAAGTGAAAGGAAGAAAGTAAATGCACAAGGAACTAACTGAACCAACGGTGCCAGAGATTAATATCCAGATCAGGAATAAGGAATATGATAGACCGCAAGATTTTGTCCTACAAATTAAGATGAGAGACAGCAGCTTTGGAAGAAATAGGTAAACAATACTAAAAGAAAGTTACAGAATGAAAGAATTAAAGCATTTCCTCAGGATAGACTGACCACCAAAAGTTTTGAGACTTCCTTGATAAGCAAATTCTTTGTGGAACTGAAAAATAGTCTGGATTTGTTTTTCAAGAGGAAATTTGCTATCAAGAATCATACCTAGAATCGTAAATGAGTTGTATGTAGTTAAAGAGACAATGTCAATGCAAAGATCTAGATGTTGAGGAGCCACTGTCCTTGACCTACTTACAATCATACTTCAAGTTCCTTTAAGGTTCACCATGTAATAACTTTAGCTAGATCTCAATTTTGGGATTCAACATCCACAGGTCAACATTCAGGAGATGGCACTGATCCTAAGAGTGTAGCATCATTTACATATACAACAAGTTTGTTTTCCAGGTCAAACCACATACGAGAAGTAATGAGCCAAGAACAATACCCTGTCGAACACCAGATATTCCTATAGTCACTATGGTGCCCATCAACAACTATTCTTTCCAATCTATCACTCAAAACTTTAATAATGATCCTAATATAAGTCCCATCTACTCCACTCTGTTTAAGCTTGAAAACAATAGCTTAATGATTAACAAGGTCAAAGACGGCACCAAAATCAAGACCAACGATACTAATCAAAAGATTATTTCTGCACAGCACTAGAAATTGTAAGAAGGGCATCACAAGCACCAAGGCCTTTGCATACACCAAAGTGCAAAGTAGGGAACAGATGATTACCTTCAAGCATACCTATTTAGATGCTCTGTCAAACAACATTAAAAAACTTTAAATAATATGTTATGGAAATTGGGCATTAATCACCAGGGCTAGAGCTACCACAATAGATTTACCTATAGGAGTAACATTACCAGTTCTTTAGTAATTGCAGAAAGTCTCTCTTCTTGCTAACTTAGAAAAAATAACAGACAACTTAAGCTAAGCAATCAGCTGTCTTTTTAAAAAAACAAAGAAAAAAATGCCATTCGAGTCCACCTCCATAAGCTTCAAAGTCCATTAAAAATGTTTCAATTTCACAGGTCCAATGAAGAAGATCAAGTTTCTCATTACTCTGCTTACTGCTCAATGCATCAGCTCAATACACACACACACATACAACCTTACTTGAAGATGTGATTCTCTACTCCAGACTCACTTCCAAAGTACCCTATATCTTTAAAAATGTGGTTTGTATACTACAAACTGTATGTTTAAATAGAAAACAAATCAGTTTTCTTAAACTAAAAACTATAACCTTACGCTAAACTTAATTCTAATCTACTGCTGACTGAAACTTAAGCATTTACTCTGGAGGCGTTACACTGCAATATTTCCACAAGGCTCAGTATTGACTATATGGCCTTACATTCTATAGACTACAATAATCACATAAATAAATATGTTATTTTTATTGATAAAATAAATTTTTGAATATACTTACCCGATAATCATGTAGCTGTCAACTCCGTTGCCCGACAGAATTCTATGGAGGGATACGCCAGCTATCACAATACTAGAAGGGGGTGTATTTACCAGCGCCACCTGTGGCCAGGTACTCAAGTACTTCTTGTTGACACCTCCTCAATTATTCCTCGGTCCACTGGTTCTCTATGGGGAGGAAGGGAGGGTCGATTAAATCATGATTATCGGGTAAGTATATTCAAAAATTTATTTTATTAATAAAAATAACATTTTTCAATATTAAACTTACCCGATAATCATGTAGCTGATTCACACCCAGGGGGGTGGGTGAAAACCAGTGTACAAGATTAAAGGATAGCTAAGTATCCCATATTTCATATAATCAGTTATCCACAATAACAATGAAATAATAAGTACCTGGTAAGGAAGTCGACTTGAACCGTTACTCTGCCTTTAATAAGATCGTCTTCCTTACTGAGCGCAGCGTTCCTCTTGGGAGGCTGAATCAACTCAAAGGTGCTAAAGTATACAGGGCTGCAACCCATACTAAAGGACCTCATCACAACCTTTAACCTTGGCGCTTCTCAAGAAAGAATTGACCACCCGCCAAATCAACAAGGATGTGGAAGGCTTCTTAGCCGACCGTACAACCCATAAAAAGTATTCAAGAGAAAGGTTAAAAAGTTATGGGATTATGGGAATGTAGTGGCTGAGCCCTCGCCTACTACTGCATTCGTTGCTACGAATGGACCCAGGGTGTAGCAGTACTCGTAAAGAGACTGGACATCTTTGAGATAGAATGATGCGAACACTGACTTGTTTCTCCAATAGGTTGCATCCATAACACTCTGCAGAGAACGGTTCTGTTTGAAGGCCACTGAAGTAGCCACAGCTCTCACTTCATGTGTCCTTACCTTCAGCAAAGCAAGGTCTTCTTCCTTCAGATGAGAATTTGCTTCTCTAATCAGAAGCCTGATGTAGTAAGAAACTGAGTTCTTAGACATTGGTAGAGAAGGCTTCTTGATAGCACACCATAAGGCTTCTGATTGTCCTCGTAATGGTTTTGACCTTCTTAGATAGTACTTAAGAGCTCTAACTGGGCAAAGTACTCTCTCCAGTTCGTTCCCCACCATGTTGGACAGGCTTGGGATCTCGAACGACTTAGGCCAAGGACGGGAAGGAAGCTCGTTTTTAGCCAAAAAACCGAGCTGCAAGGAACATGTAGCCGTTTCAGATGTGAAACCTATGTTCCTGCTGAAGGCGTGGATCTCACTTACTCTTTTACCTGTTGCTAAGCACACGAGGAAAAGAGTTTTTAATGTGAGGTCCTTAAAAGAGGCTGATTGGAGCGGTTCAAATCCTGATGACATTAGGAACCTTAGGACCACGTCTAGATTCCAGCCTGGAGTGGACAACCGACGTTCCTTTGAGGTCTCAAAAGACCTAAGGAGGTCCTGTAGATCTTTGTTGGAGGAAAGATCCAAGCCTCTGTGGCGGAAAACCGCTGCCAACATACTTCTGTAACCCTTGAACGTAGGAGCTGATAGGGATCTTACGTTCCTTAGATGTAACAGGAAGTCAGCAATCTGGGTTACATTGGTACTGGTTGAGGAAAACTGCATTGGCCTTGCACCAGCTTCGGAAGACTTCCCATTAAGACTGATAGACTCTGAGAGTGGATGTCGTCCTTGCTCTGGCAATCGCTCTGGCTGCCTCCTTCGAAAAGCCTCTAGCTCTTGAGAGTCTTTCGATAGTCTGAAGGCAGTCAGACGAAGAGCGTGGAGGTTGGGTGTACCTTCTTTACGTGAGGTTGACGCAGAAGGTCCACTCTAGGAGGAAGAGTCCTGGGAACGTCGACCAGCCATTGCAGTACCTCGGTGAACCATTCTCTCGCGGGCCAGAGGGGAGCAACCAACGTCAGCCGTGTCCCTTTGTGAGAGGCGAACTTCTGAAGTACCCTGTTGACAATCTTGAACGGCGGGAATGCATACAGGTTGAGATGGGACCAATCCAGCAGAAAGGCATCCACGCGAACTGCTGCTGGGTCTGGAATCGGAGAACAATACAAGAGGAGCCTCTTGGTCATCGAGGTAGCGAATAGATCTATGGTTGGCTGACCCCACAGGGCCCAAAGTCTGCTGCAAACATTCTTGTGAAGGGTCCACTCTGTGGGGAAGACCTGACCCTTCCAGCTGAGGCGATCTGCCATGACATTCATATCGCCCTGAATGAGCCTCGTTACCAGCGTGAGCTTTCGATCTTTTGACCAAATGAGGAGGTCCCTTGCGATCTCGAACAACTTCCTCAAATGAGTCCCTCCCTGCTTGGAGATGTAAGCCAAGGCTGTGGTGTAGTCGGAGTTCACCTCCACCACCTTGTTAAGCTGGAGGGACTTGAAGTTTATCAAGGCCAGATGAACTGCCAACAACTCCTTGCAATAGATGTGAAGTGTCCTTTGCTCCTGATTCCATGTTCCCGAGCATTCCTGTCCGTCCAGTGTCGCACCCCAGCCCGTGTCCGATGCGTCCGAGAAGAGACGGTGGTCGGAGGTCTGAACAGCCAATGGTAGACCTTCCTTGAGAAGAATGCTGTTCTTCCACCACGTTAGAGTAGACCTCATCTCTTCGGAAACAGGAACTGAGCCCGTCTCTAGCGTCATGTCCTTTATCCAGTGAGCAGCTAGATGATACTGAAGGGGGCGGAGGTGGAGTCTCCCTAACTCGATGAACAGGGCCAGCGATGAAAGTGTCCCTGTTAGACTCATCCACTGCCTGACTAAGCATCGGTTCCTTCTCAGCATGCTCTGGATGCATTCTAGGGCTTGGAAGATCCTTGGGGCCGACGGACAAGTCCGAAAAGCTCGACTCTGAAGATCCATACCCAAGGAGACAATGGTCTGGGATGGAACGAGCTGAGACTCCTCAAAATTGACCAGGAGGCCCAGTTCCTTGGTCAGATCCATAGTCCATTTGAAAATCTCCAGACAGCGACGACTTGTGGGAGCTCTTAAAAGCCAGTCGTCTGACGGAGCCGGACACAAGATCATGATACTGCTGCACAGTCTGTGAACTGTCAATCATGGGCAAGCGAGGAAGTACAGTGACAACCCGAAGCTGTCTAGACTGTCTGGGTCGTACAGACAACTCCTTATCGGGTTGCTGAGGTTGCCGCACTGCGTCACAACAAGTCACTTCTGCTGGTTGTTGAACGTCTTCCCAGTGACACACTGACTCCGTAAACAAAAAATCCTCTAACAAGGACTAAGCTTGGACTGCATGTCTTGTAACACAGCTCAAGGTCTATGGGAGCAGGTGTGGTAACAGACTTGGTTAGTGACTGAAGTGGAACCATTACCTTCCCTGGAAGCATGTTATGCTTAAATAAAAGTCCATAGGAGGCTACGCAGCTAAAGGCTCCTCTCCAAATGACAGAGTCCTCAAGGGAATATCAGAAGGAGGGAGAAAAGAACTTTCTCATCTACAGGGACCTTATCCTAGAAAAGCTAAGTTCTCTGAGTGAGGGTTCACTGGTGCAAAAGCAGCAGACTAGAAGGCAACGTTATGAAACTGCTTGACAGTCTAGTGAGTTGGCAACAACCCAAGATGTGTTGAGAAGCATGCGGTAAGGTATGCAGAGCATGATGTATGCAGAGTATGCTGTATGCAGAGCATGCTGTATGTAGAGCATGTTGTATGCAGAGCATGTTGAATGCAGAGCATGCTGTATGCAGAGCATGTTGTATGCAGAGCATGCTGAATGCAGAGCATGCTGAATGCTGAGCATGTAGTAAGCAGAGCCTGCTGTAAGCAGAGCCTGCTGTAAGGAAAGCAGAGCGTGTGCATGGCGTTTAACATTTCTCAGAAATTCCATGACCAGTGCTAGAGTGCTTTATGCATGCTTGCATGGGGTTTAAACCATGGTATGAAAATGGAGGTAAGGTATGCTGAACAGCAGAGTCAGAACGAGCTGGAACAACAATAGTGTGGTTTCCTCTTCAAGACTCCGATGAGGGAACACCTGAGGCTCAGTCTGCAAAGGCTGAATAAAAGACAAGCAGAAGGAAGGCGCATGGGTGGAGGAGGCTGACTCCTAGCATGAGTGGTTGAACCCAAGGGTTGCGCTTGCTGAGCGGTTGGCGGAAGCGGAGTAGCAAGTTCCAGTTCCTGTGGTGTGAGCGGAGCGCGATGAGGAAGAGGCTGCGCAGAACAAGGTAAATGTCTCGCAAGCTGAGGCTCCTGAGGCGCAAGGCTAAGGTGTTGTGGTGCTTGCCTTAAGGAGGGTTGAGCTCGCTGCAGCAAGAGCTGAGGAGACTGACTCATGGACGGGAGAGGTTGTTGTACCTCAACCGAGTGTTGCATCACTGGTGGAGCAGCAAGTGGAGGCGGAGGAAGAGAGGTATAATCCTCCTGATCCCAATGTAAAGGTTGCCTTAAGGAAGGCGGAGGCTGAACACCACAGGGAACAGCAAACTCAGCACGTGTCTCAACATCGTACGCCTGGCAGGTGGAACTGCTGGCAGGTGGTACTGCGATCAGGCGGAGCGAGTGTAGGTGGAGGGAGTGTAGGCGGAGGCGGAGGAGCAACACTCTCAGCCCGACACTCACGCATCAAGTCCGAAAGCTGTGCTTGCATGGACTGTAGTAGAGTCCACAACATCGTACGCCTGGCAGATGGTACTGTGATCAGGCGGAGCGAGTGTAGGAGGAGGGAGTGTAGGCGGAGGCGGAGGAGCAACACTCTCAGCCCGACACTCACTCATCAAGTCCGAAAGCTGTGCTTGCATGGACTGTAGTAGAGTTCACAACATCGTACGCCTGGCAGGAGGTACTGTGATCAGGCGGAGCGATCATAGGCGGGGGGGAGTGTAGGCGGAGGCGGAGGCGCAACACTCTCAGCCCGACACTCACGCATCAAGACCGAAAGTTGTGACTGTATGGACTGCAGTAGAGTTAACTTGGGGTCGGCAGACACTAAGTTCTGCTGAGGTAAAGCCTTAACAGCAGAGATCTGTTGTGGCAGAACCTTACTCCTCTTAGGCGGAGTGTAATCAACTGATGACTGAGGAGAGTCAGAGCTAACCCAATGACTGCATTCGGGTTGTGAACTTTAACTTCGTACGTCTGGCATAGGTCTGGACTTAACGTTTAAGAAGTCTTGAGACCTGAGACCAGCGTTACTCTGCCTTATTTTCTCCCCTAATCTCTTCTGCAGACGAGCAAAATAAAGGCTCAATCGTCTGCGGGTGGGAGTGACGGTCTCGGTAAGACACGCCCACAACCACCGAGAATACTTCTGTGCGCCGATCAAGGCCTGCTGAACCCTTATGCCCTTCGACATTGCTTCTCCCCTGGGCTTGGGAGCTTGCAAGAGGTCCCGGACTGGGAGGACGACTGGCGCGCACAAAAGTACCCTCACGCACTAATCACTTATCACTTTGATTTCTGTTTGCACTTATTTCACTGAACTCGAAACTTTAAGTGGTTTGTACCTGAAATACGCAATTCTATCCTTTCTCAAAGTTAGTAATTGCGAAAACAGAATTACAATGTAACAGAAAAATCTAATGAAAGATAATTCAGTGGTTGGAAAGAGACTAAACACTAGATCACTCTAGAAACGTTTAGTTTCTTCCCCTAAAGAGACTAGGGAGAAGAGCAAAAAACGATAACGACGTTACTCGTACGCCTGGCAGGCTTGAATGAAACGTTTATCCTCTTTCTCCCTCCGTCTCTATCTCTCTCTCTCTCTCTCTCTCTCTTGACTTAGAACCTGAGAGAAGAGCCCAATCATATATATCGTTAAAACATATTATTGTTAAAGGAAAAATACTGAAAAGTTCCTTTATTAGGATCAAAACCATTAAGTTAAGAAAGAATGAACAAAACGCTAGACACGGTTACTCTTACTGCAACGTGAAACCGTGAACATTCTTTCTCTATCGTAACGATAGAGTGCAAGTTGAACGTTCTGAACGTCAACAACTGCAGAGACAAAACAAAACGTTAGTTCAACTTTGAAAACAGTACGAGACTGTCAAAGAAAATCTTTCAAACTCTGTGGCGGAAATAGCATAATATGTTAACAGGTAAAACCGAAATGACGGGCTCAAAGTTTATTAACTTCGGTAAAAGACCGCCTACTATTAGGAAGGTCGAATATAAACAAATATAAAAATTAATGAGTTTATAATAAAAGGAAGTTAATCGAAGAGGCCTATAAGAGGCGGAGAGATATAAAATAAATCTATAACTTTTGTTAAGCAAAATTAAGAAAGAGAGTCTATACTCTCTTAGACACCAACACTTCCGTCTAAGGGAAGGGTCGGCCATTGAAAGGTGAACGAGAGTTCATACTCTCTCGTCACCATAATTAATCAAATTAATTCCAAAAGCTAACTAAGCTAATATAGAAGTTTCCAGTAAAGCGACAGCCGAAATCAAAGAGAAATACTTCACCAAAGTCGTGAAAATACTCCAAGAACATAAGCGTATCCCAGAACGTCTTGCCGGAAGCACGACAGAGGAATAATTGAGGAGGTGTCAACAAGAAGTACTTGAGTACCTGGCCACAGGTGGCGCTGGTAAATACACCCCCTTCTAGTATTGTGATAGCTGGCGTATCCCTCCATAGAATTCTGTCGGGCAACGGAGTTGACAGCTACATGATTATCGGGTAAGTTTAATATTGAAAAAAGGAAATACATACAAAGAGACTGTCAAGAGATGGTCCTTAAAAATAAAAAATGTCAAGTAATTTGTACTTTTTCTAGCCATACAAACCTGAGTCCTTCAATTAGGGAGAGTGATTCTGTGCGAGTCTGAGTCGGTTGTTAAAGTTGGATAACATTCGGTTATCTAGCTGGTGAGGGTGTGGGGGGAGTAACCCCAACCCTTTTCCAACTGGAGAGCCTTGACTTTTAACCTTTCGGCCCAGGACTGAGAGGTGGTTAAGGAGGGAAGTTAGCTATAAAAAATACAAATTCCTTTTAATATTTGTTATTGTTCCTATGCAGCATACAAACCCTCGTTCTTTAATTAGGCCCCACTGCTTGGTGAGTTGGTAGTCCCCTTGGAACCTAAGCTAGATGGTTCATTTTCTTCCCTAAAAGTGATCCATGCTTGATCTGTGCAGAAACAAAGCAATGACCCTAGCAACCTCCTATCTGACTTTCATATGGATAAGAGGTTGATAAGATCTGGGCTGTATATGCAAGCATAAACCCCATCAAACTAGAGATACCCTTCCCACCGCAGCCAGTAGGGGATGTTAGTTGGAAACCTATTTATCATATGATGATCAATAGATTGGTGAGATTCACCCCCACCCCACTCATTAAAGGGGGATGGGAGAGAGACTTTTTTAGACCTAAAGAATAAAACTCCGAAGTGTAATTTACTACCATCAGGTCCAATTCAACACGTAACATTTCAACTGCTTGGTCCCCGAGAGGGTGGTTAGAAGAATGAAGTAGAGCCAGTCATACTACCATTCATTGCAGACTTACAACTACAGGTTACCAGAGACAAGATACATTCTTGTCCCATGTAGGAGCTTGACTGGTTACACAATCAATTTAGAAGCCACCACAGGGCCAAGCACAAAGTTGTCAATGGACTTGCAGGTATACAGTACTGTACTCTCACAAGTAAATTGCCATTAAGATGGTCTGCCTTTTCCAGACTCCAGCCTTCAACACTTGGCCCACTGACAGGTTTCTCCAGACGGCAAGAGTGAGGCAAATACCACTGACTTCATAAGCTCTGGTCTCAGCTGGTACCTTGATCCTATCGTCAGTCGAGACTTACGCCCTATGGATTGTCCCACAAAGCCAAAGGAGACCGTGTTCTTTGGTACCTCTCTCTTGAACCTGCCAGAGCTAAAAATGTCTCCGACACTCATGCCTGAGGTGTCAGGTCCTTTTCAGATAGCACTACAGAGCCCTCACAGGACACAAGACATCTCCTCCGCTTGATCACCACACGACACTTCTCGAAAAAAGGGGATGGAGAAATACTCAAACCTGGGGTCATGTGCCACTCGGTTCTGGGTTTCGGCCATGAAGTCAGGCACAAAACTGAAGGAGACCTCCTTCCACTGCTCGGTGTGGGTGACTAAATAAGAGAGACAATGCAATTCAGTAACTCTCTTTGCCGATCTAAAGATGGTAAAAAGACAATCTTGAGAGTCAAATCCATATCTGACAACCTCCTCAAAGGCTTGAACGGGGTACGAATAAGAGCTTTGAGGACTACTGCATAGTTCACTCCCACTCCGGGCCTGGAGTTCTAGGGGTGGGCAAGACTGCTCAAAGCTCTTCACGAGCTTAGACAACTATCAGAAAATGGAGAAGTCTATGCCCCTTAGTCAGAAGACCATACTCAAGGCCAAGTGGTAGCCTTTAACAGTCACGACTGAGAGGCGCTTCTCTTGGCAAAGAGAGATGAGGAAATCCACAATCACTGCTAGCATTGCACCGGAGAAATATAGTTTCTGGGCTTGAACCTGTGCCGGCCAGTGAATAAGCTCCTATTAGCACTTATTCTTAGGTAATTTACTGCTAAATATACCAGAGAAAAAATGTAAAGGAGTGCTAGGTTAACTAGCTCGCTCACCTATTGGTGTCGGTATAGAATTGGGCGTATAATCCAGAGGTCCCGCACTATTTAGATTCATCCACGACAAAGACCCCAATAGAGGAGAGCCGTTCAACCTCACTCGGCACCACCAACTCTGCATCCGCTCAGAACCCAACTCCTTTTTAGCACGCCTGTGTGGTAACCCGCTTGTTTGTGCTCTCGTGTTTTTGCCTTATTTTTCGTGGATTATGGCTTCTACATCGGTTTCCCAGGAGACACCGTCTAAGTTAAGTACCAAGCTATGTTTTGCTGTGTTTTGAGCAATCTAGACCGTTTAATATTTAAATTATAGGAGTTTATTCTCTTCGTTCATCTCGGTCTTGCTCGATTCCGTTTACGGTTGGTACTCCTGTTTTGAGAGCTTTTAGTTTCACTCGCGGTGTTACTAAGTGTATTATTTTTATTATTAGTTTAAATTTTTATATGTTTTATTGTGGGTATTCATTATTTAGCGTTTAGAAACCTTGTGGTTCATATTTAGGGCCGATATCAGATTACGTATCGTAGATGGCTTGCCGACCTTCGTTACTGGGCGGCAATTTTTATTATTTAAGCCATCAGGATGTTGTCCTTCGGGATTTATTCATTATTTCGCATGCCTTGCCCTAATTTTTTATGTGTATACAGTGATACCTCGGTACTCGACCATAATCCGTTCGAGATCCGTGTTCGACCTCCGATTTGTTCGAGTACCGAATTTTTTTTCCCCATAAGAAATAATGGTATATATTCTATTCCGTTCCCAAGCACTCGAACAGGCCCAAAATATTAATAAAACGTGTACCTAAACAACAATAATTATCTAAATGTGTATGAAATTGGTCAGAAAATCCTATAAAACAATTTTAAACCATTTACTGTACTAAAATAAAACAATTTTAAACCATTTTCTGTACTGTAGTGAACATACCTTTGAGCAGCGGTTCGATGGCATACAGGGATGGATGTGGAGAGGATGGAAGGGGGAGGTTACTGCTTGGAAGGAGAGTCCCCTTCCATGATGTGGCGGGGTAGTTCTCCTTCAGGAGTTGTTTCTCTCTCCAATGAAAGGGTGGGCAGATCTATTTCAGGGGTTTCTTCTCTTCTTTGTCTCTTCTTTGGAGGAGAAACAGGCTTTGATGTAGCAGCTTTCTTTTCTTTTGTGAAAAACTGGTCTATTGTTAATTGTTTCTTCCTCCTCTGCAGTATTCTTCGAAAATGATACATGACACTATCATTAAACATATGCACTGCCCGGTTTGCTACTGCAATTTCTGGGTGGTATTTTTCAGCAAAAGCCTGCACATCTGCCCACTTGGAACAAATTTCATTGATGAGAGAACTTGGAACATCCTCCCTTACCTCATCCTCTTCTGAAGATTCCTGCTCCACAATCAGATCCTGCTGCTGTTGTTGTTGCAGGTGCAACAATTCCTCCACAGTCAACTCGGTAGAATGGCTTTCTACAAGCTCATCAATATCATCCTTGTCGACCTCAAGCCCCAAACTCCTGCCCATGACAACAATTTCCTCAACGACATCAGTGTCATCAGAAATTACAGGGGTAGCAGTGCTTGGACCCGCCTCTGGTTGGAAACCTTCAAACTCCCTCTCTGTGACACATGATGGCCACAGCTTACGCCAGGCAGAGTTCAATGTCCTATAGGTCACACCTCGCCAAGCTTGGTCAATCATGTTAACAGAGTTGAGGATGCTGAAGTGTTCCTTCCAGAATTCCTTTAGGGTCAACTTCGTGTCACTGGTCACTTCAAAACACTTTCTGAAAAGGGCCTTGGTATAGAGTTTTTTGAAGTTTGAAATGACCTGTTGGTCCATGGGCTGGAGTATGGGAGTAGTATTGGGGGGCAAGAATTTGATTTTGATAAAGCTGTATTCTTCTTTCAAGTCATCCTCGAGACCTGGAGGATGTGCAGGAGCATTGTCCATAACCAGAAGACATTTCATTGGCAAGCTCTTTTCAATGAGGTAAGCCTTAACCTGGGGGGCAAACACTTCGTTTATCCACTCAGTAAAGAATTGTCTTGTGACCCAAGATTTAGTGTTCGAGCGCCACATAACTGGTAGTGCACTTTTACAAATATTATTTCGTTTGAACACCCGGGGGTTGTCCGAGTGGTACACTAACAAGGGTTTGATCTTGCAATCGCCACTTGCATTTGCACACAGCAACAATGTTAGCCTATCTTTCATTGGCTTGTGACCTGGCATCTTCGTCTCGTCCTTGGTAATGTACGTATTGGCTGGCATTTTCTTCCAAAATAACCCAGTCTCATCACAATTAAAGACTTGTTGTGCGATCAAATTTTGTTCATTTATGTACCGATCGAATTCCCCCACGTATTTATCGGCTGCAATTTGATCCGAACTAGCTGCCTCCCCATGCCTAGTAACACGATGAATACCTGTTCTATTACGAAACTTTTCAAACCAACCCCTGCTCGCTTTAAATGTAAATGAATCACTTTCACTGGTACTCGGACTTTTCTTCACTAATTCTTCATAGATATGCAACGCTTTTTCACAAATGAACGCTTCACTAACACTTTCCCCGGCCAACTGTTTTTCTTTAATAAATATTAAAAGCAACTTTTCCATCTCCTCAATCACTTGTGGCCTTTGCTTAGTTACCGCCGTAACTCCCGTTGCAACATTCGCCTTCTTAATCATTTCTTTATGCTTTAAAAACGTAGAAATGGTCGACTTCGCCATTCCGTATTCTACCGCTAAATCGGACACTCGTACACCATTCTCATATTTCGCTATAATTTCCTTCTTCAACTCGATCGTTGTTCGCACTGTTTTCCTCTTCTCCTTCCCCTTAACACTCATTACTTTCTTGGGACTCATTATGAAAGCTAAAAAAGCAATTAAAAGCACTGAAAATCACTAAATCACAACGAATGCTGATCGCGCGTTGTCTGAGTGACGCTCTCGAGAGAACTGATGCTTCCCGAACAAGCGAGAGTGGCCGAGATGGCGCGATCATCACAAAGCCCATGCGGTCGTCACGTGTTCGGCTGGTCGAGTACCGAATTTTTGGTCGAGCACCGCAGCAAAAATTTCTCGAAAATTTTGGTCGAACTCCGAATTGTTCGAGTATAGAGTCGTTCGACTACCGAGGTATCACTGTATTTATATATTTTTCAACGCTATTACTTTTATAATGAATATTTGTGCTTATTACTCCGTATGATCTGTTTTGGTAGTGTTTGGGGATCGTCAGTTGGTAGCCCTGCTGCTCCGTATCACGTGATCCTCCCCCAAGCTCCCCCTCTCGCTAGGTTGGTGGCTAGGCTTCTCTCCCCCCTTCCCTAGGGGACCGTTGCCTTCCCTCCTTTTAGAGGGGGTAGTTCAGTGTTTATGGACTTTGTCCTCCGAGTGTCCCGGCGGTTTCGTCTCTGTCTAGACGGGTTGGCCACCGGTCAACAGAGTAGGATCCCGGTGCACCCTATTTTATATTCACCTATCACACTTTTATTATGTTATACGAAACCCTCCGGGTTCTGTTGGTGGTTCTTATCTACAGTTCCGCCCCCTCTTAATTTATAACAGTTACTATGATTATATATGACAGATCACTATCCCGGAGTTCCTATATGTATTAGTTTATGGATGTACTTTTATTTCCCGGTCCGGGGCTTAACCTCGCTCCGGGAACTCAGACACCATGTGTGTTAATTCTTTGTTGCATCCTTCTTTATGATCCCGGCTCGACCGGAATGGATAGTTATACTCTAGTCTTAAGTTAGACTTATGTTTAGGCCCGGGTCCTCCGGACCCGCCCCTACTTAAGAGTATTACAGTTAAGCTCTAGTCTTAAGTTAGACTTATGTTTAGTCCCGGGTCCTCCGGACCCGCCCCTACTTAAGAGAATTACAGTTTCTCATATACTATTCTTTTTATAGATGGTGCATTGTCAGACGACGGCCTGTGCGGCTGTTCTTCACCAGCCTTGTGGCCATACTGTATGTAGGTCTCACGCCCTCTGCGGAGTTCAGCTGGAAGACATCGTAGTCTGGCACCCTGATAATTGTATGGTCTGTTTTGACCTCATCACCACCCTTGGATCTGATTCGGTGAGTCCCGTTGGCTATGTTGTCTTTCTAATTATTTTACCTTTATTTGGTATACATACACTATTTAGTAAGATTTCTATGGTCTTGAAGGACCTCCGGGAATCTTCCTTTCTGTAATTCCCACTATTATTTCAGGCATCCCCGGAGCAGAAGACTGTGGCTCGGGCCACACTGAAAGTGTGGGTTGGGGGATTTGCCCGAAACGTGAAATCGAAACAGCCTTACGCCCTATCTGAAGACTACTGTGCGATGATCTACCCTAATGCCAAGTCTTCAGCCGCTGTGGCTAGGCATGTTGCGGCACCCATCATTGCCGACATTGATGCCACTATTGCGGGATTCATTGACCAGGAACAAGATCCGTTGGATGCCCCCGGAGATCTGGAAGACAATGTTGCCTCCTTGAACTTGGATGTGGAACCTATGTTGTTGGATGATCCGGATGCAGGTAGGGTGGTAAGTGAGGCAGGCGTTACCGGCGCTGAGATTCCTATCCTCAGCCCCGTTCTTTCTTCTTCATCTGATCTCTCTTCTTTCCATGGTTTTTCTGGGGACCGCGATTCGTCTCACCGATCACACCCGGTTCCCCCCAAAGATAAGTCTATATCTAGAACTTTGCCAAAAGCTCGTAAGCCCCACAAGGCTTCCCGTAGTTCCAAATCGAATACAAACCCGTCATCTAAGGCTTCCGGCTCCTCCTCTAAGTCTCACGACCCGGGAGTACAATCCGCCACCTCTGCTCCTAACCCGGGCCTTTCCGAATCAGCCATGCTTCGCATTGTGTCGGAGATGCAATCTAAGATTGTGTCGGAAATGCAGGCCAAGATGGACACGATGTTCTCTAACATTGGTCAGAGACTTGGGGCATTAGAGCATGGTGCTCCGGAACGAGTTCAAAGCTCTCTCATCCTGGATGCCTCTAAGCTTCCGCCGTTTACCAAGAATAACCCTTGGCGCATGGCTCTTCATTCCCCATTCTCAGACGGGATGTTAACGTTGGAAGGTCTTGGTACTCGTCCACTAGAGGATTTTGAATTCTTTCCTCCTGGTCTCGCATTTCCATTTCATGGTTATGCCAGGCTTACCGAGGAAGCTCTGGTTCGGCTGGATAAGGTCCCCAAAGAGACCGTCATTTTCCCAAAGGAACAAGCCCAATCTGTTTGGGCTAGGTTTCTGAATGATATAGGTTGCACCAATACCATGTTGACGCCTCATAAAAGTTCTTTCACAATGTTCTTAATGGACAAGAATACCGTGACTCCATGCGTCAATAAGATTGCAGAGCTTGCTTTTCAATATGCTCTGGAGGAGAAGCCCTTGCCTCCCATCCGAGAGGTAGATCCGATCTCCCTCCTTCTTCCTTCAGGTAATGAGTGTTGGGACAATGTCCATACCACCTTTACTTCTGGCAAGCTAACAGCGGACTGTGCGTCAGTAATGTTTAGTGAACGGCTTCCCCGTCTCCCGGAATCCCTTATTAAACAGGAGTATGATTCCCGCCTACGTGTTGGTCGAACTTTGAACTTGGCCACGTCTACGGAGTCGATAGCCTTAACTTATGATACTGAGAGTATCTTTAAGTCTCTCAATAAGGCTACTTTGCAGTCGTTATATTTTGACTTGTATGACTTTGCTCTTGCTAAACGTAGGTGCCGCAAACATGTCCTGGCTGAGGCGACTATTAGGCACGAGCCGAATAAACTTATCCGGTCCTCTTGTTGGGGTCCAAATCTTTTCCCTGAGGATCTTGTGGAGGAAGTCTTGGCAGAGGCTACTAGAGTCAATCAGAGCCTTAAAGCCCGTTGGGGTTTGACTCCTAAGCGGAAATATGATCCCGCAAGTTACCAAGCCCGGGGTAGGAAGAGGCTCCGCCCGTATACCTCCACTCAGTTCCGGCAACAGCAGAGTAGCTCGTCCGTTTTCCGGCAGCCTCTTCCTTCATCTCCTGCTGTTCCTGCACAGCCTTCCACCTCTCAGGCTCCTTCCTCGGACGACTATGTCACCGTTCTGCTCCCTAAGAGCCAGCTTCCCGGTGCCTCCACCACCTCTCCAGCCTTTAACCAATCTTATGAGGCTCAAGGCTCTTCCCAGGGTTATAACAGAGGTAGAGGCTTCCACCGTGGTTCATACCAGAACAGAGGTAGAGGTAGATTCTTTCGCAAGGGAAAGAACTTCCGAGGCGGACGTGGAGGCAACTCCTCAAGCCAATACTGAGGTGCAGCGGGTAGGGGGGAGGCTTTATGCCTTCCGCAACAAATGGAGGTTCAGTCCCTGGGCTTTCAGTATCATCTCCAAGGGACTGGGGTGGAGTTGGATTCAAGGACCTCCTCCACCGAACAGATTTCATCAGCATTCCACTCCGGACCTAGTCGAATTTGTCCAGGACCTGTTACAAAAGAACGCCATACAAGAAACGAAACACCTGAAGTTTCAAGGTCGGCTGTTCAGTGTCCCGAAGAAGGATTCGGACAAGAGAAGAGTAATTCTAGACCTATCCCTTCTCAACTTGTCCATTCAATGCGACAAGTTTCGAATGCTTACCGTCTCGCAGGTGCGGACCTTACTTCCCCGTGGGGCCGTCACCACCTCTATCGATCTTACAGACGCCTATTATCACGTCCCGATAGCGAGACACTTCCGTCCGTATCTAGGCTTCCGCCTAGGAAACAAAAATTACTCCTTCAAGGTGATGCCTTTCGGGCTCAACATCGCCCCAAGGATCTTCACAAAGTTAGCAGAAGTTGCTGTTCAGGAACTCAGAAATCAAGGGATTCAAGTAGTAGCCTATCTGGACGACTGGCTCATTTGGTCAGACACCTCCCAAAATTGCCTAAAAGCCACTCACAGAGTCATCCAATACCTTCAATCTCTAGGCTTCCAGATCAACTTCAAGAAGTCCCGTCTTCTTCCGAAATCAAAGTTCCAATGGCTCGGCCTGCAATGGGATCTTATATCTCACACTCTGTGTCTTCCCAAACCCAAGAGGTTAGAGATTGCAATGAACACCAAACGCTTTCTCAAAGACAAAGTAAGTTCCAGACGACTCCAAGAGAGGATCCTAGGGTCCCTTCAATTTGCTTCAGTGACGGATCTTCTTCTGAAAGCAAAATTGAAAGATATCAATCGTGTCTGGCGTTCGAGGGCGAACCGGAAGCACCGGGACAGGAAAGTCCGCCTTCCTCCCATTCTCCGAGAAAGACTTCTACCTTGGACAAGGGCCAACAATCTGTCAAAGTCAGTTCCCCTTTGATTTCCGCCTCCGAAGTTAATCATTCACACGGACGCATCCCTATCAGGTTGGGGAGGCTATTCTCAGCTCAGGAAAGTTCAAGGTCTTTGGTCTCCCTTATTCCGCCAATTCCACATCAATGTGCTGGAGGCCATGGCAGTTCTTCTAACCCTGAAACGTCTTGCTCCATCCAAGAGACAACACCTTCGTCTGGTTCTCGACAGCGAAGTGGTGGTCCGCTGCCTCAACAGAGGCGGATCAAAATCAGGGCCTCTGAACCATGTTCTAGTAGCCATATTCTCCCTAGCAGCCTCGAACCGTTGGCATCTTTCAGCTGTCCACCTGGCGGGAGTCCGGAACGTAGTTGCAGACGCCTTGTCCCGGACCTCCCCTCTAGAATCGGAATGGTCACTCGATCTAAAGTCATTCCGGTGGATTCTCTCTCGGGTTCCGGGTCTCCAAGTGGACCTCTTCGCCACGGAGTCCAACCACAAATTGAGAGTATATGTGGCTCCCAATCTAGACCCTCAGGCCTACGCCACAGACGCCATGTCACAGAATTGGGACATCTGGGAAAGGATTTATCTCTTTCCCCCGGTGAATCTTTTACTGAAAGTCCTAGACAAACTGAGATCCTTCAAGGGACGAGTAGCCTTGGTCGCACCCAACTGGCCCAAGAGCAATTGGTACCCTCTCCTGCGAGAGTTGAGACTACATCCTCACCCGATACCCAATCCGGTTCTGTCTCAGATAGTACAAACACGCGTTGTGTACGCTTTCTCAAACATTCAGAGCGCCCTAACTTTATGGACTTCATGAAGTTTGCGGCTATGCATGGTGCCAATATCGATCCTCAAAACACCCTGTTCCTAGAATCAGATAAACGGGATTCCACCATCCGCCAATATGATTCTGCGGTTAAAAAGTTGGCTAAATTTTTGATAGACTCAGACGTACACTGTATGAACTTAAACCTTACAGTCACTTTCTTTAGAACTTTATTAGAATCAGGTCTGGCAGCCAATACTATCACCACTATTAAATCTGCCTTGAAAAAGATCTTCCTAGTGGGTTTTAACATAGACTTAACCGACTCTTTGTTAGCTTCAATTCCGAAAGCCTGTGCCAGACTGAAACCGGTTACTCGTCCTACCCCGGTTACCTGGTTCCTTAATGATGTACTCAAATTGGCTTCTGATACCATTAACAGTTCTTGTGATTACATTCCCCTTCTCAGGAAAACACTTTTCCTGGTGAGTTTGGCTTCCGGGGCAAGAATTTCTGAACTGGCAGCTTTGTCAAGAGACCCGGGTCATATCGAGTTCCTTCCTTCGGGAGAGGTCCTTCTTTCACCTAACAAATTCTTTTTAGCTAAGAACGAAGACCCTCAGAACAGATGGTCCTCCTGGAAAATTGTTCCCCTCACGCAAGATCCGTCTCTGTGCCCTGTTACTACTCTTAGGTCTTATTTATCCCGGACCTCCTCTAACTCCTCGGGGCCTCTATTCGTTAGAGAACAAGGCGGTACCATTACCATTAAAGGGATCAGGCAACAAATTTTGTATTTTATTAAACAAGCTAGCCCTGACTCTTTTCCTCTTGCACATGATATCAGAGCGGTTGCTACTTCGGTGAACTTTTTTCACCACATGAATTTTACGGATCTTTCCAGGTACAGTGAACCCTCGCTACTTCGCGGTTCGACCATCGCGGATTCACCACTTCGCGGATTTTTTCCATAACCCATATATATACAGTATATATATATATATATATATATATATATATATATATATATATATATATATATATATATATATATATATATATGTATGCATGTATTTATGTATATATGTAGGTATGTATATGTGTATACATATAAATATATATATATATACACACATATATATATATATATATATATATATATATATATATATATATATATATATATATATATATATATATATATATATATATATATATATTTATATATATATATATATAATATCTATATATCTAAAGTAGGAAGATGTGATGTAGTTCTAAGGGAAAAGTATGGGAAATATGTCTGGGTAATAAGCAAAGCTCTACCTCCAGTTTGTTTCTAGGCCTACATTATGATCAGAGATAAATGTAAACAAAACATTGGTTGCCATTTTTTATCGTGCTTTTTAGCATGTTTAGGAAATGCATGATATAAAATCACCTTTAATATTTGTGCCTGTTTTAGTTTAGGGTACTGTAGTACTTGCACTAAGTGTTCTGTACATTAAAGGGTAGTTTGTTAACAGTACTACGTACAAGGGAAGGTTTTAAAAGTCTGAATATACATGTTGAATAAATAGGTAAATATGGTGTCACTACTTCGCGGATTTTCACCTATCGCGGCCGCGACTGGAACCTATCTACCGCGATAAACGAGGGTTCACTGTATACAGGGTGGAAGTCACCGTCAGTGTTCAAGAAACACTATCTTAAACATTTGGAAGCCCTTAAATTTCCTACAGTAGCTGCAGGGAGCGTAGTTACCCCCAGGTAACTCACATGTTAATTCCTTGTCATTTTATCTCTCCCCCTTACCTGCCTCATTTATACCCTATTTGTATTCGTTGGTTTCGCACCTGATTACTATTACTGTACTATATTTGTAAATTTTTGACTCCTGAGTATCTGTATATATCATCACTCACGGCATTATTATACCTTACCTTTTTTGTCAATTGTTCTACCAAGTGGATTTATGTTCTTTTTAAGATACCCTTATAGCTGTTTTTGGCACTCATCTCTGATTAAAGCAACTTGTATTTCCCTTATGTTTATGTTTTTTCCTTTATTTTGCAAGTTTGGTGACATTTCTCTTGTATATATTCACTGGCCGGCACAGGTTCAAGCCCAGAAAAGGGATTTTGACGTAGGAAAAATCTATTTCTGGGCGAGGGACCTGTGCCGCCCAGTGAACCCTCCCAGCTCCTCTCCCTTGGAGTCCCCAAACTTTGGGTGCTAAGGAGTTGGGTTCTGAGCGGATGCAGAGTTGGTGGTGCCGAGTGAGGTTGAACGGCTCTCCTCTATTGGGGTCTTTGTCGTGGATGAATCTAAATAGTGCGGGACCTCTGGATTATACGCCCAATTCTATACCGACACCAATAGGTGAGCGAGCTAGTTAACCTAGCACTCCTTTAAATTTTTTCTCTGGTATATTTAGCAGTAAATTACCTAAGAATAAGTGCTAATAGGAGCTTATTCACTGGGCGGCACAGGTCCCTCGCCCAGAAATAGATTTTTCCTACGTCAAAATCCCTTTTCTATGACATCAATCACAGAAGAAGGCCTACTTTTCCTCATAGACAGCTGTAGAAGATTGTCAGAAATATCAAGACAACTCTTGTGCAGTGCCTTGTGGAAAACCTTTTGCTCAGAGGAGATGCTGGGTAGCCTCCACCAGTGAAGAGCCAAAGACTATGGCCTGGTAGTACCTCTGTAGGTGCAGCTGACAAAGAAGTGAGGCTAATGGGGCAGTTCTCTCAGGACCTCAACCAGGACAAGTCGATCAGGATACCACTTGGCATGCGGCCATCTGGGTGTTGAAAAGCGTCTTTGACCACAACCCATGGATCCAGAACGGGGGAGCAGAATACGGGAGCTTCCTGTTCTAACCAGTGGAAAACCCACAAGGTAAGAAGCCTTGCCCCTAAAAGAGGATGTAGGGACCACTTTGCTCCTACAACCTGCCCCTAGCAACTAAGTATATCTGCAAGCACAGTACATTCCTCTTACCCAGATTGTACCTTGCCAACAACTTCTCAGCATGAAACAGCGCCTGGACTTGCATCCTCTTCATCGGGTCACTTAGACTACTACAGTAATGATGTCGCTCATCAACAATACTGAGTGCCTCCTTACCCTGGACAGGTAACGCTGGGCATATATAACCAGGATGCTGCGCAAAAAGACGTTTTTTAAGAACTGCGCAGTTGGGGATGCTATTAGTCTAAATGTTGAGGATACACTCTTGCAGATGTTGGACGTGCTGTAGCTGCTGCTCTGTTCATCTCAACGCCATAACACATTTTTCACGGGTATACTGGTCATTTATGACCCAGCGTTGCGTTGCACATGAGTTTAGTGAAAGTCAAAGTTTTCATATAATTTATTATAGCATAATTGTCATTACATGTGTGTTATTGATATTTTTACACAACTGTTGCGAAAGATTTACCAAACTTCTAGAACCATCGGCAGCCAGCTGGCATGCTTCTAGAAGGAAATAGAGCGGATATTCTGATTTCCTAATTTTGATTTTTTTTTTTTTCAGAGCATGGCTTCTTCGAACGCACTTTACGGGGAAGACTCGTTCATTAACCTTCCAGAAAGTGAGAGTGAGGAAGAAGAGGATGCCCCACATGAGGTTGATGAAGACCATGAGGACAATGGGGTACAGTATTTCACTTCGATGCTTCGAGATTTTATTCAAGCAGCCCCAAGGTGTCCCCCTCAGCTTCGACAGCTTCGACAAGTTCCCACGACCCTTGGCCCGCTTCCAAACGTTGTAAGAAGTCTAAGCCTTTGGTCTCCAATGTTACTATGTCTGTCAATATTATTGTGAATGATTTGGAAATCCTGCCAGCAGACGAGGAAGACTTTTATGACCCTGACGACCCCCCTTCAATACCCTCTACGTCCCATGATATGTCTCATGACATACCATCAGAGAACTTGACGTCTGCAGAACTGCGCACCAGGAAAAGGAGAAGGGGCCAGTTGCATGGTGCAATAGGAACTGCTTTCAAGAAGCTGAAAGAGGAGTGTGTCAAGGCAAGGGATGGCACAGTTTGGCACCGGGATCCCAATCTAGACCTGCCTAGATATGATACCCATTACATTCCCAGGGGGAGTTCCAACACCATAATACAAGGCATTACAAGGCCCTGTGATTTCTTTTTTCTCTTCTTTGATGACACAATGATTGCCACCATTTGTGTAGAGACCAACCGGAAGATAGAGACTCTGAGACCACAATTCAAGAAGGCTGATAGCTACACGTTCGGGGAAGTCTCTCTGATGAAACTGAAGGCCTTCCTTGGTCTTTTGATCCTGTCGGGAATACGGAAGGACGACCATGTGGCCACATCGGACATGTGGTCTTTGCTAGATGGCTCTCACGTCTACAAAGCTGTCACGACTGAACGCCGGTTTGCCTTCCTACTACGAGTCATCCGCTTCGACGACAGTGCCACTCGACAGGAACGTCGCAAGACTGACAAGATGGCCCCAATTCGCAAGATTTGGAATATGCACATCCAGCACTGCAAAGAGAACTACAAGCCAGGACCTCATATAACTGTTGATGAGCAGTTGATTCCTTTCCGTGGACAATGCCCATTCAAAATGTACATACCAAATAAACAAGCAAAGTAAGTAAATTTATGACATAAATAATTTATGATAATACTTGCTTTATATATATGTTTGTGATATATTTTGTTTATTTATTTTTGTTGTCATTTTATTATTCTATTTAGTGATTTTTATTTATTCATAGTTGCTATACTTTTACCAATAGTTTTTTCTTATCTCAAGGTATGGCTTGAAGGTGGTCATAGCATGTGATGCTGACACGCATTACATGATCAATGCAATCCCTTACATGGGCAAGGGGAGTGTTGAGCTTCCGAAGGGGATGACGTTATGAGAGAATTTTACTATGGAGCTTGTTCAGCCATACCACAGACGAGGAGGGACAGTGACAACAGACAGTTGGTTCACCTCCCTGCCCTTAGCCCTGTCGCTGAAGGATGTTGGCATGGACCTAGTAGGGACCATCAGACAGAAGCCCTGTATTCCTCAGTGTGTCATCAACAAGAAGATGGAAGTTGGTTCTTCTGTGGCTGCATTCTCCTATGTCCACAACGTCACCTTGCAGTGCCAGAGGGTCAACTCCACCAAGTGGGTTCTTCTGCTGTCGACATTCCACCACCAGCCTTCAGTCATCGAGAACTACAAATCTGACATTCAGATGTTCTACAATGCAACTAAGGGTGGAGTTGATTGCTTTGATCAGCTATGCACCATCAGTTCCTGCGCAAGAAAGACGAGACGGTGGCCTCTAGCATACTTCTTTGGAATGCTCAACATGGTGATGGTAAACTCCTATATTCTGTACACAGACAACATGAGTCTTCCAAAGAGGAGTAGGCAGCAGTTCTACAAGGAGCTGATGGAGGGCTTGTGCTACGAATGGGTCAATCGTAGGTACAGGCTCTTCACTTTTCTCTCTCGTGATCTGAAACATATCATGAGAATAACATTCAATCTTCCTGAAATACCACAAGAAGCAGCGTCCTCGAGGTTGGAAACGCGCACAAGATGTTACATGTGTCCCAGCAACACCCACAAGAAAAGCAGAATTTCTTGTGTTCATTGTCATAAACCTGTCTGTGCCAGCCACCAGGTTATCTGCTGTCCCAATTGCAAAAATGTCTAGGTAAGACACCACATATTTTCTTTCATGTTGCAGTAAAGTTTTGATAATATACCATTTTCATGATAGTGTTCATTCGGGGTTTACAGATTCCTATTTTCCTAATTTTTTTTTTGCTCAAAGTTATCATGTATCATCTGAAAAGATGCATGTAGAATTTCAGTCAAAAGTAATAATGTTCAGTAAGCCTAATTGCCTCTTGAAAGCATACATTATAATAGCTTGTTCCTCTTCCCACAGATGCTGCCTGCGACATGCACACCTCCTCTACCTTTGCTTGCCCTGGGACTCGGTTTTTACTGTAAGTGCTATAATGTTGTTATATTCCTGTTCCTTATGAAATTTTCTATAGATTATGTAATATTCAGTGTGATTGAGCACGTGTATTGAGAGTTATGTAGCACTTTCTAAGAAAAAAGTGGCTGATAACTCGGCCCTCTCAAATTTATTGTCCCTTAGCGGATATATTTTTTTTGTTATTTTGATTATTTCTTACTTAAAACTGACTGTACATCTTCTATAATGGTCCAGGTGAAATTTTAACGAAATATAACACTATTTAGTAGGTCAAATGACGTCTTGAATGCATGCGTTCATTCACGCTTCTAATCAGTTGTTTTTCCTCCAACAGTTGCTGCCTGCGACACCCACACAACCTCGGACTCTGCTTGCCCTTGTGACTCTGTTTTTATTGTAAGTATTATAAACTTGTTATATTCTTGTTCTTTATGAAATTCTCTATAAATTGCGTAATTTTCAGTGTGATTGAGCTCATATGTGATGATGTACCACATATTTTATTTGAAGGAATTGCGTGAAAAATCATCCCTCAAAAGGTGGTACTATCATTTACTTGTCTTTTTCAAACTAAAGTTCGCAAATATATAATATTTTTATGATAATTGTATTCTTAGATCATATACCAATATATTACATAACTTTCAGTAATTTTCATACGTATATAATAGTCATTTGGTAGCCAATAAAAGGATCAATTTTTTTTTATTTTTTGCAAAAAATTTTAATTCACATTTTTCTCATGCTTTCAGCTCTCTCCGTTTTCGACGAATTCGCTTCAGATTTTCCCCAGTGCTCAAGACACCACCTCGGATGAAGTCCTGTGAAGATTATGTAAATATTTGAATACTGTGATTTTCTGTAAATTTTTTACTGTAAGTGATTAAAAAATCAAACTTATTTTTTTGAAATATTTAGTAAAAATATTTTTTCTATTGTTTGTTTGATTTAAACACCATAGTAGTATTAAGGGTTGTTGAAACCAATAAGCCAAACCCTAATTGTCTTTACAACTTATTGGGAAATATTTTATAAAATAACTTTTTTACGGCCGGTCATATATGCCCGGCTTTACCTTAATAGGTCAACGCGATTTACCGTTACCTGTCCAGGGTTAAATGTTTTTGGAATATTTGTAACACTAGAACGGCTACTTGCATCTTGAGAACATTGATTGCAGATGCCTTTCTTCCTCAGTTGTCTAGATGTGCTCCCCACCCTTTCCCCCTTCTTCGACGCATCCGAGAACAGTTGCATGTCCAGAGGTGGAGAGTTGAGTGGAACTCTACTGGTGAGGTACTCCCTGTCAACCCACTAGGACAGATTGGCCCGAACCTCCTGCCCCACTGGAACAGGACGGAACAGGGGATCGCTGTCGGTTGATCAATGATCCTTCAGACATCATTGAAGGGATCTCTGGTGAAGGGCGCCTATGTGGAACAAACTTCAACAAGGAGCGGTGACCGAGAAGATATTGCCAGCGCCAAGATAGTAATTCTGTCTTGGACAGGAACAGTCGCACAACCTCCCAGAACCTGCTGATGCAATTTTTTGATGGAAAGACTCGCTGTTGTAACTACAAGCATATTGAGGTATTTCAACATCTGCTTCAGTATGATGAGATTGAACTTCTAGTTTATCAAAATCCCCAGGTCACACCAAAATGTGAGCATTAGTTTTCAACCCTGTAGCACTGCCCTCCAAGAAAGTCAAGATTAACCAAGTATCACAAATTCACAGATGGGACCAAGCAGCTACCAAGATGAACACCTAAGTGAACACATGGGAAGCCATACACAGCCCAAAGCAGTCTTAAAATGGTACCATAGAAGAAGCAGAAGCACATTCGATAGGACTATAGAACAGGCGCTTGAAAGTACACGCCCTTCAGTCTACTAAAAGCATGAAGTTCCCCTCTCTGACAGAAGACAGCACAGACCTTACTAGTATGCAAGACAAAGGGTTGATAGGTGCCATTTTGAGAGATTAAATCAAATGGCAATTTTTGTGAAGGTATATGACCCTGCAGTCTGAAAATGTGTGATAGCATTAGATTAGAGGTAGATTTTGGATATGGTGGAAGATTTTCAAGTCTGGTAGTACAAGTTTGGTACTTCAATTTTGACGGTGTCATTTTATGACAATGTTCATCTAAACCAAGAGATTTGACACATTTGTTGCTTTATCAGAGTTATATATTTCCAACCCTACATATGAGCCTCTGGGAACAAGTAAGTGGTAGGGACGGTACACATCATATTAAACAATATGGTTGTCAGAAAGAGGACATATTTACAGTCTGGAGTAGAGCTAGGACGTTTAGGAACATGAGCAATAGCATTTATGCAAAATAAGTTGAATAGGGATGAAATGAATTTTATCTTTTACCCAAGAAATGAACTTTACCTTTTACTCAAGGGATGCACACTGAACAATAAATGTTCCTTTACCTCTTACCATAACACACTTGGTTTCAAACCACTGTATTACTGTACTCTATAGTTTGTGGCATTGTACACATCATAAATTTTTCACATCTAACAGGAATCAATTTCCATACCCCCTTCATCACCATTGTAATCATCCCTTTCACCAGGGTCTGAAATACATGCTTGATTCTCACGATATGGCTGCCTACACATGTGTACTTGAGTCCATTTGCCACACAAACACATTTAGTAGTGGACACTCACACTCTTGGACAGTTGCTGGCCAATAAATCTAACAGCTTTAGGTGCTGGTTGGCCATCCATCCATTGAACTATGAGCTAGTCAAATCCTCCCACAGACTCCATCTTTCATCCATGATCAATGGGGCTGAGTGGTTGTGGGTACCTTTTCAAACACCACCTCATTAATGCAGCTGGTAGATGTTCTTTGAGCATGCTTCTCTTGACAGTCTCGGCATGGAAGTACCTGGTGGCATTTTAGCTCACCACTCTTAACACAAAAGAGACAGTTTCTCATGTCACTGACCTTTGTTACTGCTGCTTTATGGGAGTACCTGTATACAGTATCTAGCATGTGTAAGTTTTCAGTTTGTCATTTAATTCTGATGGAAGGTCCCGGGTCTGACCAAGCTCAAGGAATGTGTTTTGGACACCTGTGTCTGTGGTTATGTACTTTAGTTTAAAGCACTAGTTTTCCATCTCCCAGAAAAACCCCTTACTGTATCACATCCTGTACATGCATGGAATTCAAGAAGGGCTTTTCAGACTTCTGTGCCAACTGAGGCTACCCCTTGCCTAATGTTGAACAGCTTTGTTCTGGCCCTTTTTCCACATTTTGGGGACAAATGTGCCCCAATTGTGTTATGGAAAGAAGAGTACACGATGAAAACATTTGCGTGCTTCAAACAGATAACAGTTTTATACCCCTCTTCACCTGCATGCATCATATGGAGAAGAAGGCAACACCAACTTCTTCTTGGTACTGGAGAGTTGGAAATAACTCTCTGCTCCGAGTTGTGATTGTAAAGCATTCATCACCTATATTTGTAAAAAAAGTTTTCTCTTTTAGCAGTTCTCTGTATTTGGACTTACTCCACTCCTTTCCTAAGAATGAAATGAGATTAGTTTGGTTGCTGACTTGTGTCAGAAAACTCCTCCACTGTATCGCTAGCTGTGTATCTGCGATACTATTAGATGGTGTCCTGTCCTTCCACCTCTGTGATCTCTCACTATTCTTGATATCAAGAACATCTATTCTGCTGTTCTGTTTGCTCTCACTCAGTGCCATGAAAGACTATCTTGGCAACATTTCCAAAGGTAGCTTCATCCCCTTTGACTCTATGTAACTAGTTCATGCTATCCATCACTGTAACTGAGTCCTTTGGAAATTGTTCTGTTACTGACACATTTTTCTGCAGTAAGGTGGCTAGAGCAGCTTTGTTTGTCTTTCTCAATAGCCCATCTGGTGTGGAAAGGATCCAAGGCAATGGGTCAAGAAGAAGAGATAAAAGATCCTCCACCTGGAGACTGCGACTTTAGACCATGACAATGCTTCGTCCTAATACAGATCTTTCTGCTTTAAGGATAATTGTTCTCCCAACTAACTTGAATTCTTTCTTTTCCCACATGGTGCTGAAAGTTTTTTAGCTTACTGAATCTTACTGGATCATGGAACTTCTTTGTTGGTGGATCTGCTTCAAGTCTTCCTTCTTTGAAAGCAGCATTGCTTTTCTCCCTTACTTCAGATCCCCTCATGAGGTCACATGCTATGTCCTTAGTACCAGTTATAGCAGTACAGATGATGAGGCCTTTGTTACCTGCAAAGTTGGGTTTACTCATCCCTGAATGAGATTAAGAATAGCTGACACTGTTTACTAATACTTTTTTATTCTTGATTGCTGCACTCTGTATGCTGAAGATGTGATTTGTTGCCTTGGATTATGTCTCTCAATTGACCAAGAAAGACACCACGGTTTTCAGCTGTGATGAAGTACCTTTTGACAGCTTCTGTTTTCAGGCTGAATCGAGTTGCGTCACCAGGAGTTTGTGTGCCTTTATTGACAGTTATCTCTGTGGTTTGATCTACTAGGATTTTGCCAAAAGGAATTCTTCCGGATAGTTGCACTGAGAACTGCACAGAATTAAATGCCTGGTAGACTTTAGGATGCTTCTCTTAAAGATTGGTCACCTCAGCATAATATGAAGTCAGGTATCGAGCATAATTCACTTTATCATAGGCAAAGCACCATGGTAGGAGTGCTCTAATTGCATGAAGATGCAAAGTCCAATTTCTTTCACGTGAGAATCGTAAAAGACCAAGGATGACATCATCTACAAAATTTACATATGACATCCAGTAAGCTGAGAGTTCATCATTTCTATGGCAAAGAAGTTCAACGAATTCCTGTTACATGGTTAGTAGCTCAGATAAGGATGGACTGTTCAAAACATTGCTAAATGTCTCCTGATTCAAATCACTGGCTAAAGCAACTACCTACTCAACTGTGTTCTCTAAGTGATTATTAAATTTTGACCATGCCACCTTACTTGCATGGCAAGGAGCCACCTTACCAGACTTACCAGCTCTTTTGGGCACAGAGGTGAAAACCACTGAGGTCCCTAACTCTAGGGAGCCACCACACACTTCACCACCGGCATCACGGTAACACCTGCGCCAGGCGGTGCTGCCATCAGTTCGTGTGGTTAACAACTGTAGTCTTGCATGGAATTGTGAGTAGCTCCCTCTTCCATGGACTGTCATCTTGTAACTGAGAGATGTAAAGGAAATTTACTGGCATTAACAAAACAGTTTATCTGTAATATTGGAGTTGTGTGGATTTATTACTTGTATTGAAGGAAGAACCCAGATTGGCGTGGTGGCAGCTAATAAGTTCTCACATTATTATTATTATTATTACTATCCAAGCTACAACCCTAGTTGGAAAAGAAAGATGCTATAAGCCCAGGGGCTCCAACAGGGAAAAATAGCCCAGTGAATAAAGGAAATAAGGAAATAAATAAATGAAGAGAACAAATTAACAATAAATCATTCTAAAAAAAGTAACAACGTCAAAACAGACATGTCATATATAAACAATTAACAACATCAAAAACAAATATGTCATAAATAAACTATAAAAAGACTCATGTCCGCCTGGTCAACAAAAAAGCATTTGCTCCAACTTTGAACTTTTGAAGTTCTACTGATTCAACTACCCGATTAGGGAGATCATTCCACAACTTGGTAACAGCTGGAATAAAACTTCTAGAGTACTGCGTAGTATTGAGCCTCATGATGGAGAAGGCCTGGCTATTAGAATTAACTGCCTGCCTAGTATTACGAACAGGATAGAATTGTCCAGGGAGATCTGAATGTAAAGGATGGTCAGAGTTATGAAAAATCTTATGCAACATGCATAATGAACTAATTGAACGACGGTGCCAGAGATTAATGTCTAGATCAGGAATAAGAAATTTAATATACCGTAAGTTTCTGACCAACAAATTAAGATGAGAATCACCAGCTGAAGACCAGACAGGAGAACAATACTCAAAACAAGGTAGAATGAAAGAATTAAAACACTTCATCAGAATAGATTGATCACCGAAAATCTTGAAAGACTTTCTCAATAAGCCTATTTTTTGTGCAATTGAAGAAGACACAGACCTTATATGTTTCTCAAAAGTAAATTTGCTGTCAAGAATCACACCTAAAATTTTGAAAGTGTCATACAGATTTAAAGAAACATTATCAAAACTGAGATCCGGATGTTGAGGAGCCACCGTCCTTGACCTACTTACAATCATACTTTGAGTTTTGTTAGGATTCAACTTCATACCCCATAATTTGCACCATGCACTAATTCTAGCTAAATCTCTATTAAGGGATTCACAAACCCCAGATCTACATTCAGGGGATGGAATTGATGCAAAGAGAGTAGCATCATCTGCATATGCAACAAGCTTGTTTTCTAGGCCAAACCACATGTCATGTGTATATAGTATGAAAAGTAATGGGCCAAGAACAATACCCTGTGGAACACCGGATATCACATTCCTATAATCACTATGGTGCCCATCAACAACAACTCTTTGAGATCTATTACTTAAAAAATCAATAATAATGCTAAGAAACGACCCACCCACTCCCAACTGTTTCAGTTTGAAAACAAGGGCCTCATGATTAATACGGTCAAAGGCAGCACTAAAATCAAGGCCAATCATACGAACTTCCTGACCACAATCAAGGGATTTCTGTACAGCATTGGAGATTGTAAGAAGGGCATCACATGCTCCAAGGCCTTTACGATAACCAAATTACAAACTAGGGAGTAGATGATTACCTTCAACAAACCTATTAAGACGTTTTGCCAGAAGACGTTCAAAAACTTTAGATAATATGGGAGTTATGGAAATTGGGCGGTAATTAGTGGGACTTGAGCTACCACAAACACATTTACATAGAGGAGTAACATTACCAATTCTCCAACAAGTGCTAAAAGCTCCTCTTCTTGCTAACTTGCGCAAAATAACAGATAACTTTGGACCTAAAAAATCTGCTGTCTTTATAAAAAACAAAGGAAAAATACCATTTGGGTCTACACCTCCATAACCATCAAGGTCCACCAACAGATCTTTAATCTCACGAGATCGAAAAGCTAAACTAGTTAGTTTAGCCTCAGGAAAACAGGAATGAGGAAGTTCAAGTTTTTCATTACTCTGTTTACTGTCAAAAACATCAGCCAAAAGGGTTGCCTTTTCCTTTGGACAGTGAGTGACTGAGCCATCTGGTTTAAGTAAAGGAGGAACTGTTGCATCTACACCAAAGAGTGCAGATTTAAGGGTAGACCACCATTTATGTTCCTGAGTTGTACCAGAAAGTGTTTCTTTTATGGTTAAATTGTACTCCTTTTCAGTTGAGGCATAAACTCTCTGAGCAAAAGCTCGAAGCTGAGTATAGTTGTTCCAGGTCAAATCTGATCTGTTACCCTTCCAAAGGTGATAAGCCTCCTGCTTCTCCAAACAAGCACGTCTACAATCATCATTGAACCATGGGATACACCTATCAATTATGTTGACTAGATTCTCATTCAAAGGGACAACAGGATCTACACTATTATATAATTGTGACCAATTCAAGCACAAAAGATCATGCAAAATCCCATTCCAGTCTGCTTGGGATTTCATATAAATTTTACAAGAATATGATATATCAGGGACAGGCTGCTCAGTCTTCACTAAAAATGAAATTAAGGCATGATCAGATGTCCCGACTGGAGAACCAACCTTACTAGTTATAACGCCAGGGGAGTCAGTGTATACGAGGTCCAAGCAATTACCAGACCTGTGAGTAGCTTCATTTATGATTTGCTCACAGCCTGATTCAGAGGCAAAGTCTAAAGCTCTTAAGCCATGGCGATCGGTAGGAGAGATAGAACTTAACCACTCCCTATGGTGAGCATTAAAATCACCAACAAAGACAAAAGAAGCCTTTCTATCATCTTCTTGTATCTTAGCCATAATGGTAAGAAGACAATCGAAGATAGAATCATCCATGTCTGGATTCCGGTAGATCGAACACAAATAAAAGTTGTTATGCCTGCCACAAACTTTTATTACCTGAATCTCATGACATCCACATTGATAGCAGGACTTATGAGAAGCAGGGTACTCGGTCCTAATATACACCGCCATTCCCCTGGCCCTAGGGATGGCATCACGTTTCAACATTATTGGCTTCTTAAAACCACTTATAAGGAGCTCATATCCAAGAGGAAGTATAACCTATTGAAAGTGGACCAAACAACTATTATTGTGACTGTTTATACTCAGTACACCCTGGCCCTGGTTTTAAGCCACTTGTGACAAATGAATCTGCCACTAAGTGATAAACATCGACATAGTTTACCCATCTATTCCTCCAATCAGGAAAGTGAATAAGCAAACTATTATTGTTCAAGACAGTATTCTGTACTGAGATGTACTCCTGAGCTGTAACAAGTTACTATAAACCATGGCTGCCAAAGCACCCGAACAATAGAGCCTCACCAAGCATAAATCAATTATATCTTTTGATAACTGACATGCCAATCTTGAATATACTTTGTCCCTGGATGCAAATTTTGAAACCTTTTCAGATGATACTTTATTATGCGGCAAAGGCCAAAAATAAAGCCCTGAGGAGCTCCAAGATGACATTGAAACAATACCAGCAGCTGATCGCAAAATTGCACAACAGAAAGTTAATATGCTGGAGCTCATGCTTGGCATGATAGCTAACTATTGCCCCCTGGTATCAAGGAATACCATCAAACGTAACTCAACATCAGTGAATTCTGTATGATAGGCAATTAGATTACACTACACTACAGGTTTCAAACTTCTGGATCAAATTTATTCAACATTGCCAATGCCAAATTTGAGGCCAATGAAAGGCCTGAAAATCTGTACCAGCTCCGCCTAATAACAGTGGTAAAACACAACCTGCTTCGCAGAGATGGGGGAATCACGCATCATGGGGAGGCTCCGGCTGAAACGAGGAATTGTCTCCTTCACTAGAAAACTTTGTCGTCCTTACCTGGCTGCGTCGTATACGCAATGATCTACCTAAACTACTGAAGCAGCATTATGGCACGGAACTCGGATCACACACCCTGGCGTCCATCAATCCAAAAATCTCACAGGCTCTTGACTTCCTTTTTAGAAGAGCTTCGCACAGGAGAGGTTGCTAAAGTCATGAGAGATGCAGCATTCCACAAATAAAAAGTGCATGTCAAGTCAAAGCAAGTTACCCAAGCTATATCATGATCCTAAGCCATACCATGATACAAAGTTATGCCCTATTTGTAAACTAGCAGCCCACCAAGATGACCGTCATTATCTCAGTGAATGTAAATACCTCCTCGACTCAGATTGGCGATTCATAGCCAAGACTCGCTATGTTGTAGATATTAATGGTGGATCTGACTTGGACACTGAAAACACAGACAGGTCTGACTCTAAGCCAGATCACACCGAGCCATTTTCCAATGCCCTTAGATTAAAAGTATGTCAGTTCCATTATCTAGATGTTTACTTGGCTCCACTATCTACAACAATGCTGGTGGGGTGCCAGCATCATTATAGATAGTGGACCCCCAGCAATATGATCCGTGAATCTATGACCCACACACTTGGAGCAAAGATTAATCCTACCACGCAGTCAGCCTACCAAGCTGATGGTTCATCCCCTCTATAAGTAGTTGGAGAGACCAACACAGACTTTTCTAAGGATAACATCCCAGGTATTGGTCAGACACCTTACTAGTTCTGTTAATCTGCCAGCAGACTTTACCAGTCGTCATACACCTATCTGCACTGATAATTCATGCCAAGTAAGTTCTTTCGTGGACCGCATAAAACACTTCACTGTCCTGCGCACATCTGTATAACACATAATGAATGGTATTGCTAAACTCTTCTTCACTGACAGAAACATTTGGCTTGGCCTACAAGCAGAATGTCCCAATTTGAGGCGCGTGCATAAACACCTTACCCAAGGCACCCGACCTTTCAAATGCCTCACAAACCTAACTAATGTTAAACGCTATCTTCAAGTAGTCTCTGTGTCTTCAGATGGATTACTGGTGATCAAATGAGATAAACCTTTCAATCCTACAGAGCACAGCAATCGTTGTTCCAAGTCAGTTTCTGGATGGTTTACTTATATCTTTACACATACAGCTATCCCATCCTTCTAACCATCAGCTCAGGAGTGTTACCAAGCAGTACTTTTTTGCCCTAGATATGGACAAATACATTAATTCTATCAAATTATGCTGTCACTGCTGTAGAGCTCCAAAGAAAATCCCTACAGTAGCCACTGAACAATCCTCATCAGCACCACCTAAAGATGTCGGCATCTCATTTGCCACAGATGTTTAAAGAAAAACAGTTGATCTTAGTGGTGCGTGAATATGTAACAGCATTCACACTTACTTGTCTAGTGGAAAGTGAATGCCTTGGCCCACTAAAAGATGTACTCATTTCACTATGTATCACACTACTACCCCTACAAGGAGCCCCTGCTATCATTCAAACTGATCCTGGACCTGGCTTTGTTGCCCTGAGAGATGATAACCTCCTGAAGCAGTAAAACATGGTAATTGAGCTTGGCCACTACATAAATAAACAAAATTCCTGTGGCAGGGAAGGCAGTACATGAGCTAGAGGAGGAAATAAAAAAGTCTGACCCATCCTCTAGTTGTGTTTCACCCCTGGAGTTAGTACTAGTCCCTGCACAGCTTAATTCTAGAGTTTGTAGTAGGGGACTGTCTTCTAAAGAAATGCTACTGCAGCAAGACCAGTTCAACATTGCACAGGTCCTTATCTCGGATTGGTCTGTGATAGAAACCCAAAATGACAGTCACACAGTTAACCACGCCCATAGTATACATTCCAAAATACCAAGAAAAACATTCCGCACCCCAAAAACATCCGTGTAGGTGATCTACATTAGTTTACCTAGACAATGATCGCAACAAGACACATGCCAGAGACAGTTACCTAGTTGTATTAGTGGAGGGGGAGTGGTGCAAAATTCAAAAGTTAGCTGGTTCCCAGTTAAGAAATAACTCATACAGAAGCAAACTGTCAGAGTTGTACAAGGTCTCATCCTCCACTCCCACATATATCAGACAATCGGTGAAGGACAGTGCTTATGATGATGATGAGCCTGAGGAGGAGGTTCCCATTCCCTCAAACTAAGATCCAACCCCTCCTGCTATAACAGAGATTCCCACCTATATTGTCGACTCCTCCAGTGGTTCCTGTCTCACCAAACCACACAACCAGTGATGTCTCCCAAGCTACTGCTCCTTCAGCACCAGTGGTTCATGCCCCTCCATACCCTAGCGACACACATGAACCACTGCACAAATCCTCTCGATGATGTCAAGCTCCAAGATACCTAAAGGACTATGATTCTAGGATAGCAATATCTGGGTATCCATATGAGTAGATTGTAAAGACTGATATAACATATACTTTTCGAATTATGGAGACCCTTCTATACTGAGCATCAATATTCTTTAAAATGCCATTATATATTCTTTACCAGGTGAAATGTAATTACCATATGCTAAGTGTTTAAGTACAGACTTTCATACAAAGAACTTTGTGTCCAGTGTCATTGGCATGTAATTAATGTTGTGACTATAAACTGCTAGTAGTACATAATGATTCAATAATTCATGAACTGTAACCAAATCCATCTTTATGGTGTAATTATTTAGCTATAAGTTATAATTTTCCTTTGTGAGTTAATTATGGTTGTATAACTGTGACTGTAGGTAGTGTAGTATATCATTTGGTTTTGCAAACTGGTAACATGGGTAAACATACGTGGCTCCGTTAACATTATAGTTGCCAATGCTATATTTGAGTACAACTTACAATCTATCTCAGACAATTGCTTTTAATTATTGTTCTCAACATTAAGAATGTATACTAACATTCTGTATATGCAAGTTAGCTAATTTTACTGTTCATTACTTATAAATATATCTTTAATTTACATTAGATTACTACCATAAACAATATTTACAGAGTGTAACTCATCAGTTGCATTGTTCATAACTGTAGTTTTAAGTAACAGGGTTATTGTAAACTCTTATCATTAATTTACCCACTGTTAGTGTGGTTAACAACTGTAGTCTTGCATGGAATTGTGAGTAGGTCTCTCTTCCATGGATTGTCATCTTGTAACTGAGAGAAGTAATGTAAATTTACTGACATTGACAATACAATTTATCGGTAATATTGGAGTTGTGTAGTATTATTACCTGTATGGAAGGAAGAACCCAGATTGGTGCTGGGACACTTGCACAAGGGGAACCAGAGGAGAAGTAGGCTACTAGTTTCCTTAAAGTCATGGAGGACCTACCTGAAGACCTAAGGGAGCCAAAGACTTCATTAGACCAAACTCGTCCTCAACAACCTGCACGGTCATGGGCGAAGAGCTTCAAGCTTCCAAATGGGTGCAGCATAAATTAGGGGTTTCCCCCACACCAGCAAAGCCTGAAAAACTTGCTGATGTAGATTCAAGGACTCCAAGTCCCTGCAGTGTACTCCGCGGGGACTGATCCAGGGTTGTTTACACAGGAGATTGAAGCAGCAAAAGACTTCAACATAGTCTGACTCCGACGAACGCTTTGCAATTTTTTTCCCCTTCAGGTCGTATAACGACCACTGCACTGGAGGCCATGACATACATTCAGCGCACAGGGATGATTGCAAACAATCATGCTCCTTAAAATTCACAAAAAGGGAGTGTGAATATACAGCTACAGGCGGTTTAGCTATAAACTAGTTGCAGCGCCCACCCTTCCCATGGCAAACACAAACTTCTTGTTTCCATTCCATTAAATAACAGCTATCACTTTCCTGAAAGAGAAAGAAAATTTAAAGTTTTTGTAAGGAGCCGACTGTACATGCATAAATATCAGCTGCCGAATCAAAAGTGAAGGCTCTCCGGCTGGAAAGAGGGCGGGACTACTCACTCCGCAACCTAACTAGCTGCACAACAGCTTGTTATCCAACTTTAACAACCGACACCAACTCACGCTGAATCAATCTAATTAAAGGACGAGGGTTTGTATGCAACATAAGAACAAATAATAATCTTGCCTCAAGAGTAAACATAATACAAAAATCTGTATGCTTTTACAATTTTGATGCTGTATACCAACAAACTGCTATTTTACAAAAGGCCTTAACAACTTACTGTCAACAGTGCCTGACCAGTCAACAAATGGGGAAGCCAGTCCTGAGAGAGCTTAGAAAGTAGCCTCACTAGTCAGGTTTAACTAATTATTAATGACAATAACATATAAAAATTCTTAACAAAGCTCAAACTGGGCAAAGTGTTTGCCTTCAACTTTTAAAGAGGCTCTAAATTTCTCAAATGGTTAGCCTACAGAATTTACTATTAAAGATAAAAAAACTGAAATTTGTTAACAAGAAGTCATTCCTAAAGAGTTTACTGAATTATAGATGGGTATTCTGTCAAAAGTCTGTAATCTGATTATTTACTAAACATTGTTAATAACAGATGACTGCCCTTCATTCTCTGTAAAGAACCACTGGGTCATTTGAGCTATTTTTAGCATTTCTATGACTTTGGAAAGTTTGGCCAATTCAAAGAAATGATCAAAGAAAAACATTTCGACCAAGAATCTGATCTTCTATAGCTTCAAATTCATTATTCCTTAAAGTTGCTTATTCATAAAAGATAAGAGGTCAAACAATTCCCATAACACTTCCAACAACTGAGATACCATGTACATACATCAATACTGTTTACATTAAAAGATCTAGGCTCCAGTAATTAATTGAGTATGAGAATTTAAAAGTGAAAAATTTTAAAAATATAACCAATCAAGAAATTACTAGATATGTCAAAGCTGTCATTAAAATTCTTAGATATAAACTGACTTTACAAAGTTTTGCTTTGAAAACTAATGTATTGCTTCCTATGATACTTAGAAGGAAATTCTAACAGGAGCAATTGAGTTGATCTATCAATACCTGATGTTGTACGGGACAATATTTCTAAGAGATCTAAAGCATCTCAGCATTTACCTATCAAGTATTTTTTTAAAATATTCCATTGTTCTCCATATTAGGCCAGACAACTATTGTATGTTTGAATGGGTATCAAATTTCCTAAATATCTTTGTTAAATACCATAATCTTTCCATCTGACTCCTTTTCTGGAAATGAAAACTAATATTCCAATTGGATTGAAATCTTACTGGGGGCGCTGATATTTCAGCTCGAGTTATAGCCATCCTGAAAGTCAGTAAGTAAATGTAATATAATATAATAACGTCAAAATAAACTTTTGCATGAGGAAAATAAACCCTACAGAATCTATAAATTAGGAAAATATCAGTAATTCTGACTGGTCTGACACTGCCGCAGGACAAAAGTTTAAGACTTGTAAAATAGGTTTGCATCAAACTAAACTAAGAACTAATTAGATGTGGTTGGGACTGATTAATCAGGCAGTCATGTTCTTGAATCCTGGGACTAAAGCTACAGGACATAACTGCTGTAGTATAATCCACTTCAACTTCCTTTTCAGGCAACTTCAAGGGCTGCAAATATAATCAACATCAATTTCTTTTTCAGGTAACTTCAAGGAAAAAGCATACTTGAACAGTTCAGGTGATGTTGATCCAGCGACACAATTAATTTCCTGTAAAGGGAAATACATACATGAATAAAACACTTTGTTGTTACTTTTAACCCTTTTACCCCCAGGCTATTTGGAAATTTCCAACCCTTAACCCCCAGGGGTTATTTTTTAATCAAGCACATTTTGCAGTATATATTTTTCAAATTGCTCTAACAGCCTTAATTTTCGTCATAGAGAGGTCAGGTTGGTCTCATTCTCTTGAAAAATGCCTGAATTTTCTCAAAATATTATAAAAAAAAAAAAATTGTAAATAGCAGTTTTTTTGCAGGGACGTACCGGTACGCCCATGAGGGAAAGGGATGTGTTTTGTGAAACGTACCAGTACGTTCTTTTGGGGGTAAAAGGGATAATAAGTAATGGCATAATAAAAAAAGGCTTAAGGATATTAGTATAAACAATTTCTTGAGTGGTATGGATCTACGACATACTGAAAATGAGGACCTGTCTTTTTTTCTCTCTTTCTATCTTTCTTTCAAGATGTAGAATTATAATATTGAACAGAGAAATGGTCTAGCATATCCAAATCAAAACAAAGCACCAAAGCAAATTCTTTTAATTAATGTTTGATAGCTTCAATATTTACAGTACCTAAATATAATTCATTACTTTATCACAGATCTTTCATTGAAGTTTCTTCTTTTAGATTACCAATGAGACTTCAAACATTAGAACACTTACTTTAACCTTGTAGAAATGGCTAAAAGTTCCTGCAGTATTTCAAGCTGCTTATCGTCTTAATTAGTTCAGTATAGGTGTTTCACGAGATAACCAATGGAGTTGACATGTGAAGGTCGTCTCTTACTAGAATCTGTTCTAAATTAAACAAAAATTATGTTGAGTATTCATTACAAAATATGATTTTACATATTGGCCATATTGCACAAGGATTTAATATTAGGTAACATTAAAAATAAGTTGGCTACCTTATTGATTGGATTAAATTACTTGCACAAAACTCTTGATATACGTAAGAACAAGCTTCTTTATTCTAATTGAATATTTGAATGAGGTATTTTTTCAAACTAATTAAACAAGATATTTCTTTAATAAGAGTAAAACTGTTGTAAGAGATTAACAAGATCACCAAATCAGATTCCATATAGCTAATATTATGAATTTGACCTTCCACGAAGGACAGTTGGGTGAGACAGGAAGACCACAAAGGAAACAGACAAATCAATTAAGTAAAAAAAACAATGTATTTAGGGGAAATGTCCCCTTTCAAACAAACTGTACTGCTCATAAGACACTAAAAAAGATAAAATCATTCCAGGAAATGTCCTTGTAAGCAGTTTTAAGGATTTTTTAATCCTTTTCCAAAATGACAAATTCGAAGATAATTTGTATTTTTCCTAACCATACAAACCTTAGCTATTTACAAAGGGTTATTACTTTTAGCGTAGCTGAAATGGCGAGCCATTAGAATTTAACGAGGGTGTATTACCCCCGCGCTAGTTAGCGGGGGGGTAGGGGAGTGGTAGCTAGCTACCCCTCCTCCCCCTCACACACAGGTGAATACTCACTTTCACTTAGAGGTAGGACTTGTCTTGGGGGACAGGGCTGGCGGGCAAATATGTGTAAATAGCTAAGGTTTGTATGGTTAGGAAAAATACAAATTATCTTCGAATTTGTCATTTGTTCCGTAACCGAAATACAAACCACGCTATTTACAAAGGGTGACTTATCCCTTAGGAAGGGTGGAAAGTCCCCAGCCATACTGGCTTTGGCTTTACCCGGGGACTCAGAATCCGAGTGAGTCGCACTCGAGAAAAGGAGTCCCTGCACCTCACAAGTTCCTTGCACCGCAAGGAACCATGTGGCCTACGTAAGCTTGTGTGTGAAGGAAGAAGTGTGACCCGTCTTAGGCAGTTGACCTGGAGTTCCAGAAGGAACTCTGGGTTAGGACGTTCCCAATACCACCTCGTCAGGGTATGGGGGACGCGACAGTATTGACTCAATACTCGGAACACAAGGAAGCATGGTTTACCTGCAGAGGTTCGAGGTCAGCTATGCAGAGACCAGGATGCTGCTTCCCCGTAGAGGGGATGATGAAGAAAGAAGTAAGGGCCAGACATACTTCTTTCGTTCATGCAGACTAAAACCTGATAACAATGCCCTCAACCTTCTGCTACCTGTCCAAAAAGGAGCCTGAGGTTAGACCAGCTGTTGTGTAGCCACCACAGAGCGATAGAAAACGTATCGAGACTCCTGTGGGTCACGCCCTGCAGGAAGCGGGCTGCGAAGGTCATCAGACGCTTCCAGACTCCAGCTTGTAGCACCTGCGTCACAGAGTAGTATTACTCGAAGGCGAGGGACGTTGCGATGTATCCAACATCGTGCTGTAGGGCGACGTGACGGGGGAGGGTCTGAAGACAGGTCGAGATGAATGTCCTTGAGTCCGGGCTGAAGAGGTATACTGGTGACTCTCCCCCCATGTCCTCCTTGTGTTCCCAAATCGGCTGCAACTGAGGCCAAACTGCAGCTGTTCCCAGCGCTAACCTCTCGATTCCTGTACTGGCAAGAAAGAGAAGGTCTTGGGACATCAGACACAGAATGGAGACTCAAAATCTTGAATGAATCGGACCGAAGGGTCGGGACCCTTAGATTCTGAGTCTAGCCAACAACTCAGGAGCGAGCCTGAATGTTGCCTTCCCCTCTTCCTTAGAAAGGGGGGGAGTAGTAAGAGACCAAGAAGATTGCTTACACACTGGCCGTGGCCAGAGTGAGCAGAAGACCCAAGGCGGAATACAATCCGAGGCCTGTCGTAAAAGGGTCTTGAGAAGATCTCTTAAAGGACTAAAAGTCCGAGCCATGCTCCAAGTTGGAGGTCTTCCTCCGACTAGGGCAGGGACGATCGTAGCTTCGCATGAGCGAGGATAGATCCAGCGGGCAGGAAAAAGTTATTCCTTTAAGCCTGAAGGTCAGGGAAAGGCTGAGCGACAGGCTTCATTGCCAAGAGCGGAAAGGAGTTTCCTCCCGCCGAAAGGCAATAAGACCGTTATTGCTGGAGAAGAGGCCTCACGGGAAGAGGTATATCTCCCACGGCACCAACCACCTTAGACTCTTCACTTTGCCTGGGAGACCCCTGTGGATGACTATCGCAGATGACGCGACCTCCGTACCGCGACTGTAGCGGGTTGTCTCTTCTAGAGGAGGAAGCGTAGTGTCTCCAGGCATGAAGCCGAAGCGACGCCCCGGTTCGGGAGAGATGTCGCAGTGTGGTTGCTTGAGTAGTCTGCGCCGTGGGAGAAGCTCTCCCGGGAGTTCCGTCAGGGGAAGCAGAGGGTCCAGAAACCGTTCTGCGCATAGTCCCAGTGGAGCTCTCCCATTGAAAGGTTGACAGACAACCTGGTTTTGTTGAGACCCATTGTCCGCAGACAAAAAGGAGGGAAGACGCAGGCGTCGAAGTTGTCCCACCATCACCGGAATGCATCTTGCCAGAGTCTCGGGGTCTGAGACTGGGGGGGAAAACTAGCGGAAGCTTGAGGTTCCAAGCTGTCGCGATCAGGTCCCCCAGACCAGCACTTGCTGGTTACCCAAGGTCAAAGACCCCTAGGTACACTCTCTCTATGAGGCTCTGCTCGGATAGTCTGAGAGAAACATTCCCCTGCCTGGAATGAGAGAGCCGATGGTGGAATTGAGAGAATCTCAATCATCCCGGTATCTCTACTGCAAGATGTGAAGGTGTGAAAATGCGTCCCCTACTGGTTAGCATGAAGTCGACACGCAACGGGGCGACTTGGCAGGAGCGGTAGGATCTGAAGAGGGGCCAGACTAAGGCCCTTAAGCCTGCCTGAATGATGGAGAGGTATCCTTCAGGTCTTGACCATAGGCCTGGACCGGAACATGCCCCCCCCCCCCCCCTTTCCTTTGACGAGTCCGAGAACCGCATCAAGAATGTGGGGAAAGGACGAGAATATCCACTACCATCAAGAGGCTCCATAGGTCAACACCCATTGCAGGTTTAATAGTTCCGCTGGTCCCATAGGGCCAGGGAGTCCGGTTAAACATTGCCTGAAGCCACCGGAACTTGGATCGCCCCACATGGAACTTATCCTGAGGCGACCGTTCGGACTATAAACGGGTCAATGAGGAAAGAAGAACTAGGAAACGTTCCAAGGTAGGGCTGAAAACTCTGCTTGACTGAGAACAGGTACTGCGACTCTCCTCAGTCTTGCCACAGTCAACCGAAAGGAAGGCTCGGAGGATGTGGTAACAGAATCTGGCGTCCCCAGGTGGTCACCCATCCAAGTACCGACGTTGCTTAACCTCGCTGGACGGACGAGAAGCGGGGTTTCCAACGTGGTAAGGCGGTTGACTCAATATCATGGCCAGATACTCCAGATGTTGAGGCAGAGGAAGAGAAGGCTCCAAGCAAAATACCATGAGCCCACACTCATGGTCAGCATTCGGAAGCTTTTCCCGGCGCTGAAGAAGGTCGAAACCCGAGCCTACCGGAGTTGACCAGCCCTCCAAACAGCAGAGGAGGCGGAAGTCTGCACCTGAGCGGCCAAGAGGAAGGCAGGGAGAGTTCTCTGGGGAAACAAACCTGCTATGCCACGGCGGGATAGCCACACTGCATCATAAGCAGGAATACTTGCAGTTTAGGCTGAATTCGACGAGCACCCTGGAAGATGGATGGAATGGAAACTGAAAGTACCCGTCCTTCCGATCCAGGGTTAAAGGAGTCCTGTCGCCTCGTTACCAGTCTGATCGATTCTGCTGGTCTACGCTGGCCGAAGTTTGTTCGACAAACTTGATCAGGGCTGAGAGGTCGACTATGGACATCCCCTCTCAGATCCTTCCTTACAAGAAAGGATCGACTGAGGGGGCCGGGGGTGAAGCCGTCGATGATCCTAAGGAAGACCTTCGCCTAAGGTATGGATCATTCTGCCCAACCGGGCAACTCTGCTGATGCTATGGCATAGAGGTTCAGAGACACTGAATTCGCTGACAGAGACGGCAGGCGCGATATCCTTGGCTACTCACAGAGATTGTGCGGGAATGGGCATCGGGAAGCTGTCATTCGGATGAGTAACCTTAAGCATCCTCCCAGCGAAAAAAACCTGCAATCCTAGAGTTCGTGAACTCCTTTTAGGACTATGCCCCCCCGGGGGAGTCTCCCGTGCCATCTGTTCCTGACAGGAGGAAACTGCAATTGGACACCTTGTCCCAGTTGTCGTAGCCGATAACTTAGGCCGACGTGGTTGAAAGAAAAAGGAAGCTGGAGCCCTGCAGAGTCTGGAAGAAAGCGCCTTGGAGGAGTGAAACCGGAAGTCGATTTACTCCGCACAGCAGATGTTTAAGTCTCTGTCCTTGGGCAAAGACAAAACTCTTCTCAAGGATGGAAGGGTGTCTGAGGTCGTTGACCTCCACAGATGAGACACCCGAAGGAAGCCTTCAGTCAGTGCGTCCAGATGGTACAACATCGAGCTTGTCCGCAAGTAGATACTTAACGACGAAAGGCCAAGGTGCCTGAGCTCGAGAGGAGGAAAGTACCCTTGATCTTCCTGTAGCTTCCTTGAACCAAACCTCGGGCCGTAACCGAGGAGGGAAAGAACCTGGTAAGCTCCCAGAGGAAGAGGTAAGCAGTCACCCCTTGTCCGATGGAGAAATCTTCAACGGAAAGCCCCCCCGCCAAAAATCCTTCCAGGGCGGGAGAAGGAGAGAGTACTCGTGCAGGAGAGGGGACCCTCGAGACCGACCTCTTGGGAACCAACTTCGCCCTGGGGGAAGTCACCACGAAGTCCACTCCTCTCTTTCTCTTCAGCGTAGGAGAGACAGCCGCTGGTTTGTTACCCTGGCCGGTGAGTGCTGGTTTCATAACCCTCATTAACGCCCGTGCCAGCGGATCAAACCATGTCTGCTGCTCCAAGGACACAGAGTCCGAAATCCTCGCTAAGGTGAAAGGGATCGGGCGATCCTTTGGAGAGGACACGACGGTTCCTGCCTGAAAAGAAGGTGGGAAGAATGCTGTACTGACCTGTCTTCGTCCTGCACTACCAACCTGTGCTTGGATGGAGGTGATCCCGAGTGCCGCCTAGGAGCACGCGTCCCTGCTGCTACCACCGGCTGTGGAATTCGCCGCGAACTATGGTCGCGCGAGGGCGAACGGTCGCGCAAAGGCGAATGGTCGCGCGGGCGCACAGGCGAGTGGTCGCGCGGGCGCGCAGGCGAGCGGTCGCGAGGGCGCGCAGGCGAGCGATCGCGCGGGCGCGCAGGCGAGCGATCGCGTGGGCGCGCAGGCGAATGGGCGTGACGGCGAGGGATCGTGCTGCCGCGTAGGTGAAGAAGATCGCTGGCGGTAAGCGATGGCGAGCAGCATGTGTAGGTGAATGATCGCGTGATAGGGTGCGATGGTGATCAGCATCCGCAAGAGGGCGAGCGTTCAGGGTTGTGCGATGAGGAGCAGCATGCGTAAGCGGGCAATCGTGCAGGGTTGTGCGATGGCGAGCAGCATGCGCAGGTGAATGATCGCGTGAAAGGGTGCGATGGTGATCAGCATCTGCAGGAGGGCGATCGTTCAGGGTGGTGCGATGAGGAGCAGCATGCGTAAGCGGGCAATCGTTCAGGGTTGTGCGATGGCGAGCAGCATACGCAGGTGAATGATCGCGTGAAAGGGTGCGATGGCGATCAGCATCCGCAGTTGAGGGTCGCGCGATGGCGATCAGCATCCGCAGTTGAGGGTCGCGCGATGGCGATCAGCATCCGCAGTTGAGGGTCGCGCGATGGCGATCAGCATCCGCAGTTGAGGGTCGCGCGATGGCGATCAGCATCCGCAGTTGAGGGTCGCGCGATGGCGATCAGCATCCGCAGTTGAGGGTCGCGCGATGGCGATCAGCATCTGCAGTTGAGGGTCGCGCGATGGCGATCAGCATCCGCAGTTGAGCTAGTAGCTGGCGAACCATGTTCCTTCAGAAGTGTTGGAGAACGTTGGCGTGCCAGCTGTAACACACGTGGGCGATCCGGAGATCGCTGGCGAGCTGATGATCGCTGACGAGCTGACGATCGCTGGCGAGCTGATGATCGCTGACGAGCTGATGATCGCTGACGAGCTGATGATCGCTGACGAGCAGAAGGCTACGCGTGGAAGCCTGCGCAAAGAAGAAGAGTCCTTGACCCCGACCTGAACCGAAGTTCTAGATCGCGAGGGCGAACGTGGGCGCACAGGGCACGTAACAGGAACCGCAGGGAAGATCATCTTGAAAGCGCTGACGAACAGGAGAGCGCTGACGAACAGAAGGGCGCGCAGGGAAACCCTGACACGCAAGGGAAGAACCCCCGTGGGGGCAACCCTTTGCCCCGAAGGGATCGTTGTCCGCCGGGAGACTGATGTCCGTCGGAAGACCGCTGTCCGTCGGGAAGACCGTTGTCCGTCGGGAAGACCGTTGCCCGTCGGAAGACGAGATTAGACTGCTGTCCATCTGCACCAAGACGGAAGATCGAGAAAAAGAAGTTGTAGGCTGCAAACGGAGATTCAAAAAGGCGCCTCAAGCACCCTTATAAGGAGATGTGAGGCCCTTACGACGAGGCGGACGGAGGGCCTTACGGCGAGGGAGGCCAACAGCAACAGCAACAGAAGAAACCTCCGAAGAGGAGTCTCTATGAGTGTACTCTCTCGCGAACGAAAGAGAAACACTTCGTGGAAGAGACTGGTCAGCCAGTGACCTAAAAGGGGCAATCCTCCGAAGAGGAGCTCCTGCAGTTGCCCAGCCCCTTGAGCGAAACTGCAGGTGCGACCGCTCAGCACCAAGAGCATAGTCGCACGAAAAAAAGGCAAGAGAAGAACCCCCCAAAAGAGGAAAAGCTCAAGCCTGGACAGGAAAAAACTTCCCTCGGAAGGAAAGTTATCCGCCCAAGGAGGCAAGCCTCCTGACTGTTCTAAAATGAACTGGAGAGCTGTCCGTCGACACGGGAGTACTACCAGTAGAAGGAGACACGCCCCTGACGACAATACAAGGGGGGAGGCAGCAACAGCCGAATTCCCAGGACTCAACCAGACAGCTCACACCGTTGCTATATTACAGAAACGAACTAGATCGGTAACTGTAAAAAAAAAAATAAAACAAATAATATTAGTACACATTCATTCCCCCGGGAAGGCTCCGAAGAGGAATCCCGAGGAAAAGGAACAAGAATTACACAACAGGCACGTGCCCTCACAACCACTTACACTCGCGGAAGGAGAGCTGTAACCAAAACAGAATTATAACAATTATAATTATGTAACTATGTAATTATGTAATTTAAAAATGAATGAACACTAAAGAAAAAAACGAAAACCCCGAAAGGAATCGTTCTACAAGCTGAAAAATTAACAACTACAATTAGATTCATAAACTAATTGAGACAAAATGTACGGCGTAGCAACCCCACCCACACGGGAAGGAAGCTACAAGGGCGTAGTAAAACATAGTAAAAGGGTGAACGACCTCAAGAGAGAGAGAGAGAGAAAGACCGAAGTCAAACTCGATCGCAACCCATAAAATTAGGCCGTGGTGGCCTAACTGCCGAGGCCTCCACGTAGATATCGTACACTACACACACACATCTGAAAAGGAAACTTACTTATTTCTATACTCAAATATATATACAAACATGAAAACATGTTTACATATATATTGAGTAAAAGAAAAGTAAGCGATTAAGTAAAGACAAAACAGACAATGGCTGCCAAGCGAGGACCAAGACAGAGACGTCTGTCACAGTCCGAGCCAAAAGTGAAAGTGAGTATTCACCTGTGTGTGAGGGGGAGGAGGGGTAGCTAGCTACCACTCCCCTACCCCCCCGCTAACTAGCGCGGGGGTAATACACCCTCGTTAAATTCTAATGGCTCGCCATTTCAGCTACGCTAAAAGTAATAACCCTTTGTAAATAGCGTGGTTTGTATTTCGGTTACGGAACAAACCAGTTTTCTCACCGTGGTTTTTCGTCTACCTGTATATTTCTTTGTTGTTTCCTCCAACTGAATGTTCTATTTATCATCTTTCTCTTTGCTTTAGTTTTGCTTTAGATTTATTTAAGAACAAACCATTCCAAAGAGGCAAAATAATCCAATACACTTGAAGTAAAGTCAGTCCTCCTTATCCGCAGATTCTTTCTTTGCGATTTTGCAACACAACTGTCACAACCGTATAATGTATTACATAAAAATCACATACTGTATTCACGGGTTCGTGAGAAGTAACCTCATTGCGCAACGATTTAAAACCGACCGCACTCCTTTGCATCTAGCTTGCTTCACACCACTTCCCTCTCTGCACAGCACAACATCTCATCTCTTACTGACTCAGTACGAACCAAACATAAATGATCAGTCCGTACCGTACTTTTGTTTTTTTATTTACAAAAGTAAGTTATGTATCAAACAAGTATGTACTGTACTTTTGTATTTTCTGCACATTATCCAAATATGGGATAACTATGAATGTATTTTTTTCCACAGCTATGTAGATCCTGAACATATTTTAAATTTACCGGGTTAATGTACTGTAGCCTTGGAGGAGAGCTAGGTCTCTAACACTTAGGTGCAGGTGGAACACAATGTTGGGAAGCAGCAGGAACAATGAGGAAATAGGGGATAAGATCCTGCTTGCTGTTTCCTATCACTAGGTTGAGACAATGGTGTTACCTTTAAAACTTACTAGCTTGGCTAGTAATAATAATAATAATAATAATAATAATCTGGTCTGAATGCCGAGATCAATAAGGCACTGGAAAATATTTGCCATCCTTTAAAAGGACTACTGGAGGAGGTGACGAGGTCTTGGGTAAAGTAGAACCCCTGGAGCGATAAGTTATAGGGCAAACAATATATGGACACACAATGGTGGTGGTATGTTCAGCATGTAAGTGGCAGGATGTGCAACGTGCTTTGATTGGTAGTAGGCTTGTAGATACGTCTCCGAGGCTTTGTGGGAGAGCGGATTCGGGGATTTTTTGCAGGACCATGGACGCACTGATGAGCCAGTGCTAGCTCGCAAACAAGGAGATACAGTAAATGATGTTGATCTTTCTGCACAAAGGATTTCTTTGGGAACAAATACTTCACTACAGTATGTCCCTGATATGGCAAGATGGCGCTAGGGATCCTGAGGGGTGACAGGAAGGTCTGACGATACAGAAGACTTTGAAAGGGAATACTGTAATACGTCCCCAAAAATGACAATGGTGGTGTAAGAGGAAAATAATGGCCACAGCTGAAGGAAAAGGGGTGCGATTTGGTGTACGCTGAGGAGATTTGCACGTCAAACACACAGGGGAAACTTCTGGAATACTGTATAACCAGAAAAGTCTCCTTGATGTCCTACGTCAGATATAGAGTTGCTCGTATGAGCTAAGCACACTTGTAGGGGGGTGGCAAACGAGCAGAATTAGTAAAGTCAGATGATAACGGATGTACGTCACCCGGTGCATTATCCATGGATAGAATACAAGCATACGACAAAGGATCACATACAAGAAGTAGAATTCTCGGGCTTGGTAAGGATGTCAGGAGAAACTACAGCAACAAACTCATTAACAAATACTTGGTCATTATCCTTCATTATCGAGTTTTTGGGAAACTCCCGTAACGATGGATCAGACAAAAGAAGTTCAGAGCTAGAAAGAGAAAGCTTAAGCTTCTTATTCGAAGTAGAATGATTGGGTTTATTCTTCTTCCTACATCCACTAAACTTCTCCCATGGGGTGAACAATCACTCCCTGCACACATCAAAAGGGGAATCCATAGAACACCTATGAACTTTACACAAAGGACAAAGGGGACAAAGATCAACGTCGATGTGGATTGTGAAGGTACCACAAAAGTGCCCTTTAATACCAGGACTGGTATGCCTGAATACTTGTTTCACACTCATACTGGTAGACGATAAAGATTAAAACAAGGCACTGAAAAGGAAGTCAGTAACAGAGGACCAATCACTGTGGCGACCAGAAGCAGAGAGGGATCTCGGCCGCAAGCTCCAACTCATCGGTACACATAGAGGGTGGGCGACGCAACCATACCAGTTGCCAGACCCTTGATAATTCTTCAACTGGTCGTACCACGCTATGGCAGAAATAACCTCGATTAAATGACAAAGGTTTGTATCCGATAGTAACACACTTTCTTACTCTCGTTTCCTCAGTCTCATTCAACTACATATGGTCTGACACCCACAACACACTAACTTTTAAACTTAGCAATAAGATGTTTCACTTTATTAGTAACAGGCTGTGCCAGAACTAGCCTCAATTAAATCATGAAGGTTTGTATCTGCGTAGGAACAAACACACTTTTTTATTCTTCTTTTTATCAGGCCCATTCAACTACATATGATCAGTACACTTACACAATAACTTTTAAACTTACCAGTAAGATATGCCAGTTTATTAGAAGTACGTTTTGCAAATAGCTTCATCATAATCAAATAACCGCTGTAGAAACCTCTTTAGTCAACTTAATTTCAAAATGAAAAATGCAGATTCCTTTTCTTGATGTTTGTCTTTCTTGAGTCACGTCTCACACAAGCTGTTCTACCTTATTCTGAATCAGCATGTGTTCATCATCATCATCTCTTCCTATGCCTTTTGAAGCAAAGGGCCTCAATTAGATTTCGCCACTCGTCTCTATCTTTAGCTTTTAAATCAATACTTCTCCATTCATCATCTCCTACTTCACGCTTCATAGTCCTCAGACATGCAGGCCTGGGTCTTCCAACTATTCTAGTGCCTTGTGGAGCCCATTTGAAACTTTGGTGTAATAATCTCTCTTGGGGAGTGGGAAAAGCATGCCCAAACCATCTCCATCCCCTCACCATGATCTCATCAGCAAATGGCACTTGAGTAATCTCTTTTCTAGTTTCAATTATAATCCTTTCCTGCCATTTAACTCCCAATATTCTTCTGAGGGCTTTGTTCTCATATACTGTATACAAAATCTTTTGGATATTGTTTAACTGTCATACCATGACTCATGTCTATACTGTAACACAGCTTATAGCCTGTTTTTTATATGCAATTTTAGGCGATTTCATTTACAAATATTACTTAACCTAACTGTATTAAAGGTCATAGTTCCTAAATACTTCAATTATTCCACCTCATTAATCCTTTCTCCTTCAAATGATATTTCATCTTCCATTGCATATTCCATTCTCATCATGTCTTTTTTTTATTTATCTTGAGCCCAGCGTACAATTATATTTCATGCATTCTGGTAAGTAAGCATTGTAAATCCTTTAGGTCAGCTAATTTCCTGTGTCATCAGCATACTCTAGGTCAGCTAATTTCCTATTACCAATCTAGTACAATCCTTCTCCATCATCCCCAACTGTGCTATGCATTAAAAAATTCAAGAGGCGGATAAACAACATAATTGACAAGCATGGTAAAATGACAAATTCGTAGGTAATTTGTATTTTTCCTAACTATACAAACCTTAGCTATTTAATATGGGTATTACTTTTGGCGTAGCTGAAATGACGAGCCATTAGAATTTCAACGAGGGTTTACTACCCCACTGCTAGTTAGCGGGGGGTAGGGAGGGTAGCTTGCTAACCCCCCCCCCCACACACATCTGTGCTTGCGCTCACTTTGCTTAGGGGTAGGACTTCACGGGGGATAGGGCTGGCGGGCAAGTTTGATTAAATAGCTAAGGTTTGTATAGTTAGGAAAAATACAAATTACCTACGAATTTGTCATTTGTTCCGTAACTGAAATATAAACCACACCATTTAATATGGGTAACTCACCCCTTAGGAAGGGTGGTAAGTCCCAGCCAGTACTGGTTTTGGCTTTGCCCGGGGACTCAGTATCTGTGTGTGTCAGCACTCAACAATAAGGAGTCCCTGCACCTCGCTAGAACCTTGCTGCGCAAGGGCTGCGGCCTACGTAAGCTGTGTGTGAAGGTCTGAAGTGTGACTCGTCCTAGGAAGTTGACCTGTAGTCCTTTAGATGGAAACTTTAGGCTAGGACTCTCCCAATACTACCTCGTCAGGGTATGGGGACGTGACAGTATTAGCTTAATACGTACTAGGAACACAAGGAAACATGGTTTACCTGCAGTGGTTCGAGGTCAGCTGTGCAGAGAACCCAGGATGCTGCTTTCCCCAAGAGAGGGGAGGATGAAGAAAGGAATAAGGGCCAGACAAACCCTTTCATTCATGCAGACTAAGACCGGGTAACAATGCCCTCAACCCTCTGCTACTTGTCCATTAAGGAGCCTGAGGTTCAAACCAGCTGTTGTGCAGCTACCACAGGGCCTCCTGTGGGTCACGTCTTGCAGGTAGTGGGCTGTGAAGGTCGTCTGACACTTCCACACCCCCGCTTGTTGAGCTGAAAAGTTCTTCTTGAAGGCCAGGGACGTAGCTACGCCCCTGACATCATGTGCTCTAGGGCGACGTAACGGAGGAGGGTCGGGATTCAGGGACAGATGGATTACCCTACAAATCCATGCTGAGATAGTATTCTTGGTAACCCTCCTCTTTGTTCTCCCAGTGCTCACAAACAATGCCTGCACTTGGAGACGAACTGCAGCCATTCTTTTGAGATATAGCCTCAGACTCCTTACTGGGCACAGTAGGAGATGGTCTGGGTCATCTGTTACACAACGAAGACTCGAAATCTGGAAAGAGTCGAACCGAGGGTCCGGCACTCCCGGATACTGAGTCTTAGCAACAAACTCAGGGACGAATCTGAACGTTACCTCCCCCCATCCCCTTGATTGGGCGATGCCATACGAGAGACCATGAAGTTCACTGACTCGCTTGGCCGAGGCCAAAGCTAGTAGGAACACCGTCTTCCAAGTTAGGTGGCGATCTGAAGCCTGGCGTAATGGTTCGTAGGGAGGTCTCCTAAGAGACCTGAGAACTCTAACCACATTCCATGGATGAGGTCTCACTTCTGACTGAGGGCAGGTAAGTTCATAACTTCGTATGAGTAGGGAAAGTTCCAGCGAAGAAGAAATGTCCACTCCTTTGAGCCTGAAGGCTAGACTTGAGGCCGAGCAATAGCCTTTCACTGCCGAGACTGAAAGGCACATTTCTTCTCGCAAATACACGAAGAACTCCGCTATTGCTGGAATAATGGCATCAAGTGTAGAGATACCCCTTGCACGACACCAACCACAGAAAACTCGCCACTTTGCCTGGTAGACCCCTGCGGATTACCTTCCCAGGTGTCCAGACATCCTGTTCGCAACTTGTTGCGAAAATCCTCTCTCCGCGAGGAGATGCTGGATAGTCTCCAGGCATGAAGTCGAAGCGAAGCTACGGCTTTGTGAAAGATGTTGGCATGTGGTTGTTTGAGTAGCTCGTGTAGTGGAGGGAGTTCTCTCGGAAGTTTCATTAGCAGTTGCAGAAGGTCTGGAAACCATTCCGCGTGATGCCATAGCGGAGCTATAAGGGTCATCGAGAGATTGACCAATATTCTGGTCTTGTTGAGTACCCTCCTTATCAGACAGAACGGGGGAAAGGCGTACACGTCGTTTGTCCCACCGTTGTTGGAAGGCATCTTGCCAGAGTGCCTTGGGATCCGGGACTGGGGAGCAGTACAGAGGGAGCTTGAAGTTCAGCCCTGTAGCGAACAGATCCACAGTCAGGGAACCCCACAAAGTCAGAACTTTGTTGGCTACTAGATGATCCAAAGACCACTCGGTACTCACTATCTGAGACGCTCTGCTCAGACTATCGGCGAGCACATTCCTCTAGCCTGGAATGAAGCGAGCCGATAGTGGAATCGAGTGGACTTCGGTCCATCTCAGTATCTCTACTGCGAGATGGGATAGCTGCTCTGAAAAGGTACCTCCTTGCTTGTTGATGTAAGCCACTACTGTGGTGTTGTCGCTCATCACCACCACAGAGTGACCCGCCAGGTAATGTTGGAACTGCTGAAGGGCCAGGAATACGGCCTTCATTTCTAGCAGATTTATATGGAGGCACTTTTCTGATTCTGACCAAAGGCCTGAGGTCCTGTGGTGCAGAACATGGGGCGCCCACCCTTTCTTTGAGGCGTCCGAAAACAGCATCAAATCCGGGGGAAGGACGAGAAGATCTACTCCCCTTCGTAGGTTCTCGTCTGTCACCCACCACTGAAGGTCCGTCCGTTCCGCAGGACCCATAGGGATCATGACGTCCGGGGAATCATGACCTTGATTCCACCGGGACTTGAGTCGCCATTGGAGATCTCATTCTGAGGCGACCGTTGGGAACTAGACGGGCCAAGGATGAGAGGTGACCGAGGAGACGTAACCACGATTGGGCTAGGAACTCTTCTCGTCTGAGGAAAGGACTCGCGACCTTCCTCAGCCTTGCTATCCTGTCGTCTGATGGGAAGGCTTTGTGGAGATTGGTGACTATGATCATGCCTGGATATACCAGTTTTTGAGTAGGAAGCAGAGAAGACTTCTCGAGATTTACCATGATCCCCAGATCTTGGCAAAGTCCCAGAAGTTTGTCTCGGTGTCGAAGAAGGGCTGACTCCGAGTCTGCTAGGATCAGCCAGTCGTCCAGATAACGGAGGAGACGGATGCCGATCCTGTGTGCCCACGACGATATTAGGGTGAACACTCTGGTGAAAACCTGTGGTGCTGTGGAGAGACCGAAACACAGCACCTTGAACTGGTAGATCTTGTTGTCTAGGCTGAATCTTAAGTACTTCCTTGAAGACGGATGGACTGGGATTTGGAAGTATGCGTTCTTCAGGTCCAGTGTACACATGAAGTCTTGCGGTCTCACTGCAAGTCTGACCATGTCTGCAGTCTCCATGCTGAATGGGGTCTGCTTGACAAACCTGTTCAGAGCTGAGAGGTCGATGACTGGTCTCCAGCCTCCAGACGCCTTCTTTACAAGAAAGAGTCGACTGAAGAAGCCTGGGGACCCGTCGACGACCTCTTGGAGAGCGCCCTTCTTCAACATGGTCTCGACTTCTGCCCGAAGGGCTTGCCCCCTTGCCAATCCCATGACAAGGGAGCTCAACGACACTGGATTCGCTGTCAGGGGAGGTAGAGATGATGTGAACGGGAAGCGATATCCTTGACTGATTACGGAAATCGTCCAGGAATCGGCCCCGAGTTGCTGCCACCTGTTTGCGCAACTTTGTGGGCATCCCCCAACTGGTGGACATGCAGGGGGAACTGCCAATCCTAGCCTTTGCGGGCTTGGCCACTCCCTCTAGGATTCTTTCCTCCCCTGGAGGACTTTTTGCCTTTCTTGACCTTGACAGGAACGGGCTTAGACACCGTTGTCTTCGCTGTAGCTGCCGGTTTCATGGTCTTGGTAGGACGTGGTTGCTGGAGGTTTATAGGGCTTCGATGTTAAAGCTCTATGTAGGAGAGAGTCCTGGTTGGACTTCCTCCACCTCTCAGCCGCTTGCTCCCCGTCCTTAGGCTCGAACAAATTCTTACCCAAGATGGAAGAATGTCTGAGCCTGCTGATCTCGGTACTGGGGACCTTTTGGTGGAATCTCTCAGACACCGCATCTCGACGTTTCAAGATGGTATTAGCCCACAAGTTCGAGACTTGGTGGGCTAGAAACTCGATGGTACGAGTGCCTGAGTAAAAAGGTCTCCATGGCCTTCCTGGTACTCTCTTTGGACAAGTCCTCAGATCATAACAGGATGCCCAGAGACCCTAGCCAGATGTCCAGCCACAAAGTTGCTTGCATGGCACACTTCGCTATCTCCGTCGTCAAGAATGATACTTGCTGGTTGGAGAGTCTCTCTAGAGGGACTCCCCTGGTAAGTTCTTCCAAAGAGTGGTGTAAGGGAAGAGCTAAACAAGTCTCCTCCATGATGTCAAAGTACCTCCTCTGATGGAGACGAGAAGACGGGAGGAGTTTGTTACCGGCGCTGGATCGGCTGGAGGAGGCAAGCTCGGAGAGCTGGCCTTCGACCTTGTCTCTGGCACTCTTAACCCCTTGAGACCAGGGCAAAGCCGCGCTGGCCTTTGAGGGTTTTTGAGTACCAAAGACTCGGTCCAAGACCGTGTCCTTGCCCTCATGAGGGGGAATCTCTGGATCCGCGAACCCATTGAGATTCCTCGTAAGGGTCAGAACCTGCCAGAACGCATGCTCTGATTCCTGTAGCTCTCCTCCTGAATGGCTAGCAGCAAAGTCTCCTGTCCCCGAAGGCTCTTCTTGGGGGAATTCGTAGACGTTCTCCGAGGGCTTGGCTGGCTCTGGTCTAATCCTTGAGGATGACTTCAGTAAAGTTTTGGAGTCCTTCGACTCACTCCTGGGAGGGATGCAGAACTCCAACAGTAATGGTGGGAGGCTCTTCTCCACCCCTACCCGAGAAGACTTCCCTGCGCGAGGTGGGGTTTCCCTCATTGGTGCAATGGGGGAACGCCTCACCTCGCGTGACTCCCCTAAGGACGGGAAATCTTCGTTCGAAGGGGAGGGAGTGAAAGTCTGGTGGGGTGAGGAGGCCTTCCTCAAAGACTTCCGAGGAGTCAGCTTCGCCCTTGGAGAAGTTACCACATCAGATACTACTCTCTTCCTCTTCAGGGGAGTCAAAGCTGCCACTGATTTGTGGCCCAGCTCAGAGAGAACAGGCTTAAAAGCCTGCATGACCGCTCTGACTAGGGACCCAAACCAGGGCTGCTGACTGACAGCTGCGCTGTCAGACACTCCCTCTGGAGGGAAGGGGATCGTTCGATCCCTAGGAGGAGTTACCAAAGGAGGGTCTACCTGAAAATAAGAAGGAGGAAAGTCCCTGGACCTATACGGAATCCTCACTCCCTCCGGCGAGCGCGCTGTTCTGCGCTTGCGCGGGGGGGGGGGGGGGGACGCGATGATAATGACCTGGTCGCGCGGGATCCTGCAGTCTCGCGCGTGGGATCGCGCTGGCGCTCGTGCACGGGAGATTGTTTGCGCGCGCGGGCGAGCAATGGCACGCAGGCAATGGTGCGCGGGCGAGCGATGGCAGGGGCGCGGACCGGAGATTGCAGAGGGCGCGCAGAAGACTGGATGAGCGCTCGCGAAGGCGATTGTTCGCGCGCGCAGGATCTCGAAGAGCCCATGAGGGCGATAACGTTGGGCACGCGCGCACAGGAGATATATCCCTTGCGCGCGGGCGCGCATGAGAGCACACATCTGGTTGTATAGGTGAGCGCGCAGGTGAAGGATGGCGAGCAGGCGGGGTCTGATGGCGCGTCGGCGATTGATGGCGCATTGGAGAGTGCTAGCGAGCAGGGGAAGAGGTTATCTTCCCCTTTGCGCCCAGACCAGAAGATCGTGGGCGCGCAAGAGATCGTTGGCGCGCAGGCGAGCGCTGGCGTGTAGGCGAGAGCGTTGGCGCGCAGAAGAACGGGAGCGCGCTACTGCGCGCTGGCGAACAGGTGAGCGTTGGCGCACAGGTGAACGTTGGCGCGCAGGTGAGCGCTGGCGCGCAGGTGAGTGCTGGCGCGCAGGTGAGCGCTGGCGCGCTATAACAGGATCATCAACAGGCGAGCGCTGGCGCGCAGGTGAGTGCTGGCGCGCAGGTGAGCGGTGGCGCGCTATAACAGGATCATCAACAGGCGAGCGCTGGCGCGCAGGTGAACATTGCCGCGCAGGGGATACCTGGCGCGTAAGGGACTTAGACACAATTTTGTGTGAAAGTCCCTTGTGCCCCGAAGGAACCGTTGCCCATTTAACAACAGGGTGAGTAAGCGCCCACAGCGCATCAGCGGCCAGGAACGGCGACGGCAGGTCAGCAGGTCTGGCGGGTGGAAGGTCAGCGTGTCCTTTGCAAGGACGACCTTCCACCGAAGGAGTTCGCGAACAATCTGTGGAGAGGTCCAGGGATGTAGCTGGTAGAGTCGGCGAACAACGGCGAGGTTCATCTGCGGCAGACTGCGGAGATGATGAACCGAAGAGGCGCCTCCTAACACCCTTTTGAGGTGAAGGAAGGCCTCTACGGCGAAGAGGAAGGTGGGCTTAACGCCTTATACGCCCTCTGTGGGCCGTGGGGTCAGCGGGCTGACCATCAGCAGTCCTCCAAAGAGGAGTCTCTGTGAGTGAGCTCCCCCGAGGAGAGAATCACCGGCAGGAGAGACCATTGGACTTAGTTCTTCCCTCGAAAGATGTTCGGAGGGAGGAACTAAGCCTTCAGCTACATCAGCAACATCAGGAGCAGAGGTTTGATACAACTCATAGGAAGCCTCTGCCACAACAACGTCGACGATAGACAGAGGATCAACCTCTGCTAAAGTCGGCGATTGTTTGACAGGTGTCCCCAACCTGATCATGTCAAACAAGGCTTCCTTGGAGGGCGAACCCTCAAGCCCCAAGGAAGCCCAAAGCTGCAACAAATCATTATTAGTAACATTTACATTTAAATCCTCCCCCGGGGGAGGAGGAGGAGGAGCTGCCTCGCTATGGGAGGCAACTCCCTCTCCCAAACCCCGAGATCGGTCAACAGAACTACGGCCTACGCTACCACTCGACAGTTTCTCGGAAGAAACCGATCGAGTGGGAGCTTCGGAGGAGGTTTGGGCCACGGAAGAAGAGCCCTTGGGATTTTCTCCTTTCAAAGAAACCTTCGAAGGAGAAATATCCCGCCTGGACTTCTTCTTCCGGCGCCGGGAAAACCTCTCCCACTGGGAGGTAGACCACTCCCTACACTCACCACACACATTATTCTTATCACACCGTTGGCCCCTACAGTAAGGACACAAGGTGTGGGGATCCGTTTCGACCGCCGACATATACATACCACAAGGGCGGTCAGGTAAACCAGGATACTTACGCATCGCAGAGGCCAACTTCACACACACTCTGTCAAAGGAAAAGCAAACAAAAGATTAGCAATGGCTGTCAAAAAAGGCGAAGGTGACAGCGGACACGTCCGACTACCACCCGAGCCGAGAGCAAAGTGAGCTCAAGCACAGGTGTGTGTGAGGGGGGGGGGTAGCAAGCTACCCTCCCTACCCCCCGCTAACTAGAGGTGGGGTAGTAAACCCTCGTTAAAATTCTAATGGCTCGTCATTTCAGCTACGCCGAAAGTAATTACTGTACCCATATTAAATAGCGTAGTTTGTATTTCAGTTACGGAACAATTAGGAAATGCTCCACTTTTTCAAAGGAATACTCAAATGCTGATTGCAACAGTCAAAGCCCAATCTCCATCTTTTAGGTGCTCTCTAATGTCTGCTATTGATTTCCTTTTAGACCAGTTGCAATGATAACAAATACACAAATGCTGATGCTGGAACATTGGAAAAACAGAGTGAAGCTGGCATCAGGTGCAACTCTAGTAAGATATATGGCTCTACCAACAATAGAGAAGGAAAAGCTAGTCTTTGGCTCCAGCAAAAGAAATTGGAATACTACATAGTTGGTTGACAATGGGCTTCAATCCAGAGCTATGGGGATCATGAAGAAGTTGCAGTCTCTTTGAATTGCCTTGGTTGGTATGGACAGCTTAGCTGATGATGACTTTAGCAATGACCTGAAGAATAGAAAAAAAAAAATTTACTTTATGAATACAGTATAACAATTAAGTCATTTTAATAACAATGAAATATAAAGTATTAAGTTTTATGTGTGATATATAATAATTTGAAGGAAAGCACTCACAATATCATGAATTAAAAACTCATACTATGAAGATTAATGTGAAATATTTAACTTGAATAAGGAAAAAGAATTAACTGTTCTCTAAATAAATTGGTCATCAAAATGACAAACCAGGAGATAATTTGTATTTTCCACAACTATACAAATCTGAGTCCTATTAGAAGAGATAGCAGCGAGGCTGGAGAACACGGCAGTTAAAACTTTTATAACGAGGTTTAAACAGGTGGTCAATAATTACCTACCTGGCCCGGAGCATGGAAGCCCCGACCCCTCTGCTTGCTCACCGAGTAGTCACTTTGATTGCAGCTGAGATTTTCTAAGGGGTTGGTGATGGTAGGAGAGTATGAGTAAAGGACTCAAGTATGTATAGTTATGAAAATACACATTATTTCCAAATTCATAATTTGTTTCAGCACAAACACAAACCATCGTTCTTTACATAGGAGACCCATCCTTAGGTGGGAGGAAGTTCCTCTTCCAACTGGCTGGAAAACTAATCCTAGGATTCCTAAACAAGAACTTGGTGGGTAGCAAAAGTTCAGGTTCTTTATACCTAGTGTACCACTGAAATGATCATACCAGCGAGTCCACAGCCATAGCAGAAAAGGACGCTGAGCAGAGTCTGTGTCGTAAAGGTGAGGCATATGTATACTAATAGATTTGCCTGTTTCCAACTAGTAGCATATGCCACACTGTGGCATATATACTGTATAGTAATGGGTTACCTGGTTGCTACGCACTAACCCTTGTAAGGAGTAAATGGAATGATACTTCAATACCATGTAAGTAATAGAAAGTGAGGCTTGCCTGAAAACAAATCAATTCCAGTTGACAGAGTCTCTGATCCCGTGCCCAAGTATAGGGAAGATGACAATGAAAGGAAAGGACCAGTCAATCTTTACTTTTATATCAGTCCAACATGTAATCTCCATCCTCGATCCGATGCTAAAGTCCTGCAGCTATACCCCAAGCTGTGTAGCTACTACCTAGAGCAAGGTGTCTAGGGACCTACGGATCAATTCTCGCAGGTAATCAGCAGTTAACAACATCTGATGTTCCCATATGCCTGCCTGGAGTACCTGTGCCACAGAGATTCTTAAGGATTGACAGGCTCATTACTAGTCCCCTGACATCATGAGATTTACCCCGAGTGCCAACTGGAGCAAGAGGTCAGGATGGCAAATGGGTACAGCCTATAGAAGATCGTACAGTATTTAGTCATTTCCATCTTCCCTCTCCTCGTGTTGAGGAAGAGAAGCTGCAGGTGAGGTCGAGTTGTTTATGTATATTCAAGGTAGCAGTCAAGTACCCTTACAAAACCCAGAAGTAGCTGATCAAGATCATTGGCTACATCTCTATGGCTCGCAATCTGAAGTGAAGGGTTCCTGGCATTGAGAAGAGAGGGATTCTGGATTTTGCTAGAGGCTCAGGAACAAAAGGGAATGAGACCTGTCCCAAGCATTCAGTAGGAGCAACTCTAAAGGTCAGCCCATGAAGCTAGCTAACTCACTTGTCCGAGGCCATGGTAAGCAAGAAACCCATTTGAGGAAAGTTTTCTGTGTCAGATAGCCCCAACAGTTCAAAATTGTCCTCTTCAGGGACCACAAGACATTTACATTCAAGAGTAGAAGTCTCGCCTCTCTCGTTCAAAACTCCTTATGAATATGGAGAGATCTGCCTGAGCAGCAATATCAACTTCATTCAGCCTAAAGACCTGACTTTAAGGTTGAGTGATGGGCTCTCACTGTTGACCCTGAGATGAGCTTTCCTCTTTGGAGGTACAGTAAACATTAGGCTAACCATAGCATAGAAGCTCTGAAATGAAAAAGCCCACCTCCACATCCTTATAAGATGGCCTAATTGGTTTGGCACATTGAAGCTGACGTTTCTTAGAAGTATCCTGATACCTCTTGCACAACTCCGCATGAAAAGTGTCTCTGAAAGATACTGAATAACCTCCACACATGAATCTAAAGTGATTCCACCAAGCTGTGGGATCTCTGGGCATGTGGTTGGTGGAACTTGTCAGTCTGAGGAGGTACTGTAATGGTGTTTGTAGAACAAACTCATTCAGGGGAGAAATCGATGATAGGTCTCCATCCATCAGTTGCTTTCTCCACCAGAAAGAGATGGCTGTAGAAGCCAAGAGACCCATCTTGGGAGACTTTTAGCAAGTTTTTCTCTACCAATGCCTTAGCTTTGTTTGAGAAGATGAAGGCTTTTGGTGATTCTGGAGGACATGATTGGAACATCATATGAGAGCAAATGAGGTGAGGAGAGCTGATAACAGGAAAGCAGTATCTGTCCCAAAGGACTTGCCCCACACAACTCTCTGTGCCATATTGCTGCCACATTGCCTGTTCACTGATCTCTGCTAAGAGCAAAAGAGGGGAGTATGATCCATGCTCTTTCTAGAGGTAGAAGGCCTGGAGCAACAGATCTCGATCTTGGCTTTGACGTCGTCATCTTCAGAGTTGGCTTACTAGGTTGCAAAGAAGACACTCTCTAAGCAGTTAATCTTGAAGGGCCACAGCCTTTAAAAATCACTGCTCTGTGGGTGAAGAGATCATAAGTCTTCTTTCTCCACTTCTCGATAGTTTTCTCAATTTTTTCCCCATGGAAGGGAGTCGAGATATCCAGGATCAGTGCATTCCTGAAAGAAGTGCCACTTCATTTTCCCACAGCTGGAGAAATGAAGCTATTACATCTCTCCTCTTCAAAACACAGTTTTCCCACTGGTTGGCCGACTGATGAGTCAAGAAAGTCAATGCCTTTGCGCGTGAGAGCGCGAGGTCAGTAAATTTCTTCTTCATCTCAGGATTTGACAAATCCCAGGAAGAAGTTAAGTACCCCCACAGATTCAGACCAGAGCTCAATCCAACTAGTGTCTTGCAGGATCGACATCACTGCCATTTCTATAGATGTGGATTCGGTGGCAGACAAAGAAGTACCTTTGTGCTTCGATCTATCAGCTTTTGTACCAGTGATCACGACCGTCATTGTTGAATCTATAAGAAGAGGTGTCGAAAATGTCTCTTCTAGAACATAAAAACTCCGCTGTCAAGAAAGGGCCGAAGGCAAGAGCTTGGTGGACCTACTCGATTGAAGCGAAATCTTAGGTCTGGTGACCTGTGAATTTAACTGAACAAGTGCATCCCGCACAAGCACCAACCAAGGAAGCTCAAGTGCAAGTCTAGAGGCTTGAGGGGCACTGAAATGTCTATCAGTCTCTGTCATCCTGCCCTTGATCAGTTAGGTGGCTGCCTTTCCAAGTTCAATCAACTCTGAATAAAAAAACTTTGAGGAAGGTTAACTCTGACTCTGGTCTCTCCATCTCTGCTGGGAGGGCACTTGCATCACGGTGAAGAGAAACTTACCTCCCACAAGATTCCTCTCCCTTCCCTTGAGAAGCAGGATTGGCAAATATTAGAACATTCCTCTCTTCCTTCAGAGCGAGACCTTTTCCAGACTAAGGATCGAGCCTGATTTCTACTCCGCGTGGGAAGAAGGGATTGTAGACTTTTGTGATGTATCTGCAACTTTATTGGCCTTCTCTCTATTGCCCCCGGGGTCCAAGAGACATTAGATGTCTTAATCTCACAGGGGCAAGAGGGGGAGCAACACTATGAGAAACTTCCTCTTCTCAAGTATGACTTACTTTGCTCCATGGAACGTCGAAAGTTTATCCTTGTTGTCGCCTGTCATTTGTCCTCCCACCTACTTGAGGGAGAGTCCCACCAGGAAGAGCTTTCTCCGGGATTCAAGATGTCATGTGAGACTGACCGATCTCGCCCTTATGACGAATCTTGTGATCAAGATCGGTCTCGAGCCGCAGGGCGTGCATTAGTGCTGGGCTTAGGCTTGGAGTTTTGGAGTAGACAGGCAATGTGACTGCAATGGAATCTCAATCTCCGGAAAAAGAATGCTTCAGAGTTCTTTCAGCACAATGGGCGGATATCCCAAATGGACTTAACTCTTCTTCCAGAGGGAAACTTCCTCAGCATGTAACTCATGGGAGAGAAAAAGTCTGACCTGTGGTATTTCCATAGAGACAGTAAAAAACAAGAGTGAGAGACTCAAAAACAGGCTGCCTTGGTGTTTGGAGATCAAGGTTCCTTGGGTTTTGTGCCCTTATGCTTTAGATATAACAAGAGAGAAGGCTTCGAGTCTTTGTCCGTTTTCACCTTAACAAGCAAAGCACACAAGCTGATGCTCGTGTGAGTGTCAAGGAACATAATTGGGAATCGATCACTTGCTCTTCGGCGAATCAAAGCCTTCCTTGTTCCTAGAGCAAGAATGTTCCTTAGTGCATGCCAGTGATAGTGCACATAGAGATCATGTGCATGTCTATGCGCGTTGACTTTGAGCGTGGTGATTGTTTCGGCTTATCTCATGGAAATCAAGCATGTGCTGGCGATCGTACATGTGTCCTCATCAGTGGAGAAGGGTGGAACTTTTCTCAACCGTAGGAACTTTCAGAAAGCTCAGAAAAATGTTATTTTCATTAGTAAAATAAATTTTTGAATATACTTACCCGGTGATCATATAGCTGTCAGCTCTGCTGCCCGACAGAAAAACCTACGGACGGAATACGCCAGCGATCGCTATACAGGTGGGGGTGTACATCAACAGCGCCATCTGTCGAGCAGGTACTCAAGTACTCGATGTCAACACAGAACCAATTTTCTCCTCGGTCCACTGGGTCTCTATTGGGGAGGAAGGGTGGGTCCTTTAATTTATGATCACCGGGTAAGTATATTCAAAAATTTATTTTACTAATGAAAATAACATTTTTCAATATTAAACTTACCCGGTGATCATATAGCTGATTCACACCCAGGGGGGTGGGTAGAGACCAGCATATATGTTAACATTAAGAGCTAAGTATTTCGTATTTCATTTTAGCAGTTATTCAAAATAACAAACATAAAATTAATAAGTACCTGGTAAGGAAGTCGACTTGAACAATTACTCTGCCTTTTTAAGTACGTCTTCCTTACTGAGCCTCGCGATCCTCACAGGATGCTGAGCGACTCCTAGGAGCTGAAGTATGAAGGGTTGCAACCCATACTAAAGGACCTCATCAAAACCTCTAATCTAGGCGCTTCTCAAGAAAGAATTTGACCACCCGCCAAATCAACCAGGATGCGAAAGGCTTCTTAGCCTTCCGGACAACCCAAAAAACAACAATAAAAAACATTTCAAGAGAAAGATTAAAAAAGGTTATGGGATTATGGGAATGTAGTGGTTGAGCCCTCACCCATTACTGCACTCGCTGCTACGAATGGTCCCAGGGTGTAGCAGTTCTCGTAAAGAGACTGGACATCTTTAAGGTAAAATGATGCGAACACTGACTTGCTTCTCCAATAGGTTGCATCCATTACACTCTGCAGAGATCTGTTTTGTTTGAAGGCCACTGAAGTCGCGACAGCTCTAACTTCATGTGTCCTTACCTTCAGCAAAGCATGGTCCTCCTCATTCAGATGGGAATGAGCTTCTCGAATCAAAAGTCTGATATAATAAGAAACTGCATTCTTCGACATAGGTAAAGAAGGTTTCTTAATGGCGCACCATAAAGCTTCTGACTGGCCACGTAATGGTTTAGTACGTTTCAAATAGTAATTAAGAGCTCTTACAGGGCATAGTACTCTTTCTTGTTCATTTCCAACCAAATTAGAAAGGCTTGGAATCTCGAACGATTTGGGCCAAGGACGAGAAGGAAGTTCGTTTTTGGCTAAAAAACCAAGCTGTAAGGAACATGTAGCCGTTTCAGATGTAAATCCAATGTTCCTGCTGAAGGCGTGTATCTCACTGACTCTTTTAGCTGTTGCTAAGCAGACGAGGAAAAGAGTCTTCAAAGTGAGATCTTTAAAAGAGGCTGATTGAAGTGGTTCGAACCTTGCTGACATAAGGAACCTTAGTACCACGTCTAAGTTCCAACCTGGTGTGGCCAACCGACGCTCCTTCGAGGTCTCAAAAGACTTAAGGAGGTCCTGTAGATCTTTGTTGTTGGAAAGATCTAAGCCTCTGTGACGGAAGACTGTTGCCAACATGCTTCTGTAACCTTTGATCGTGGGAGCTGAAAGGGATCTTTCCTTCCTTAGGTATAAAAGGAAGTCAGCTATCTGAGTTACAGAGGTACTGGTTGAGGATACAGTACTGATTTTGACTTGCACCAGCTTCGGAAGACTTCCCACTTCGACTGGTAGACTTTGACAGTGGATGTCCTCCTTGCTCTAGCAATCGCTCTGGCTGCCTCCTTCGAAAAGCCTCTAGCTCTCGAGAGTCTTTCGATAGTCTGAAGGCAGTCAGACGAAGAGCGTGGAGGCTTGGGTGTACCTTCTTTACATGCGGCTGACGCAGAAGGTCCACTCTTAGAGGAAGTGTTCTGGGAACGTCTACTAGCCATTGTAGTACCTCGGTGAACCATTCTCTCGCGGGCCAGAGGGGAACAACCAACGTCAACCTTGTCCCTTCGTGAGAGGCGAACTTCTGCAGTACTCTGTTGACAATCTTGAACGGGGGGAACACATAAAGGTCTAGATGGGACCAATCCAGAAGAAAGGCATCTATGTGAACTGCTGCTGGGTCCGGAATCTGTGAGCAATAAATTGGGAGCCTCTTGGTCATCGAGGTTGCGAACAGATCTATGGTCGGCTGACCCCATAATGCCCATAGTCTGTTGCAAACATTCTTGTGAAGGATCCACTCTGTTGGGATGATTTGACCCTTCCGGCTGAGGCGGTCTGCCATGACATTCATGTCGCCTTGAATGAACCTCGTTACTAGGGATATGTTTCGATCTCTTGACCAGGTGAGGAGGTCCCTTGCGATCTCGTACAACGTCATCGAATGAGTCCCTCCTTGCTTGGAGATGTACGCCAAGGCTGTGGTGTTGTCGGAGTTCACCTCCACCACCTTGCCTAGAAGGAGGGACTTGAAGCTTCTCAAGGCCAGATGAACTGCCAGTAGCTCCTTGCAGTTGATGTGCAGCGTTCTTTGATCCGCATTCCACGTGCCCGAGCATTCCCGACCGTCCAATGTCGCACCCCAGCCCGTGTCCGATGCGTCCGAGAAGAGAAGGAGGTCGGGGGTCTGAACAGCCAGTGGCAGACCCTCCTTGAGGAGAATGTTGTTCTTCCACCAAGTCAGTGCAGACTTCATCTTCTCGGAAATAGGAACCGAGACCGCTTCTAGCGTCTTGTCCTTTCTCCAGTGAGCAGCTAGTTGAAACTGAAGGGGTCGGAGGTGGAGTCTCCCTAATGCGATGAACTGGTCCAGTGATGAAAGCGTCCCTATCAGACTCATCCACTGTCTAACTGAACATCGGTCCTTCTTCAGCAAGGACTGGATGAATTCTTGGGCTTGACTGATTCTGGGGGCCGACGGAAAAGCCCGAAAAGCTTGACTCTGAATCTCCATTCCTAGGTATACTATAGTTTGGGATGGGACGAGTTGGGACTTTTCCAAATTGACCAGGAGACCCAATTCCTTGGTCAGATCTAGAGTCCACTGTAGATTCTCCAGACAGCGACGACTTGACGAAGCTCTTAAAAGCCAGTCGTCCAAATAGAGGGAGGCTCTGATGTTTGCTAAATGCAGGAATTTGGCAATATTCCTCATCAGTTTGGTAAAAACTAGAGGTGCCGTGCTTAGGCCAAAGCACAGGGCTTGGAACTGGTATACAACCTTCCCGAAAACGAACCTTAGAAAAGGTTGGGAATCTGGGTGGATGGGGACGTGAAAGTACGCGTCCTTTAGGTCTAACGAGACCATCCAGTCTTCCTTCCTGACCGATGCTAGAACCGACTTTGTCGTCTCCATGGTGAACGTCTGCTTTGTGACAAAGACATTCAGAGCACTGACGTCTAGCACCGGTCTCCACCCTCCTGTCTTCTTCGGCACTAAGAAGAGGCGATTGTAGAAGCCCGGGGATTGATGGTCCCGGACCATGACTACCGCTCCCTTTTGTAGTAAGAGAGACACCTCTTGCTGTAAAGCTTGTCTCTTGTCCTCCTCTCTGTACCTGGGAGAGAGGTCGATGGGAGTTGTTGCTAGAGGGGGTTTGCGCAAGAATGGAATCCTGTACCCCTCCCTGAGTAACTTCACAGACTGTGCGTCTGCGCCCCTGTTCTCCCAGGCCTGCCAGTAGTTCTTGAGCCTGGCTCCCACTGCTGTCTGAAGAAGGTGGCAGTTAGACTCTGCCTCTAGAGGACTTGGAACCCTTCTTCTTGCTCCCACGTTGACTTCCGGCACGAGCACCTCCACTGCTGGAGGCTCTGCCACGAAAGGGCGGAATGAACCTTGACGCTGGAGTGTCCATCCTGGGTCTAGGCACGGAGGGCAAAGGGGTGGCTTTGCGTGCGGATGACGCCACCAGGTCATGAGTGTCTTTCTGGATCAAGGAGGCGGCAATCTCCTTGATCAACTCTTCAGGGAAGAGACACTTCGAGAGGGGAGCAAACATAAGCTCCGACTTTTGACATGGGGTGACCCCAGCTGACAAGAAGGAGCAAAGGTGATCCCGCTTCTTGAGGACCCCGGACACGAAAGAAGCCGCAAGCTCACTAGAACCATCCCGAATGGCTTTGTCCATGCAGGACATAATGAGCATGGAAGTTTCCTTATCAGAAGGGGAGGTCTTCCTGCTCAACGCTCCCAAACACCAGTCCAGGAAGTTAAAGACTTCGAATGCACGGAAAACTCCCTTCATAAGATGGTCCATATCCGAAGGAGTCCAGCAAATCTTGGAGCGTCTCATAGCCAGCCTGCGGGGAGAGTCTACCAGACTTGAGAAGTCGCCCTGGGCAGAGGCAGGAACTCCCAAGCCGAGAACTTCTCCCGTGGCATACCAGACGCTAGATCTGGAAGCAAGCTTGGCTGGGGGAAACATGAAGGATGTCTTCCCAAGTTGCTTTTTGGACTGCAACCACTCTCCCAGTACCCTTAAAGCTCTCTTGGACGAGCGAGCGAGTACGAGCTTCGTAAAGGCAGGAGCTGCTGACTGCATGCCTAAAGCGAACTCAGAGGGAGGCGAGCGTGGTGCTGCAGACACAAACTGATCCGGATATAAATCCTTGAACAGCGCAAGCACTTTCCTAAAGTCTAAGGAGGGAGGCGTGGTCTTGGGTTCGTCGATGTCCGAGTGTTGGTCGTCAAGATGTGCAGCTTCGTCATCATCAGAGATTCCATCGTCTGAATGTTGAGGAGGAAGAGGCAACGGAGTAGGTAAAAGCTGGACGGCTGAGTCCGGCAGCACGGGTGCATGCGTGGCTGCACTGGACCCAACGTCATGCCACTGTTGGTCAGTCTGAGAACTGGCAACAACCATAGCTGAATGGGTGCGCAAAGCGTCTACTCCTGACTGTGGAAGGATAGCGGAGACCACCGTGGGTTGCGGAGGCTGACGCACCGCGTCAAAACACGGCAGCTTAACTCCACCCTCCTGTTGTTGTGGTAGCTCACGAACGGCAACGGAGGGTTCCGTGCGTCTGTGAACGTCAGCATGCGTCTGGCAGGGTCGACTGCGCATGGGTGGAGCTCTCACAGCTGGAGTGTGGGAGCAGGCAGCCTCAGCGTCTGCTGGGCGCACAACCGTGGTAGGTTGTAGGCTAACGGGTGCAGCGTCAACCTTCTCCGCACGAAACTCCTGCATAACCGCAGCTAACTGAGTCTGCATAGACTGCAGCAAAGACCACTTAGGGTCTACAAAAGTGGGTGCGGCAACAGACGGAGTTACTGTCTGTTGTGACTTAGGGTCTACAACAGCGGGTGCGGCAACAGACGGAGTTACTGCCTGTTGCGGTACCACTTTGCCTCTCTTAGGAGGTGTGCAATCGTCGGAGGACTGCAGCGAGTCCGAACTGACCCAGTGGCTACACCTGGGCCGTTGGACTTGCTCGGAAGGGACCTTACGTTTAAGAGGCCGTGAGACCTTGGTCCATCGTTTCTGTCGAGAAACCTCTTCCGCAGACGAGGAATGAACGGGCTCACTCGTCTTCTTGTGGGCGGGACGATCTAGGAAAGATACGTCCGAAACCACGGAGGGAACGTCTGTCCGCTGATTAAAGCCTGTCGAACCCTTTGGTCGTACGACATTGCTTCTCCCCTGGGCTTGGGAGCTTGCAAGAGGTCCCGGACTGGGAGGACGACAGGCACGAACAGACGCACCCTCATGCGTAACACTGACACTTTTCACTGCACTGACACTCACTTCACTTCCCACTGCACTTTTACCTTTCAACTCCCTGACGTCAGCCATGAGTTGATTGCGGTCATTCGCCAATGACTCGACTCTCTCACCTAGAGCCTGGATGGCACGCATCATATCTGCCATTGAAGGTTGATGAGAGCTAGCAGGGGGGTCGGGTGCAACCACTACAGGGGAAGGAATAGGTTGTGGGGCATGGGGAGAGGAAAAATCAATTGAGCGAGACGAACTCCTCCTGATCCTATCCTTCTCTAGCCTACGTGCATATTTAAGGAATTCTTGAAAATCGAATTCCGAAAGCCCAACGCATTCCTCACATCGATCTTCCAATTGCCAGGCTTTACCCCTACAATTGGAACAAATGGTGTGCGGATCGATAGAGGCCTTCGGAAGACGCCTTGAACAGTCCCTAGCGCTACACTTCCTGTACTTGGGGACTTGAGAAGGGTCAGACATCTTGAATTAGTCAAAGAGGGGAATTCAAAATCTATCCAAGTCGTCAACAAATAATCCAAAATCCAATAAAAGAATGCAAGGAAGTATTGAAGATAACTTCTGCACAGCGATAGCTAATAACCAGAAATGAATACTTCACCAAATAACGTGAAAATCAATCCAGAAAACAAGAGCGTATTAGTAGGTCTTGCCGGTGGCACGACAGAGAGAAAATTGGTTCTGTGTTGACATCGAGTAATTGAGTACCTGCTCGACAGATGGCGCTGTTGATGTACACCCCCACCTGTATAGCGATCGCTGGCGTATTCCGTCCGTAGGTTTTTCTGTCGGGCAGCAGAGCTGACAGCTATATGATCACCGGGTAAGTTTAATATTGAAAAATTCCTCGTTAAGATGAGGATGAACATGAAGCGCATCCCCCAGCGACGAAAAAGGTGTACGTGCATATGGAGACTTACGATTCAATCCTTTCTCAGACTTGGAAAGTGATTGTGGAGCAGCTCATGAATGTACAGGTTGTGGATTATCTGATAATCATTCTAATCATTTCCGTATAAATACGAATTCTAATCATTTTAATGATGATCATTTTGATAATTCTAATAAGGATAATTTTATATCAAAATATAAAACTTTTCAGTAATTACTGTATAAATTAACCTTATCAACAAAAGATCCAAAATTAGAATGGAAAATGCAGAGGAACAAAATATTTAACATTAATATAAGTTGGAAGACCCAGGTCTACATGGCTGAGGACTATGAAGCATGAAGGAGATGATGAATGGAGAAGTGCTGTACAGTATTGTATTAAAAGCTCAAGATAGAGACGACTGGCAAAATTTAACCGAGGCCCTTTGCATCAATAAGCGTAGGAGGAGATGATGATGAATATAAAACACAATAAACACAAAGCCATAGCCTTAAAAAGACCTGTCGCTTTGGTGATCATGCTCGTGGATGATCGTCCTTCCGGTCATTGCTCTACTTCTCTGCTCGTGTGGTTGTCTTTGCTCGTGGAAGTGATTCCTCAAAAGTTGATGCATATCTCTGATAATCAGCCTTCTTATTGTGTACGCGTGGAGAAATTGATCGTAGTTAGTCCAAACCACAATCATTATCAGAGGTCTTAGGGACAGCATTCTTTGCTCATCTGGGCATTCCTGCTCATGGAGATACCAAAGCGTTCAGGGAGCGTCCTAGTGCAGGAGAGGGAGTACAGCGTAGCTCATTGTCTTAACCAGTAGCTAAGTCATACACCTATTAAAGGTCGAAGGTTTGTATTACATAAGAACAAACAACTAGTTAGTCAATTGGGAAGAATTGAAGTATTGCCAGGTAACCAGTCAGCATACAGATAATAATACGCTGCATTCTATTGTAAATGATCTGCTGGAGATGTCCATTTTCTAAACTAATGTAACCTTACCTTACCTAACCTATTTTACTATGCTATGCACTAACCTAACCTAACAAGGTAATTGTCCTGTCCCTTGCCTTTGCTATTCATGAGTGGCCTTTAAAACCTTCAGATGATTTTACTTGGTTAGCACAGCTTTTGATACAGTTATGCATGAATTACTACTCAATGATTTACGATATACTGGTATTAAGGATGAAGCTTTTGAGTATCTAAAGGATTATTCTGTTGACAGAAACTAAAGTGTACGAACTGAAAATTCTTACTTATCATATAAAACATTTAGCAAAGGGGGTGTCTCAAGGAAGTGTACTAGGCCTAATCATATTTTGTATACCTACCCAGTAAATTATTAATAGACATGGAGTGAGGTTCAAACTATTTGTAGAAGATACACAGCTTTATTTCTTCATAAATGACATTAATGATACAGAGGAGATTTAAACCACATTCTTACAAGTGTTAGGGAATAGATAATTAAATTTCTAAGTGAAAATAAACCTGAGTTTACGGTGGTAAAAAAGAAAAACAATTTAAGAAACCTTAGTAATATACAAATAAATATTAACATAAACTTTGTCCCGATATCTAGTCGAGTTCGTGACCTAGACAGACTGTAACTTATCTCTCAGTGATGAAATAAATAATGTGACAAGAATCATTGGATATCACCTAAGAAACATTGATTTTGTAAAGAAGTATCTGGATGAATATTCTGTAAAATGTTATTTTTATTAATAAAATAAATTTTTGAATATACTTACCCGGTGATCATATAAGCTGTCAGCTCTGCTGCCCGACAGAAAAACCTAAGGACAAAATACGCCAGCGATCGCTATACAGGTGGGGGTGTACATCAACAGCGCCATCTGTCGAGCAGGTACTCAAGTACTCCATGTAAACACAGAACCAATTTTCTCCTCGGTCCACTGGGTCTCTATTGGGGAGGAAGGGAGGGTCCTTTAATATATGATCACCGGGTAAGTATATTCAAAAATTTATTTTATTAATAAAAATAACATTTTTCAATATTAAACTTAGCCGGTGATCATATAAGCTGATTCACACCCAGGGGGGTGGGTAGAGACCAGCATTACATGTTTACATTATAAAGAGCTAAGTATTTTGTATTTCATTTTAGCAGTTATTCAAAATAACAAACATAAAATAAATAAGTACCTGGTAAGGAAGTCGACTTGAACAATTACTCTGCCTTTTTAAGTACGTCTTCCTTACTGAGCCTCGCGATCCTCATAGGATGCTGAGCGACTCCTAGGAGCTGAAGTATCAAGGGTTGCAACCCATACTAAAGGACCTCATCAAAACCTCTAATCTAGGCGCTTCTCAAGAAAAGAATTTGACCACCCGCCAAATCAACCAGGATGCAAAAGGCTTCTTAGCCTTCCGGACAACCCAAAAACAACAATAAAAAACATTTCAAGAGAAAGATTAAAAAAGGTTATGGAATTAGGGGAATGTAGTGGTTGAGCCCTCACCCACTACTGCACTCGCTGCTACGAATGGTCCCAGGGTGTAGCAGTTCTCGTAAAGAGACTGGACATCTTTAAGATAAAAAGACGCGAACACTGACTTGCTTCTCCAATAGGTTGCGTCCATTATACTCTGCAGAGATCTGTTTTGTTTGAAGGCCACTGAAGTTGCGACAGCTCTAACTTCATGTGTCCTTACCTTCAGCAAAGCATGGTCTTCCTCATTCAGATGGGAATGAGCTTCTCGTATCAACAGTCTAATATAATAGGAAACTGCATTCTTCGACATAGGTAAAGAAGGTTTCTTAATAGCACACCATAAAGCTTCTGACTGTCCTCGTAAAGGTTTAGTTCGTTTTAAATAGAACTTAAGAGTTCTAACAGGGCACAAGACTCTTTCTAGTTCATTTCCAACCAAATTAGAAAGGCTTGGAATATCGAACGATTTCGGCCAAGGACGAGAAGGTAGTTCGTTTTTGGCTAGAAAACCAAGCTGCAAAGAACATGTAGCCGTTTCAGATGAAAATCCGATGTTCCTGCTGAAGGCGTGTATCTCACTGACTCTTTTAGCTGTAGCTAAGCAGACGAGGAAAAGAGTCTTTAAAGTGAGATCTTTAAAGGAGGCTGATTGTAGCGGCTCGAACCTTTCTGACATAAGGAATCTTAGTACCACGTCTAAATTCCAACCTGGTGTGGCCAAACGACGCTCCTTCGAGGTCTCAAAAGACTTAAGGAGGTCCTGTAGATCTTTGTTGTTGGAAAGATCTAAGCCTCTGTGACGGAAGACTGCTGCCAACATGCTTCTGTAACCCTTGATCGTGGGAGCTGAAAGAGATCTTTCCTTCCTCAGGTATAAAAGGAAGTCAGCTATTTGAGTTACAGAGGTACTGGTTGAGGATACTGATACCGACTTGCACCAGCTTCGGAAGACTTCCCACTTCGACTGGTAGACTCTAAGAGTGGATGTCCTCCTTGCTCTAGCAATCGCCCTGGCTGCCTCCTTCGAAAAGCCTCTAGCTCTCGAGAGTCTTTCGATAGTCTGAAGGCAGTCAGACGAAGAGCGTGGAGGTTTGGGTGTACCTTCTTTACGTGTGGCTGACGTAGAAGGTCCACTCTTAGCGGAAGAGTTCTGGGAACGTCCACCAGCCATTGCAGTACCTCGGTGAACCATTCTCTCGCGGGCCAGAGGGGAGCAACCAACGTCAACCTTGTCCCTTCGTGAGAGGCGAACTTCTGCAGTACCTTGTTGACAATCTTGAACGGGGGGAATGCATAAAGGTCTAGATGGGACCAATCCAGTAGAAAAGCATCTATATGAACTGCTGCTGGGTCCGGGATTGGCGAGCAATAATTTGGGAGCCTCTTGGTCATTGAGGTTGCAAAGAGATCTATGGTAGGTTGGCCCCATGTGGCCCAAAGTCTCTTGCATACATTCTTGTGAAGGGTCCATTCTGTTGGGATGATTTGACCCTTCCGACTGAGGCGGTCCGCCATGACATTCATGTTGCCTTGAATGAACCTCGTTACTAGAGACAGGTTTAGATCTCTTGACCAGGTGAGGAGGTCCCTTGCGATCTCGTACAACTTCATAGAATGGGTCCCTCCTTGCTTGGAGATGTACGCCAAGGCCGTGGTGTTGTCGGAGTTCACCTCCACCACCTTGCCTAGAAGGAGGGACTTGAAGCTTTTCAAGGCCAGATGAACTGCCAGTAGCTCCTTGCAGTTGATATATAACGCTCTTTGCTCCGAGTTCCAGGTGCCCGAGCATTCCCGACCGTCTAATGTCGCACCCCAGCCCGTGTCCGATGCGTCCGAGAAGAGAACGTGGTTGGGGGTCTGAACAGTCAGGGGCAGACCCTCTCTGAGGTTGATGTTGTCCTTCCACCAGGTCAGTGATGACTTCATCTTCTCGGAAAAAGGGATCGAGACCGCTTCTAGCGTCTTGTCCTTTCTCCAGTGAACAGCCAGGTGAAATTGAAGGGGACGGAGGTGCAGTCTCCCTAACGCAATGAACTGGTCCAGTGATGAAAGCGTCCCTATCAGACTCATCCACTGTCTGACTGAACATCGGTCCTTCATTAGCATGTTCTGGATGCATCCTTGGGCTTGACTTATTCTGGGGGCCGACGGAAAAGCCCGAAAAGCTTGACTGTGAATCTCCATCCCTAGGTACACTATAGTTTGGGATGGGACCAGTTGGGACTTTTCCATATTGACCAGGAGACCCAATTCCTTGGTCAGATCTAGAGTCCACTTTAGATTCTCCAGACAGCGACGACTGGACGAAGCTCTTAAAAGCCAGTCGTCCAAATAGAGGGAGGCTCTGATGTCTGCTAAATGCAGGAATTTGGCAATATTCCTCATCAGTTTCGTAAAGACAAGAGGCGCCGTGCTTAGGCCAAAGCACAGGGCTTGAAATTGGTAGACAACCTTCCCGTAAACGAACCTTAGAAAAGGTTGGGAATCTGGGTGGATGGGGACGTGAAAGTAAGCGTCCTTGAGGTCTAAAGAGACCATCCAGTCTTCCTTCCTGACCGCTGCTAGAACAGACTTTGTCGTCTCCATGGCGAACGTCTGCTTTGTGACAAAGACATTCAGAGCACTGACGTCTAGCACCGGTCTCCACCCTCCTGTCTTCTTTACCACTAAGAAGAGACGGTTGTAGAAGCCCGGGGATTGATGGTCCCGGACTTTGACTACCGCTCCCTTTTCTAGTAAGAGAGACACCTCTTGCTTCAACGCTAGTCTCTTGTCCTCCTCTCTGTACCTGGGAGAGAGGTCGATGGGAGTCGTTGCTAGAGGGGGCTTGCGCAAGAATGGGATCTTGTACCCTTCTCTGAGCAACTTCACAGATTGTGCATCTGCGCCCCTGTTCTCCCAGGACTGCCAGTAGTTCTTGAGTCTGGCTCCCACTGCTGTCTGAAGAAGGTGGCAGTCAGACTCTGCCTCTAAAGGACTTGGTACCTTTCTTCTTGCTCCCAGGTTTCCCTTCGGCACGAGCACCTCCTCTGCTGGTGGCTCTGCCACGAAAGGGCGGAATAAATCTTGACGCTGGAGTATCCATCCTGGGTCTAGACACGGTAGGCAAAGGGGTGGCTTTGCGTGCGGATGACGCAACCAGGTCATGCGTGTCTTTTTGAATCAAGGAGGCAGCAATCTCCTTGATCAATTCCTCTGGGAAAAGGCACTTCGAGAGAGGAGCAAACATAAGCTCCGATTTCTGACATTGTGTTACTCCAGCTGACAAGAAGGAGCAAAGGTTTTCCCGTTTCTTGAGGACCCCGGAAACGAACGAAGCCGCAAGCTCACTGGAACCGTCCCGTATGGCCTTGTCCATGCAGGACATAATGAGCATGGAAGTTTCCTTGTCAGAAGGGGAGGTCTTCCTGCTCAACGCTCCCAAACACCAATCCAAAAAGTTAAACACTTCGAAGGCTCTGAACACTCCTTTCATCAGATGATCTAAATCTGAAGGAGTCCAACAAATCTTGGAGCGTCTCATGGCCAGCCTGCGGGGAGAGTCTACTAGACTTGAGAAGTCGCCCTGGGCAGAGGCAGGAACTCCCAAGCCGAGAACTTCTCCCGTGGCATACCAGACGCTCGATCTGGAAGCGAGTTTCGCAGGAGGAAACAAGAATGCTGTCTTCCCAAGGTGCTTTTTGGACTGCATCCAATCTCCCAACACCCTTAAAGCTCTCTTGGACGAGCGGGCGAGGACGAGCTTCGTAAAGGCAGGCGCGGATGACTGCGTGCCTAAAGCGAACTCAGATGGAGGTGAGCGTGGGGCCGCAGAAACAAACTGATCGGGATACATATCCTTGAACAGTGCAAGTACTTTCCTAAAGTCCAAGGAGGGAGGCGTGGTCTTGGGTTCGTCGATGTCCGTGTGCGGGTCGTCAAGGTGTGCAGCGTCGTCATCATCAGAGAGTCCATCGTCTGAATGCTGAGGAGGAAGCGGCAAAGGAGTAGGCATTGGCTGGTCAGCTGAGTCCGGCAGCACGGGTGCATGCGTGACTGCACTGGACGCAACGTCATGGAACTGTTGGCCAGTCTGTGAGCTGGCAACAACCATAGCTGCGCGGGGGCGCAAAGCGTCTACTCCTGACTGTCTAGTCTGCTGTGGGCGAGTAGGGGTAACCACAGTGGGTTGCGGAGGTTGACGCACCGCGTCAAAACAAAACAACTTAGGTTGTTGTTGTTGTAACTCGCGAACGTCAACGGAGGGTTCCGTGCGTCGGCGAACGTCAACATGCGGCTGGCAGGGTACAGTGCGCATGGGTGGCGGGACTCTCACAGCTGGAGTGCGGGAGAAGGTAGCCTCAGCATCAACTGGACGCACAACCGTGGTTGGTTGTAGGCTAACGGGTGCAGCGTCAACCTTCTCCGCACGAAAGTCCTGCATTAAAGATGACAACTGTGTCTGCATGGTCTGCAGCAAAGCCCACTTAGGGTCTACAGTAGCAGGTGCGGCAACAGACGGTGTTACTGCCTGTTGCGGTACCGCTTTGCCTCTCTTAGGAGGTGTGCAGTCATCGGAAGACTGCAGCGAGTCCGAACTGACCCAGTGGCTACAACTGGGCCGTTGGACTTGCGCGGAAGGGACCTTGCGTTTGAGAGGTCGTGAGACCTTGGTCCATTGTTTCTTCCGAGAAACATCTTCCGCAGACGAGGAATAAATGGGCTCTCTCGTCTTCTTGTGGGTGGGGCGATCTTGGCAAGATACGTCCGAAACCACGGAGGGAACGTCTGTCCGCTGATTAAAGCCTGTCGAACCCTTTGGTCGTACGACATTGCTTCTCCCCTGGGCTTGGGAGCTTGCAAGAGGTCCCGGACTGGGAGGACGACAGGCACGAACAGACGCACCCTCAAGCGCAACACTAACACTTTCCACAACACTACCACTCACTTTGTCACTACCCACTGCACTCTTACCCTTCAACTCCTTGACGTCTGCCATGAGTTGATTACGGTCACTCGCCAATGACTCGACTCTCTCACCCAGAGCCTGGATGGCACGCATCATATCCGCCATCGAAGGTTGTTGAGTGCTAGAAGGGGGATCAGGAGCAACCACTACAGGGGAAGGAATAGGTTGTGGGGCATGGGGAGAGGAAAAATCAACGGAGCGAGATGAACTTCTCCTGACTCTATCTCTCTCTAGCCTACGTGAATATTTCAGGAATTCGAGAAAATCGAATTCCGAAAGCCCAACGCATTCCTCACATCGGTCTTCCAATTGACAGGTTTTACCCCGACAATTGGAACAAATGGTGTGCGGATCGATAGAGGCCTTCGGAAGACGCCTTGAACAGTCCCTAGCACTACACTTTCTGTATTTAGGGACTTGAGAAGGGTCAGCCATCTTGAATTAGTCAAAGGGGAATTCAAAATCTATCCAAGTCGTCAACAAATAATCCAAAATTCAATCAAAGAATGCAAGGAAGTATTGAAGATAACCTCTGCAAAGCGAAAGCTAATAACTAGAAATGAGTACTTCACCAAAATCTGTGAAAACCAATCCAGTAAGCAACAGCGTATTTAGTAGGTCTTGCTGGTGGCACGACAGAGAGAAAATTGGTTCTGTGTTTACATGGAGTACTTGAGTACCTGCTCGACAGATGGCGCTGTTGATGTACACCCCCACCTGTATAGCGATCGCTGGCGTATTTTGTCCTTAGGTTTTTCTGTCGGGCAGCAGAGCTGACAGCTTATATGATCACCGGCTAAGTTTAATATTGAAAATAAACTTGTGATTCACTACTGCAATTCACAGTTACAACATACCCACAACATAACTTGATAAGTTACTATACATAAAGTTACATTCCAGGTTCCAGGTTCCTAGTTGCTCCCTCCACAATACTATGATTGTGGGCACCAAGCTGGATGTGTAGTTGCAGAGTGCTACAATCTGCAGAAAGTTCATTTTGTCATTAGTTACCTCTTACACAGACAGAGCAGTGTGCATACCTCTATATCTAGCTTCCATAGCTTGTCTAATATATAGGGCAACTTCTTCGATCGTTAATTTTAATTTCCTTAATTCTACGACTTTCTAAATTTTCTTAATTCTTTAGTTTTCATAGAAAACCAATTTTCTGAAGTAAAACTTCACAATGATTGGATAATCCAGACAAGAAACAAATCCATCAGGCTACAGGGCAAATGATAGGTAATCAACGAACCATACAAAAATCCCAGCATAATTAAGCATTTCAATGTTATTCTATTAAGTAGTGTACTAGGAGGAGCTACAAAGAGAATCATATTCTTTAGTAAGGGAATAGAGAAACACGTCGACACAGTTATGCACCTAAAATAACCTTCCCTAACCTAACCTATGCTAGAGCATACTAACAAATCTGTCACAGCAACATATAGCCTACATCCTAACTTGCCCCAGAGCAGTTACATTCCGGGGTGTATGTATGATAGCGACCACCTGTATGTATTATTATGGCTAACTTACAATACGGCAGTGTAGGGGGATCCCAGGGGACATTAGCCCCCCCCCCCCCCCTTGGGCAAGTAGGTAAGGACACGGCTTGTAGGTTAGGTTAGGGGGGAAAGATTAAGTTAGTTGACGTCCATTTTCAATCCACACAGAAGGAAATGGCCGCTGATATGCAAACGCTTCTACATTCCTAACCTGTTATAGGTAATAGTAGAAAAGCTTTACCCGTCCGTAACTATAGTAAGACCAAATTAAATTTTCTGACCACCTGTACTCTACTAGTCCAGGCATCTTATCACTGTCATCACCACCTTAATAATGTTTGGAGCCTTTTTTAAATGTTCTTCAAAAGCAAAAAGATAAAAAAAAGGATTTTTTTTTTTTTTACCTATAGCTGTTTGGGTCAAGATCCACCAATTTCTTGTTGCTTCTGTCATCGATTGGCGGACTCGGTAAACCTCATTACAATAAATGAGAAGCTGAATAAACAAACTTCTGTATGATTTATCTATTAAGCCACTTGCTTTCGTATGCAATGATTCAACATACAGACCACGCACCAGTATGTAGGCCTATATGTTTAGCCTTAGTTGCAAGGATTCAACACACAAACAACTCATCACACCCTGACTCGTCACTCACTTCCGCCATTCACGTTTGACGTTTCACCGCAAAATAAGTTTGCGTCCACTCTATCAATTAATAGCTACGTGCAAAGCTTCGTTTACACTCTATATTATTATTATTATTATTATTACTTGCTAAGCTACAACCCTAGTTGGAAAAGCAGGTTGCTATAAGCCAGGGATTCCAACAGGGAAAATAGCCCAGTGAGGAAAGGAAAAATGAAATATTTTAAGAACAGCAACAACATTGAAATAAATATTTCATGTATAAATTATAAAAACTTTAACAAAACAAGAGGAAGAGAAATAAGATAGAATAGTGTGCCCAGGTGTACCCTCAAACAAAAGAACTCTAACCCAATACAGTGGAAGACCATGGTACAGAGGCTATAGCACTACCCAAGACTAGAGAACAATGGTTTGATTTCGGAATGTCCTTCTCCTAGAAGAGCTGCTTACTTTAGCTAATGAGTCTCTTCTACCCTTACCATGGGGAAAGTGGCCACTGACCAATTACATTGCAGTAGTTAATCCCTTGGGTGAAGAAGAATTTTTTGGTAATCTCAGTGTTGTCAGGTGTGAGAGGACAGACGAGTATCTGTAAAAAATAGGCCAGACTATTCGGTGTATTTGTGGGCAAATGAACCGTAACCAGGGAGAAGGATCCAATGTAGTACTATCTGGCCAGACAAAGGACCCATAACTCTCTCTATATGATAATTGATCTTTTTTCGTGTAACCAAATACAACAGTCTTAATGAAAATCTTAAATATTACTTTTATCCCATTTTACCTTTAAATTGTTTGCGCAGGTCACACCCATCATCTGTATTTCCCATGAAATTTGTTTATAGTTTGAGCATGTTTAACCTCGTTTTCATGATAAGAATTGCTTTATGTAAAGTCAGACGATCGGCTTATGATATCCAGGAACATCTTGGATACAGAAAACTATTGCTAGATGTTAACGTTTCATATTTACTTGTTGGAAGTGTCACGGAGAGAGAGAGAGAGAGAGAGAGAGAGAGAGAGAGAGAGAGAGAGAGAGAGAGAGAGAGAGAGAGAGAGATGGAAGTACAATTACGATATCGGTAAGTGAATGAATATACATAAATATATCATTAAGAAACTAAGGACAAATCATCATTTAATTCGTAATATTTGCAACATCCTTTTTAATATTGTTCCCATAAATCTAATTTGACAATGGAAGCTTATGACATACTCTGTCAGCATTTTGTTAATCATATAGACATCAGAAAAGGTTTAGCTAATTCATCATCATCATCTCCTCCTACGCCTATTGACGCTAAGGGCCTCGGATAGAATTCGCCAGTCGTCTCTATCTTGAGCTTTTAATTCAATACTTCTCCATTCATCATCTCCCACTTCACGCTTCATAGTCCTCAGCCATGTAGGCCTGGGTCTTCCAACTCTTCTAGTACCTTGTGGAGACCGGTTGAATGTTTGGTGAATTAATCTCTCTTGGGGAGTGCGAAGAGCAGGCCCAAACCATCTCCATCTACCCTTCATCATGATCTCATCCACATATGGCACCCAAGTAATCTCACTTATAGTTTAATTTCTAATCCTGTCCTGCAATTTATAATATTGTTCTGAAGACTTTATTCTTAAATATACTAAATTTATTGGAGATCGTTTCATTGTCATACCACCACTCATGTTTATACAGTAACACCGATCTCACTAAACTAATATATTGTCTGATTCTTATATGTGATTTCAAGCAATTTGATCCCCAAACTTTCCTTAACTTATCAATTGTCCGATTTTCCTTTTTTCAATCTTTCATTAAACTCAAATTCTAAAGACATTGTATACTGGAATACTGGAATAATTCTACCTCATTAATCCTTTCTCCTCCCAATGATACTGATATTTCATCTTCCATTGCATACTCCGATCTCACCATCTTTGCTTTTCTTCTATTTATCTTGTAAGATCTAATTTAATGCAGTTACTGTTCTTAAAATATTTCATTTAAAGTGTTCATTACTTCTCCTTTAATTTATTTATTTCCTTGTTTCCCGTCCTCACTAAGCTATTTTTCTTAGTTGGAAGCCTTGGGCATATAGCATCCTGCGTTTTCCAGCTAGGATTTTAGCTTAGCTAATAATAATAATAATAATAATAATAAGAAGAAGAAGAAGAAGAAGAAGAAGAAGAAGAAGAAGAAGAAGAAGAAGAAGAAGAAATTTCTGACCGCAAATTCCGCAATATGGTGAAAATATTGTCAAAATCCATCAATTGGTTTTGACGTTATCATTTAAATGGCTAATATACAAATCAGTATCCGGATCATCTCCAAACTTAAATGGGGTCGTCCATGACCTTAAGGTAACTTTAGGTCATAGACGACCCCGTTAAATTGGTAAAAATTTCGTAAAAATCCGTCTAGTAATATTGACGTAATCCTGTCCACAGAAAGACAGAAACAGACAATAAATAAATCAACCAACTCGATTTTATAATCTCATTGGCGGAGGTAATAAAAATAACAGAGAATGTGATGAAACCTTGGCGTAAAACTGTTTTGTAATTATCTTCGCTTAGACAGAAATATTCTTAAATTGTTTCTAACGATTCTCTGTCGTTACAGATTCATCAAATATAAAGCTAATAATGAAAATAAGAATGTTTCATCACAGGAATATGTTTGTTTACAACTCGAACTTATTTATCCGGAGTTCAGAACTTGCGCTTAAGGACAGTGTTGCCATTGCATCGTTTGTAATTCCCGTATGTTATTTTTTTCCTAATTATCAGAGAATAAAAGGTCAGGTGGAATTCAAGGGAAACATATAATTCCAACATTTACAATGATAAGAAAATTATAAATCTAGTAATCTGTATTGCTCTTTTGAGGGAGAAATGTTATAAGGAGATGGGCACACTGCAACTCCATCATAGATTTTCGTTCATAGAAAACGATGTTAAGAATACTAGTTTTAAAGGGGACTTATATAAAAAGGTTTATTATTATTATTATTATTATTATTATTATTATTATTATTATTATTATTATTATTATTATTATTATTATTATTATTATTATTATTACTTGCTAAGCTACAACCCTAGTTTGAAAAGCAGGATGCTTATGCCCAAGGGCTTCAACAGGAAAAATAGCCCAGTGAGGAAAGGAAACAAGGAAAAATAAAAGATTTCAAGCACAGTTATTTCATTCCCGACAAAGCTATCGATACCAAGCCAAATTAAGCAATTATCACTAGCATTTATAAGAAGAAATAAGTGTTGCATGAGATTGTTTATTTTTTATTGACGCATGAGAATGATTTAGAGCTTTCTAACATCCTGGATACTGTGTGTCCTCACCAAAGCTAATACATTTAGGCCTTTTGCCTTTTGGTATAAATAAATGTCAAATAAATGATAGAAGACTTATCTGTTGATATAAACGACTGTCCCTCTTTTAAATTCTATAGGGTACCAGGAAACAATAATACTTTTACGGCTCTGATTATTAAGGAAGTTACTAACTGATGTTTGCATATCCATACCCTGCACTAACATCATATATATATATATATATATATATATATATATATATATATATATATATATATATATATATATATATATATATATGTGTGTGTGTGTGTGTGTGTGTGTGTGTGTGTGTATGTATATGTGTATATATGTATATATATATATATATATATATATATATATATATATATATATATATATATATATATATATATATATATATATATATATATCGGACAGGAAAATGGAGTAAGACGAAAGAAGTGGATGAGTTGTGAAACATGAAAACTGATAGAGAAAATAAGAATATGAAAACTTAAAGTTGAGTCATTGAAGGAAAACAGCCCACATTTGACCATTTTACGAACTGAATATATAAGCCTTGATTATGAAGTAAAGAGATGTTGTAGAAGAGACAAAAGAAAAATCCTAGATTTTACTGCAGATAAGACAGAACATGATCTAAATAGAGGAGATGGAAGAAGTATAAGATATGTATATGAGGGTATTCGAGAAATAACTGGAAAGAAAGGAACAGTGGTAAGTTACCTGTCATAGATGAAAATGGAAATCTTCTAACTAAGGAATCGGAAATGAGATGGACAGAACATTTTGAAGAGACACTAAATAGGCCACCACACCAAACGAGGATGGCATCCTTGGTGCCGAACATAATCGTCCTAGGTGACATTAGATTGGCAGAGGTCTTCCTATAGCTGTAAGTGACATTAGATTGGCAGAGGTCTTCCTATAGCTGTAGGTGACATTAGATTGGCAGAGGTCTTCCTATAGCTGTAGGTGACATTAGATTGGCAGAGGTCTTCCTATAGCTGTAGGTGACATTAGATTGGCAGAGGTCTTCCTATAGCTGTAGGTGACATTAGATTGGCAGAGGTCTTCCTATAGCTGTAGGTGACATTAGATTGGCAGAGGTCATTTAGGCAATCAAGCAACAAGCAATGGATGGTATTGAACCTCAGTATTGGAGACTGGTGATATTCAAACACTCATTGTTTTCAACGAATCATTCAATCATATAAGATGAGATGAGATGAAGTAACACCCGTTAAATGGAAAAAGAAAGGAACTAGAGGGGCACTCAGTAGAGCGCAGACCTTCTCCGCGGCAGCTTATTTCTCGACTTTTTGCTCGACCTTGACCTTTGACCTTAATATTTATTAATTGGCGTGGATTTTCATACACTCAAATATGAACCAAGTTTGAAGTCTCTGTGACAACGATGTCCAAACTTATGGCTGATTACGTAAATTGGACATTTTGTACTTGACCGTGACCTTAACTTCCCAAAATTTAATCATTTCCAGCTTTTTACATAAGTTAATCCCTGTAAGTTTCATTATTCTACGATTAAAAGTGTGGCCAGGAAGCTGCTCACAAACAAACAAACACAGACAAACAGGGAGTAAAACATAACCTCCTTCCAACTTCGTTGGCAGAGGTAATTATTATTAGAATATCAAAGAAGGGAGAATTGAAAGACTGTGGGAATTGGCAATGTATCACATTGTCACCAGTAGACATGAAAGTTTTTTCAAAGGTAATATTTAATAGAATAGAACCTGTAATAGATAGATAACTTCGAAAAGAACCAGCAGGTTTTAGAGAGGATAGAGTATGTGACAATGAAATTCTTATTCTACAACATACAGCTCAACAGTGTAATGAACTAAAATCATCTCTTGTTTTTTGCTTTGTGGATTTTGAGAAAACATTTGATAGAGTTTCACGTAGTATGTTAAAATAAGATTTTGAGGCACCCATCCCCCCAAAAAAAATATTGTAAACATTATAATAGATATGCATAGTGGAACTTGTTGTAGGGTATTGGTTGATGATATCCTTACAGATGCATTTGAAGTCAAGACTGGAGTACCACAAGGTGGAATACTATCCCCTCTACTGTTTATTATGGTAATTGATTATATTATGAACAAGGTAATGCAAGGAATGAATAATGATATTCAATGGAAAGGGGACCAGAGATTATGTGACCTTGAATACGGAGATGATATAGTTCTAATTGCCTCTGCAAAGACTGAAATGCAGGAAATGATTGATAGGTCACTGGAGGGGAGAAAAATCGCATTGATGTTATTGGTTAATAACCAGAGACAGGCTGAGATCATGCAGATTCAGAGTGATCAGACAAACTGCCTTAAAGGAGGAGTAATATTGCCCAAACTCAAACTCTTTCCAATATTTAGGAAACATCATTACCAGCATTGGACCACTAGTTACAGAATTCAAAGAGAGAACAGAGAGGGCAGAACAAGCTTTGGGGATGTTAAAAACAGATTGGAGGTCAAATCAAATATCAGTTGACAGCAAAATCAAAATATACATATCGCATGTAAGATCGATACAGTATTAACTTTTGGGTACCAGTCGTGGTACAGCACTGTAACAACTGATGCAGAATTTCTTGTCTATGAGAATAAAGCATCGAGAAGAGTTTTGGGAATATAATGGCAGCACCATATAAGAAATGCAGCAATTTGTGGGGTGGGAGGGGTGTCCAATTATTACTATTATTATTATTATTACTAGCCAAGCTACAACCCTAGTTGGAAAAGCAAGATGATATAAGCCCAAGGGGTTCAACAGGGAAAAATAGCCCAGCGAGGAAAGGAAATAAGGAAATAAATAAATGATGAGAACAAATTAACAATATATCATTCTAAAAACAGTAACAGCGTCAAAACAGATATGTCCTATGTCCTAATGTGAACGATATAGTTAGATTATCAGGATGGAGATGAACGGGGGCATATCTTAGGAAGAGATGATGAGTTAGTCCAGGATATACCTGAATGGAAGCCCTGCGCAGGAGAGGATGAGGTTAGACCAAGAGGAACGTGGCTGATGATATATCGGAGGGAGGTTGGATCTGAGTATTGGGTTGAGCTCAGAGAGATGGTGCAGGAAAGAGATATATGGCGTGAATTTAGATAAGGTAAGAGGATTTAGATAAGGTAAGATAAGATATACTGTATATGTGTATTTTACACACACATTATATATATATATATATATATATATATATATATATATATATATATATATATATATATATGTGTGTGTGTGTGTGTGTGTGTGTATACATACACATACATATATATATATATATATATATATATATATATATATATATATATATATATATATATATATATATATATACATACATATATATGTATAAATATATATATATATATATATATATATATATATATATATATATGTGTGTGTGTGTGTGTGTGTATATATGTGTGTATGTATATATATATATGTGTGTATATATATATATATATATATATATATATATATATATATATATATATATATATATATATATATATATATATATATATATATATATATATACAGTATATATATACAGTATATATATATATATATATATATATATATATATATATATATATATATATATATATATATATATATATATATATATATATATTCCAACGCCTTTAGTTTCATTTATTGGAGATTTTCCACTAACCCTCTGTGCTCAAGAGTAGTTTGTTTTATACATGCCTCCCTTATCTACTCTTCGTAGCCTATGCTTAAGTTAAATTGAAAGTTTTTTTTTTTTACCTTTTTAAATAAACAGTAGTATATCTTCGTTCTGAGGACATTCACGATCCTCTAAAAATATTAACTTTACTTGCCTTTATTCTACCTCTTGTCTTGAGTATTGTAACATTGTTCTGTTTGGATGCCAGCATCACTCATGTATCATCAACTTCTGATAGATGTGCAGTGGTAGTTGTTGTTCCCTCAATAAAAGTACGAAGTAAACTGTGTCTTTATTATTTTCTTTTGTTCGAACTGCTTTGTAAATACGTATTTTCATTGAGAATCAAATTGTCACTTTTAGCTTTTATATTTCAGAAGTTCCTTCAGGTTACAGGTTCCTCGTTGCTCACTCCACAACACTATGTGTAGTTGCAAAGTGCTGCCATCTGCAGAAAGTTCATTGGCATTAATTACTTTCTACGCAGACAGCACAGCTTGTATACTTTTTTCTAACTTCCAGAGCCTGTCCAATATATCGCACAACTTCTTTGGTTGTTGATTCTAACTTCCTTAATTCTATGCCACTGCTTCTAAATTTTCTTGATTCTTTATAGCTAAACAGATGTTCTGTTGTATCAACTGCTCACTACACAGGTTCCAGGTTTAAGGTTCCTCGTTGTTCTCTCCACAACACTGTGATTGTGGGCACACTACTAGAAGAAGCGTAGTAGGTGCAAAGCGCTGCAATCTGCAGAAAACTCATTATCAATAGTTACCTTCAACACAGACATTACAACAGCAACTGTAACAGTAGTAGTATTAGTAGTTCCTGGTTCCTAACTGCTCTCTCAGACAAATAAGTTTGCGGGTAGCTCTATCAATTAACAGATAATTGCCAAGCGTCTAAGTTCAGTATTGCAACTGAACTTTTCCTCTAACCATAAACAGTCTTTAATGAAAATCTTCAGTTTTAATCTTATCCTACTTTACTTGGGATAATGCCTTGTTATCGTTTTAGCAACCCATTGTTGTATTTTTACACTCTTCTTTCTGATTTATGACAAGACTTATGTATACCATCACCAGTCAGCAGTGGCCAGCGTGATGATGAAAACTGGCCAAACCCTAGACATGAATAAGAACATGTCTGAGGCTTTTGTCCTACAGTGGACTAGAAACAGCAGCTGTTTTTGTTGTTATGTATACAACCACTTCTGCTAGGATTTTATAACATACCCTCTCTTATTATATCTTGTTCTCTTAACTTTCAGAAGTTTGGGCGTGAAATTAAATGTTTTGTATTTTCTTCTGTGCATAGATCACAAACATCATCTATCTATTTTCTCCTTGAATTTGCTTATACTTTGAGTAAGTTTAATATGGCCTTTATCATTGGAATTTCCTTATCCATATCGATTTCTCTAATATAAGGCCATTCCCTTCTATGAATCTTAATTTCTCTTCCCTTTCTTCTTCTCTTCAATTGTTTCCTCAATCTTTCCCATTTCTCTTTTCTTAATTTTTTTTCAGGGCCATTTTACCACCAAATTTTTAATTCCTCCCATTTTCATTTCATATTTACAACACAATTGTTATCTCCCCCCCCCCCCCTCTCTCTCTCTCTCTCTCTCTCTCTCTCTCTCTCTCTCTCTCTCTCTCTCTCTCTCTCTCTCTCTCTCTCTCTCTCTCTCTGATTTTGTTTCTGCAATGTTCCATTCTTTACTCTTGGAAGTTTCTGTAGGATTGTTCATATTCTTTATTTCTTGAACTTCATCTATTAATTCTCCATTCTTTCTTCTGATGGCTGTGCAGTTATCGGGGATTTTCCTATCTACTTTCATTTTGAATTCCCCCAAAGATGTGCTGTTCATTCCTCCTTTTGCTTTGATATCCTCTACTTCTTCGTTTATTCTTAGATCTCTTTTTGTTTTTCTTCCTGAGTTTTAGTTCTCTTGATCTCTTTGTTTTCCTTTCTATGATTCATCAAGTTTATCTTCTTGAATCTTTTAAGTTTTATTTTTTTTTAATCCTTTTGATTTCTTATTTTTTCCTGTTTGCTATGCAACTTTTCTTATTATTTCTTTTGTTTTATCGAGTCATCTTATGTCACATTTTTTCTTTGGCTATCTTCACTAAATCTAGTCTAAAGTAGACTTGAATTTTGGAAAGGCTCCGTGAATTATTTTCCGTTAATTTAACTGAGATAAGAAGTTAAAGGAAATTGAGAAATGTATTAAATGCTACTCTTCAAGCGCGAATAGTTTTTTTGATTAATTATCTTCCTCATTCAATTTTTTACTTTATGAAAGTATCTAAACATTTAGCCGTCATTTTTGACGGGTCGCGTACACGAGTAATAATAATAATAATAATAATAATAATAATAATAATAATAATAATAATAATAATAATATAAAGCTCGCCTTTTGCCAACACAGTCTCTTGTTCCCAGAGGAGAACTTTGCACTTCGATCTGAAATCTACGGAAAGAAAAGAAAAACGAATAATTTTGGGAAAAGGAAAAGTTACAACACTGAATTTTAAAAAGATGATTTGGGCGTTGATCAAAAGTACTTTTTAGTATGTTTGTTCTCCAAAAGTAATGACCTGTCCTTTGACTCAGCTGCTCATTGACATCCTTTGAACCTATTCATTAAAAGCAGGCAGTGTTGCCAGAGAGGAAGTGCGAACAATAACCTCTTCCTTTGATAGTTCAACCGCCGACCACTGAATTAGATGTCCAACACTTTATCTCTCGTATTTTTAAACTACTGAAATGCTGCTTCAAAGGGCCGTTACAGTTGCCACATTTTCCTTGACTTGTATTATTGCCTATGTATTTTTTGTAATTGATTTTCACTTGAGGTAGACGATGTGGTAACGTCCCTGAATGGTGATCGCCTGAATGGGGTTCGAGTCCCACTCAAACACGTTAAGCCAGGCTGACACTTGCATGAATTTGTGGCACGCATTGTCATGACTCGAGTCGTGAACTGGCGTGAACTCGTTGTGAACTGGCGTGAAGTGTTCGTAAACCCGTCGTGACATCGTGGCATGTCGTGACGAGAATTTTGAAATGCTCAAAATTTTGGTCATGACAAAATTTCGTGACCGGGTCATGAACTATGCGCGAAATGTTCGTGAACTCGTCGGGACGATGCGGGAAGTGCGCAAACTATGCGTGAACTCGCCGTGAACTCGTTGTGCCAGTTCGTGTCAATGTGGACAGGTCAGCTGTGATTCTGAGGTAATTATTTTCTTTTTTTGATCTTCCAGTTCGTGCCACAAAATGTCACGACTTGCCACGACAAATTCGTGGCAAAAAGTCGTGCAAGTGTCATGGTACCTTTAGTTTCTTTTGGTCGATGCAACCTCACCATCCTTGTGAGCTAAAGATGGGGTGTTTTGGGGAGACTATAAGTCCATCTGCCTTCCCTGGTCCTAGCTTGGGTGGAGAGGGAGCTCGGGCACTGATCATATGTATATAAGGTCAGTGTTTAGGGCATTGTCCGGCTCGATAGGGCAATGTCACTGTCCCTTGCCTCTGTCATTCACCAGCGGCCTTTAAACCTTCTGTAATTCAGTTTAATTTCTCAATGATCTCGAGATCACTAGCTATCGTTATATTCTAAATTAGTGGGAGTTGTTTTGTTTACTTAACACGAAAATCTAAAATTCACTTGCAATTGTTTTACCTACAAATTACGTCTCAGCGCAGAAGCAAATAATAATAATGATAATAAAAATAAAAGTTTTTCTCAGTTACTCTTATCATAATCAGCTTAGCCTCTAGTTGCAAAGGAAGTAGTGCCATAGCCTCTGTACCTTGGTCTTCCACTGCCTTGGGTTAGAGTTCTCTTGCTTGAGGGTACACTCGGGCACACTATTCTATCTGTTTCCTTATTTCCTTTCCTCACTAAACTATTTTCTTTGTTGGAATTTTTGGGCTTATAGCATCCTGTTTTTCCAAATAGGATTGTAGCTTAGATAATAATAATAATAATAATAATAATAATAATAATAATAATAATAATAATAATAATAATAATAATAATAATAACTAAGTTACCGCAACCGAAATAAAAAAAAGATTACAAATGTGTGAATTGTTTGAGAAAATGAAGGTTTTCCCTCAACATCTTATTCCTATAATATTCCACTTGAGTTAAAAGACGTAGAAAAGAATACAGAAAAAAAGCCTTTTTGTTTGAAGGGGAAAGCGGATATTAGCCAAGACATCATGCAAAATATTTCGCAAAATTTTCTTTGAATTAAAATCAGAATCTGCAGTTGCTGAATGACCGAAGTTAGCCAGAGAGTAGTTTTTACTTCTGCCAACGAAGATGGAAGGTGGTTATGTTTTCGCCATTTTTTTTTTTTTTTTTTTTTTTTTTTTTTTGTGAACAGCTTCCTGGCCACAGTTTTAATCGTTGAGTAATGAAACGTGCAGGGATTAACTGTTATGTAAAGAGCTAGAAATGATTAAATTTTGGAAGGTCAAGGTCATAGGTCAAGGTCAAGGTCAAGCAAAATGTCCAATTCATGTAATCAGCCCTAAGTTTGGACATCGTTGTCACAGAGACTTCAAACTTGTTTCATATTTGGGTGTATGAAAATCCAAGTCAACAAATACATGTTAAGGTCAAAAGTCAAGGTCAAGGTCGAACAGAAGGTCGAGAAATAAGCTGCCACGTCAGAGGTTTGCGCTCTACTGAGTGCCCCTCTAGTTCGATTTTGTTTTGAGTGAGAATTGCAAACTTCAAAATATCTAACATTTTCCTGGACTGACTGAGAAGGTCGTTGGCGCTATTTATGGCTGAATTAGCAGTTGAAACACCAGATTAGCATTAGAAATTTATATTTGATAATTATGAAAATACAATCAACAATCATTATGATAGTGAAAGAAAATATTACTGACCATAAAAAATTAATGATGATACTAGAAATAATAATCGTGATAGTTACAGTAATAATAATAATAATAATAATAATAATAATAATAATAATAATAATAATAATATTAATAATAATAATAATAATAATAATAATAATAATAATTTTATTTTTTTTTGTGGCTAGTGCAGGGTCAGCCTCTGAAATAATACACGTAATAGCATTAAGAGCCAAAATATGAGATTGTCCTTCGAAAAAATAGTGACACCAATGATGAAAATAACTATAACAATACCTATAATACGCCTAAGTAATTTCATAACAGCATCAATGATAAACTACGAAAGGTCTACGCAAAATGATGCAAAGCGTGGTGGCCTATTGGAAACGTCCCTGCTTGGCGTTCCGCTGGACGGGAGATCGAGTTTCGCTCATACTTAATAGTTTCTTGTAGTGTCTGCAACCTAACCATCCTTGTGAGCTACGCATGTGGGGCTTGCAGGATGCTGAATCATCACAGGCCCTCCTTGGTCCTAGCTTGGGTGGAGAGGGGGCTTGGGCACTGATCATATGGATATGTAAGGGTAGAAGAGACTCTTTAGCTATGGTAAGCAGCTCTTCTAGGAGTAGGACAATCCAAAATCAAACCATTGTTCTCTAGTCTTGGGTAGTGACATAGCCTCTGTACCATGGTCTTCCACTGTCTTGGGTTAGAGTTCTCTTGCTTGAGGGTACACTCGGGCACACTATTCTATCTAATTTATCTTCTTCTTGTTTTGTTAAAGATTTTATAGTTTATATAGGAAATACTGTATTTATTTTAATGTTCTTACTGCTCTTAAAATGATTTTTTTCCTTGTTTCCTTTCCTAAATGGGTTATTTTCCTTGTTGGGGCCCTTGGGTTTATAGAATCCTGCTTTTCCAAAAAGGATTGTAGCCTAGCAAGTAATAATAATAATAATACTAATAATAATAATAATAATAATAATAATAATAATAATAATAATAATAATAATAATAATAATAATATGCGGTTGGTCTCTAGGACATTGTCCTGCTAAGACATTGTCACTGTTCCTTGCCTCTGCCATTCATGAGGGGCCTTTAAACCTTTTAACATCGCGATTTTGTTGTCGAATCGTCATACTTTCGCCATGCTCATCTTTCCTCTTTCGGAATACGTCGACTGAAAACAGCTCCCCCATTCGACCCCGAACGAATTAAACTGGGGGTCGATTTTCACCTGTTCGCATTTAAAACGGTTCGCGGTTAATCAATAATGTCGTCGGAGACACAATACTCGGTTGTAGAGTGTAAATAAAACAAGATCTTATTGCGCATTCAGCGCTTCTTTTGTCTCTGCCTTTTCAGGCTCGAATCAAAACAATGATTTCCCTTTGGAGTTGGAGAATTTTCTCGGTTCACCGTTCAGGTTTGTGCATAAATTTCGAGGGAAATTGGATGTTTCAAGAAGACCGGTTCTGATAAATGGTTTACTGAGGGATAGTAAATCGAGATTGCTGTATATGATTTGTAGCGAATATAAGTTAAAAGAAAAAAAAAATTTATTTAAGGTTTTAAATTATTCATGTTTTTTTTCAAGATTTTAATAAGTTGAAAAAACCTGCTCAGGGGTTTTAGATTATTTTTGCAGGTTTTCCCAGGATTTAATATCAACATTAATCTTTCCTTCTTCTTCTTCTTCTTCTTCTTCTTCTTCTTCTTCTTCTTCTATTAACGTGATTTTCCCATTTGTATGGGGGTTATTTTTCTTACTTATTGGTATTCAAAATGGCAATAATATTATTTAAAGAAAACACTTTAAAATAAAAGCTATCTAGGGTTTAAAATATTCATTCAAGTTTTTCCTGTATTTTAACATTACTTTTTACCTACTTTTTAGAATTCAAGATGTCAATGATATTGTTTACAGAAAATAGATATTTAAAAAAAAAAACTATATTTTAAAGTTTTAAATTATTCAAGCAAATTTTTCCAAGACTTTGATATTAAGTTCAATCTTTCTCTAGTTGGAATTTGAGATATCAAGATCACTACTTTCAAAATTTATGAAAGGAAAAAAATGAATGGAAAATATTTCCATAAAAAAAATGTTACTTGGAAATAAAAGACTGATTATTAAAAATGTATTGAAGGAAGACAATACACGATAAATGGAAAATTATTTTATGAAACTAATTTATCACTTATTAAAATTGAAGTTAAATGGAAAACATTGCTATCAAATCAAATTAATACTTGGAAAAAAAATCGAATATTTAAAAATGTATTGAAGGAAAACAATATATGATAAATGGAAAATATTTTAATCAAACTGAATTATTATTTATGAAAATTTAAGTTAAATACAATTTTTTTACTATTTTTTATGCATTTCCTCATAACCCAAACTATATTTTGTTTTCAAACTTTATTCTACCGCACAGTATTCAAACACAAACATATTATACAGCATATAAATGTCAGATATTCGTCTGAAAATTGAGTTGGATGTTCGCACGGGCTCTTTTGGATTAACTAATCAATTTGGCCGGAAATTGAGACAGAGAGAGAGAGAGAGAGAGAGAGAGAGAGAGAGAGAGAGAGAGAGAGAGAGAGAGAGAGAGAGAAAGGTGAAGGTTGGTAATATATGAATAAATTCTTTTACGTTTTGTGTTCATCGAAGAACCAGTGACAAATTTCCTTTTTCGGTTTAATATAGATCTATTCACACAAAACCCTTATCATATCCGGCAAGGGTCTTCTTTTCATTTATTCATGACTTATTCATCCATTTCTTCATGTCTCATTCATTGGTTTCTTCGTGTCTCTTAATCATTCGTTTATTCGTGTCTCCTATTCATTCGTCTCTTAATGACTTATCCATGTTTCTTATTCACCTCTCTTATCCATGGCTCTTATTCATTAATTTCTTCATGTCTCATTCATTCGTCTTATTCATTAATTTCTTCATGTCTCATTCATTTGTTTCTTCGTGTCTCCTATTCATTCGTTTATTCGTGTCTTCTATTCATTCGTTTCTTAATAACTTATTCATGTTTCTTATTCATATCTCTTATCCATGGCTCTCATTCATTCGTTTCTTCATGTCTCATTCATTCGCTTCTCCGTGTCTCTTAATCATTCGTTTATTCGTGTTTCCTATTCATTCGTTTCTTCATGATTTATTCATGTTTCTTATTCATGTCTATTATCAATGGCTCTTATTCATTCGTTTCTTCATGTCTCTTATCCATTCGTTTCTTCATGTCTTATTCATTCGTTTCTTCATGTCCCTTATTCAGTCGTTTCTTCATGTCTCCTATTCATTCATTTCTTCATGTCTCCTATTCATTCGTTTCTTCATGTCTCTTATTCATTCATTTCCTCATGTCTCCTATTCATTCGCCTCTTCATGTCTCTTATTCATTTATTTCTTTTGTGTCTCTTATTCATTCGTTTCATGTCTCTTATTCATTCCTTTCTCCAAGTATCTTAATCTTTCGTTTCATCAAGACTCCTATCTATTCATTCCTTCATGTCTCCTATTAATTCATTTCTTCGTGTCTCTTATTCATTCATTCATTCATGTCTCTTATTCATTGGTTTCTTCGTGCCTCTTATTCATTCATTTCTTCATGTCTCTTATTCATTCACTTCTTCATGTCTCTTATTCATTTATTTCTTCATGTCTCTTATTCATTCATTTCTTCATGTCTCTCATTCATTCGGTTCTTCATGTCTCGTATTCATTCATTTATGACATGGCTGTAAATTATATATTTTCACTATTTGTAATTAGAAAGGATAATATGAGATTATCTTCAGTGATATAATTTTAACTGAAGAGAAGTCACAGGGAAGCAATTAGCTAATGACTAGTTAAAGGAGGAATTATAAGAGAGATGACTCGAGTACTATATGTGGATGAGATCATGGTGTGGGGTAGATGGAGATGGTTTGGGCATGCTCTTTGTACTCACCACGAGAGATTAGATCACCAAACGTTCAGCTGGGCTCCACAAGGCACTAGAAAAGTTGGAAGACCCAGGCCTACATGACTGAGGACTATGTAGCGTGAAGTCGGAGACATTGTGGTTTCCGAGTGTACCTCTCAGGGTACCATATCTCGTTAGGGTATAAATACTCTCTCGAACCCCTTCCCGAGAAACAGGGAGAGACCGAGTGGTCCTATGTCTGGCAATGCCGCTGAGCGTGACAGGAATAATATATGTTATATATATATATATATATATATATATATATATATATATATATATATATATATATATATATATATATATATATATACTCATATATATACACATATATATACACACACATATATGTATATATATATGTATATATATATATATATATATATATATATATATATATATATACAGTATATATATATATGTATATATACATATATATATATATATATATATATATATATATATATATATATATATATATATATATATATAAAAGCCATACATCACATACTTCCTAATATCTGGATTCTTTCTAACTTGGAATCAAAGACCCAAGGGGAAATCAACTCAGAGATATTAGATCTCTCTCTCTCTCTCTCTCTCTCTCTCTCTCTCTCTCTCTCTCTCTCTCTCTCTCTCCTACCTACGACCAACAACGGCTGATTAACACCATTCCTCTGGTTCGAGAATTATACACGGGCCATTCAAATTGCGGTATGATTGCGTTACCACCATGCAACAGCGTCCTGGGAGAGAGAGAGAGAGAGAGAGAGAGAGAGAGAGAGAGAGAGAGAGACTCGTTAATTTTTTGGGAAGGCTAAAAGAGGATAAATTAATCTAAAAAGCAAATATGTAATAATTCAGCGTCATTACGAAAGATACAGAGAATTTATAATTGAAAAAATCAATGTACCCATCACAGTTGAGCTTCGTCTTGGGGAGAAATAAAAAAATATAATGAACTTGTAAACAATTATTTATAGTGAGTCACTCTAGGATTAGCACTAAACAATGATAAATCGTTGGTAAAATGATCTAAAGAAAAACGTTTCAAGAGTAAAACTTTCAAGTAAGTTTTTCTCGACAAATCTCAATAAATATTGTGGTATTCCTCCACCTCGACTAAGATATTTCTATTGTTCTCTTTTTTGATTGAAATTTCATAATGTTATCCCTGTACCAAATGTTTGTAAGAGTATTATTATTATTATTATTATTATTATTATTACAAGATAGGCTATAACCCTTGTTGGAAAAGCAGGATGCTATAAGCCCGAGGGCTCCAACGGGGAAAAATAGCCCAGTGAGGAGAGGAAACAAGGAAATAAATAAACTACAACAGGAGATTAAACAGTCAAAATAAAATATTTCAAGAACAGTAGCAGTATTGAATTACTCTTTACAGATAAACTATAAAAGCTTCAAAAAAAAGAAAAGAAAAAAAAAGAAGGAAGAGAAATACGATAGAACAGCATGCCCGAGTGTACCCCCAAGCAAGAGAACTCTAATCCAAGACAGTCGAAGGCTATGGCACTGCCCAAGATAAGAGAAAAATGGTTTCATTTTGCAACTTAGTAATACTTTTGAGTAAATCACTTTCAGTCCTTATAGGGCAAATTGCAATATTCCTTGATCATTATAAAAGTGCTTAATGAGTCCGCCATTATACATATGTTGGTTCATTTTTAAAGGTCGCTCATGAATTACAAGGGCCAGGAAATGGATAGGGCCCTAGAGACTGGCCATATGTACACATGTGATTAGCAACAACAACACCAACAACAACAACATCTCCAACAATAACAACAACAAATGCAGATGATTCTAGTCTACTGCACGTCAAAGGCCTCAGACATGTCAATCGATGTCTTGTAGTTTTGCTAGATTTCATCACCACGTTGGCCAGTGTGGATGGCTGATGGTGGGAGATTTTCGTCTGATCGGTCACAGCAAACCAACCTAGTATGGGTGGCCCTGATTATAGCACAGCTTTGCGATGCGCAAAACCTTTCACCATGTTAAGGTATCCCCACTCAGAGATATATATATATATATATATATATATATATATATATATATATATATATATATATATATATATATATATATACATATATATACACACACACACACACACATATATATATATATATATATATATATATATATATATATATATATATATATATATATATATATGAATGGAGAAGTATTGATTTGAAAGCTCAAGATAGAGACGACTGGAGTCGATAGGCCCTTTGCGTCAACAGGCGTAGGAAATTATATATATATATATATATATATATATATATATATATATATATATATATATATATATATATATACTGTATATAAAACCTGGATCAATTTCAGTTTCGTCAAATGATTAGCAAATCCAACGCATTCTTAATAATTAAACTCCCAAATACAATCCGGTTTACCATCATCATATTCATACACGTACTAACATTCGTAAGACGACTTCCGATTTTTCCTCCCAGTGTGAACGACTGGCTATCAGATGTCAAAGCCAATTGCACAGAGCTTTATTCCCCAGTCCGAACGACTGGCTATCAGAGGTCAAAGCCAATTGCACAGAGCTTTATTCCCCAGTCCGAACGACTGGCTATCAGAGGTCAAAGCCAATTGCACAGAGCTTTATTCCACAGTCTGAACGACTGGCTATCAGAGGTCAAAGCCAATTGCACAGAGCTTTATTCCCCAGTCCGAACGACTGGCTATCAGAGGTCAAAGCCAATTGCAAAGAGCTTTTTTCCCAGTCCGAACGACTGGCTATCAGATGTCAAAGCCAATTGCAAAGAGCTTTTTTCCCAGTCCGAACGACTGGCTATCAGATGTCAAAGCCAATTGCACAGAGCTTTTTTCCCAGTCCGAACGACTGGCTATCAAATGTCAAAGCCAATTGCAAAGAGCTTTTTTCCCAGTCCGAACGACTGGCTATCAGAGGTCAAAGCCAATTGCACAGAGCTTTATTCCCCAGTCCGAACGACTGGCTATCAGAGGTCAAAGCCAATTGCAAAGAGCTTTTTTCCCAGTCCGAACGACTGGCTATCAGATGTCAAAGCCAATTGCAAAGAGCTTTTTTCCCAGTCCGAACGACTGGCTATCAGATGTCAAAGCCAATTGCACAGAGCTTTATTCCCCAGTCCGAACGACTGGCTATCAGAGGGCAAAGCCAATTGCACAGAGCTTTTTCCCCCAGTCCGAACGACTGGCTATCAGATGTCAAAGCCAATTGCACAGAGCTTTTTTTTCCCAGTTCGAACGACTGGCTATCAGAGGTCAAAGCCAATTGCACAGAGCTTTATTCCACAGTCCGAACGACTGGCTATCAGATGCCAAAGCCAATTGCACAGAGCTTTATTCCCCAGTCCGAACGACTGGCTATCAGAGGTCAAAGCCAATTGCAAAGAGCTTTTTTCCCAGTCCGAACGACTGGCTATCAGAGGTCAAAGACAATTGCACAGAGCTTTTTTTTCCCAGTCCGAACGACTGGCTATCAGAGGTCAAAGCCAATTGCACAGAGCTTTATTCCCAGTCCTAACGACTGGCTATCAGAGCTCAAAGCCAATTGCACAGAGCTTTTTTCCCAGTCCGAACGACTGGCTATCAGAGGTCAAAGCCAATTGCACAGAGCTTTTGTCCAAGTCCGAACGACTGGCTATCAGAGGTCAAAGCCAATTGTACAGAGCTTTTTTTCCCAGTCCGGAGGTCAAAGTCAATTGCTTAGAGCGTCGCCCGCTATGTTTCTATTCTCGTTTAGCAAGTCGGTTAGTCAGTCGGTGGCGTTACACTTGTAAACAAAGTATCCAGCCGGTGCACGGATGAATAAATGCTCCCCCGCCTTGCTTCTTTCCGTGTAAGGATTATTTGGATTTCATATTTCCTGCTATATTCGGACGTATCAATAACGCACGAGGTACAAAGGCACATCGTGCTGCGTATTTTAGGATTCCCAGAAACAAGCAAACATATCACACAGTCTGAAAACGCCGTTTTCATTTTAAATTAAGACACGGGACCTACAAGGGTGTAGTTGCCAAATGCATCTTGACAATGGTAATAATTATTAGTGGAGTGGCAATGTGGTTGCTTAATGCATGTCCTAATAAGGTCAAGGTTTGTTCTGGATAGCTTTAGTACCTGATTCATGGAAAACGTCTGATACCTGCATTATGGCAACGTTTAAGACCTATGTTAAGGAGACGTTTGATACCTGTATTATGGAAACGTTTAAGACCTATATGAAAAAGACGATTAATACCTATATTGAGGAGACGTTTGATACATGTATTATGGAAACGTTTAATACCTATGTTAAAGAGGCGTTTAATACCTATATTATGGAAATGTTTAAGAGCTATATTATGGAAACGTTTAATACCTATGTTAAAGAGACGTTTAATACCTATATTATGGAAACGTTTCATACCTATATTAAGGAGGCGTTCAATACCTATATTAAAGAGACGTTTAATACCTATATTAAAGAGGCGTTTAATATCTATATTATGGAAATGTTTAGGAGCTATATTATGGAAACGTTTAATACCTATATTAAGGAGACGTTTAATACCTATATTATAGAAATGTTTAAGAGCTATATTATGGAAACGTTTAATACCTATGTTAAAGAGACGTTTAATACCTATGTTAAAGAGGCGTTTAATACCTATATTATGGAAATGTTTAGGAGCTATATCATGGAAACCATTAATACCCATATTAAGGAGACGTTTAATACCTATATTATGGAAACGTTTAATATCTATATTAAGGAGACGTTCAATACCTATATTATATAAACGTTTAATGCCTAAATTATGGACACGTTTAATACTTGGGAAAGTTTAATACCTATATTAAGGAGACGTTTAATACTTATATTACGCAGATGGTTCTTGCCTTCATTTATGGAAATATTTAATGCACGAATCACGAGAAAGTTCAATATATTTACCATGGAAATCTTTAGCACTTTATTATTATTATTATTATTATTATTATTATTATTATTATTATTATTATTATTACCAGCCAAGCTACAACATTAGTTAGAAAAGCAAGATGCTGTAAGACTAAATGCTCCAACAGGCAAAAATAGCCCAGTGAGGAAAGGTATTAAGGAAACAAATAAAAGATATAAGTAATGAAAAATTTAAATAAAATCTTTTAAAAAAACATTACAACATTAAAACAGATAATTAGCATATAGACTATAAAAAGACTAATGCCAGCCTGTTCATCATAAAAACATTCACTGCAAGTTTGCACTTTTGAAGTTCTACCGATTCAACTACCCGATTAGGAAGATCATTTGCATTGGACATAATCTTTACCTGTATCACATAAACGTTTGCTACCTGTATCACGGAAATCTGCAGCATCTGTGGCATGGAAATGTTTAATATCTGTATCATGAAAACATTTAATATTGGTATCATGAAAACGGTCAAGTGTTTAGTACCTGTATTATAATAGAGGCGTTTTTTTTATGT